>NC_058375.1:120089189-120405439 GCF_018350175.1 Felis catus
TAACCCAATCACAGCTGTGGAAAAAAGGAGAAAAAAAAAATTAAGTCATCTCCAATGCTATACCAGCAAAACTTAAGCTAAAAGAGCTACAACCCCCATAACCATTTGAAAGACTGTTTAAAAAGCTCTTCAAGTTACTTAACATCAATCACGGATATTTTTAAACTTATGTCCCAAAAGAAAAAAGACACCACCGCTGAAGAAAGCGCTGTAAATGCTTACCACAGTATCCTCAACTGTAACTGGCAGAGCATCATTTCAGTGCATGATTCACAATTTAGCACTTTGCACTAGATGATTCATGCTACTTTTCTACTACTACTATCCCTGAGATTTGAAAAGCATCAAACCAGTTGGCAGTTAAGCAATGTTCTCTCTAAACTACATAACCATGAAACATGCTATATAATGCCACAAACTATCTAAAGAAAGCTAGAAGCGTAAACGCATATAATAAGCTCATCACACACACCGTGCTCGTTCGGATGGCGATGGCTGTCCTGCTACACAGATTATCTTAGTTCCTCCAGCTTGTCTCCTGCACCCAGTGCTGGGTCCCAACATTCCCCTGCACCCTGGCCCTCTAATGAGACTCTAGGTCATATTGTCAAAACGGGGAAACTTACAACAGAAATCTACATTGGAGCCTCCTTCTGCACATAGAAAAAACTTAGGAAATATAATCTATAAGAACTATAAATTTCAGTTAAAATTTAAATTTACTCTTAAAAAGATGAGGAATGATTTTAGTACATTTCTTAGTTTTAGAAAAAACATCTTTAATGTTAAGTGTGTAGTTAGGAATAACTGTATGCAAAATGTCTATGATTGAGACTCAGAATACTTGCACCCGATTTTTAATTAAAATACTTGTCAAACTTCAACATTTTATTCATTTAATGGGAGAGGATTTTAAAAGCTAAGTTAGTCATTAAAAAAAGACCTTAATGAATCAAAACAGTCTTCAGCAAGTTATAAGGAAAATGTACTTTTACAGATTAAATTAAACAGGAAATAGCTAAAATTTAGCTTTGATTTGCTAAACTTCCTAAAAACAGAATGGATATGTTGCCATTAAGTTAAAGACACAACTGTTACAATAGTTGAAAAGCATGTTTAGAAGGCCCAGTGCTACCTATGATGTATCTTGAAATTACTGTACCAAGGTCTGAGTGCCTGAGGACCAGGAACCCCTGCCTGGCCCGGCAGTGGCTAGCTATACCTTAACAAATGATGCATCCAATCATTAAGGAAAAATGGAAATCAATTAATATCACAAATCGCAGGCTAGCAGACCAGTGGAGCAGTCTACCATCTGGAGGTGAGCTGCTACAATGATATATCTGTGTCCTAATCTACAAATCTGAAAGCGCTCTCCTGAGTTAGGCTTTTGCTGAGCATAGCGGGTTCGCAGACCATCAAGAGATTAACAACAAATTTCAGCAATGCAGACCTCCAAAATCTGTTAGTAAATTTAAAACTTTCATATCCTATTCCTATTTAAAAGGCTCGGCTCTAAAATCCTGTGAGATTAACTGACAGCACTTCCAAATTTCTACAAAATTAAAATGGCACCAAGCATGCCTAACAGTTGAAATATATCTAAACGAATGCTACCTCTTTTTTTTTTTTTTTTCTCAAGGGGTCATGAAACTAACAGCTCATATCATTCCTCACTCTGGCTCTCCCTCTCCTCCCTCTGCCTGTTGCTGAGTGAAATCAACTAAGATCAGGCATTCCAAGTCAATTTTCCTCAGCAGCTGATGCCATAGGTAAAGAATTATCACATAGAGAATACTGACGTGTGTGCAAAGAAATAAGTAAGTAAAATTGACTAGATTTGTATGCGTGTGATGTCAGACTCACAAGGGAGAGACAACTGAGGAGAGAAAGCAAAAACACAAAAAGGAATTTAAACTGCCACGCTGCCAACCTTGGGATTTGCCAATAAAAATCAAATCCATTGAGTATGCATGGTTCTCGGATGCTCCCTGAGAAGGAGAATTCGAGGAAGCCTGTCACTTCCCATTAAATGTCTTCTTCCTTCCCTTTAAATAAAGGCATGGCAGAGTCTGATCACAATATCTACAGCTCAGTGAGGCTCCACTGTTTGAGAGCTCAGCAGAAGTATGCCTGGGCCTCTTTTCGTCTTTCTCCACTTTCTTATCCTAACAAGAGAGACCGTTAAAATCGTGCCAGTGTAACATTACATGCAAACATCGTCCTGCTTAATCGCAGGGTTCTCTGATGCAAACTAACACTGCTTGGGATAGATTTAAGCTATTTCCCAGGGACCAGTTACTGCCTACCAAGCCAAAACCAGAATAAGTTTGTAAGACATCAATATTAAGTCATCATGTTTTCTGGATGGAAGTGTGTTTAATTCAGTGATACACTACAAGGGACAGTGAAATCAAATGTTTTGCAAGGAAAGGGGGCTGAAAAAACAAAGCCACTGAACGAGATAGACTTTCATGGAAAACAGCTACAGGCTAAGCAACGTTCCATTCAATAAATACTTAAGCTCCCATAATGTGTCTCGTTCTTGACGTTTGCTGGGGATTTGAAAAGAAAAAAGAGCAAAACACGATCCCAGCCCCAAAGTGATCACAGCAACAATTCAATACAGTAATACGTTAGAGGTAGCACTGACAGCGCCTGGTGGGGGCCCAGTCCTCTCTTGGCATGTGCTGAGGGAAAGTGGGGTGCTGGGGTTTCAGGAAAGCTTCACAGAAGAGGTGGCCCTGAGGCAGCAGCGCTCAGCAGGTCAGCGTGTGGAAAGGGCTTTCTAATCCAAGGGAAGCATTGAGGAAAAGCACGGAAATTGCCAAATACCCACTATCACCTGCAAGTTGTAAGCTTCAAGCAAAAAGGGAGCTTCAGAAAGCCTCAGAGGAAGATAAAAGTCGGCAAGGGCCATATCAGAGACTTCACCCTGCAGACACTGGGGAACCAGGAAATAATGCCATCGAGTTTGAACCAGATGGTTCAAACCAGATCTGGTTTGAACCAGATAGAGCGTGTAGGAACACGCTCCTACAGTAGCACCAAGTGCACCACACAGGACGGGGTAGCAGGCAGAGTTCAAAATCAGAAGCCAAAAGGGAAAAAATTGAAAATTCCCATCAGACTGGTAGCGGGCCTGCCTGGACCAAGAAAGAGACGGAGGAAACACAGAAGTTGGACACTCGGAGGTAAGAGCGGGAGAAGTCTTGCGGAGCTCCCCAGGAACTGGGTAAATGACTGCCTGGCCAACCTGGAAAGATTTGTTTTTTCTTTTTACATTAGACATTAGCTTCATAGGTTTGAACATAATTTGGTTACTTAGGATTTTTCGAGTCAGTTTCTCTAGTTAATGTTACTCACACAATGATGGTTCTCTTTTTCCTCTATTCATTCTTCAGAAAGATTCCTTTGCAGCCCTCGGTAACATTCAAGAGGTTTCTAACTGATTCTAACGCACTGCACACACAGAGAAGTTAATCAGCTTGAAACACCAGCCATTATTAAATTAAAGAATAGAGAACCATAAAAAGGAAAATGAGAGCAAAGGCAATTTACCAGACTTCTCTACTGGGTGTCCCTCTAGAAGCATGGCTAGCCAATTTTCCGGCACTGCATGTTATAGGGAAAGGTAGCAAATAACCAGGGGCCCTTTGGTTTGCATGTAGAAAGTGGTGATTCTGGAGAACCTCCAGAAGGGAGCTCAATCTATGAATATTGTGGGACAGAAAAATGAAAGTACAATTTTCAGTTTTTCTGACTTAAGATGGTTAAGAACCTAGAGTTTTGAAAATGCATTCCAGCACATGTACAGAAAAACATATACATACTTTGAACGCATGTCAACTTGTACGCGCGATGTTTCTTATACCACTGACTTTTTCTTTCCTTGATACTTTCCCTAAAATTGGGGGCAGGAGGGGCAGAAATCCATTTTCTACCTTTGGCAACTTTCACAAATCTGGTACTTTGCTCTCATTTACTAAATACCATGACCTACCCAACAAAATCAGTAGCAGGGTTAACTGGAATCTAGATTTCCAAATGCCTCTCTACCTTCACTTGCCCAGTTACCTCGTGGAATGCACTGCTTTCAGAAGAAACACTTCAGCAAGAAATGTAAGTGTAAATACCCCAAATGGAGAGCTGCGAAGTTTGCAAGTGTGACAAACCTAGTGGCTGGGGAAAGGAAGGAAAGTAGGGACAAAGTGACTGAAATGCAGCATTAACATCTGGAATCTTCCTTCCTAAATAGGAGTTTGTGGCAAAAGTGCCCACACCACAGGGGAGGACACAGCCCCTGGTCCTCTCCTTAATGGAGGTACAATGAAACCTCAGTCAAGTTCACTTGCCCCCCTGCCCCCGCACACCCCCCGACCCACGAACGTACATCACACAACACTATGTTCCATCCAAGCCCGGCGCTTCATCTGCAAGCTTCAAAAGAGACACCCTGAGGAGAGGGAAGTGTGAGTAGCTTTCTCTTCCCCTTCTCCAGCATGTGACATCTGACCCAGCTGCACCACTCACTGGCCCTCAGACCCTGGGCTCACGGATACCCTCTCTTCATCTCAGGTTCCTCATTCCCCCAAAGGAGGCACAATGCCAAAATATCACTCCCAAAGTTGCCCTACACATCCCTGGGGTTAAGGGATGTGCCTAGCATGTGAGGAGGCATTCAATAAGAATTTCTCTCCCCTGACCTTCCTTTCGTCTATCCTGAAAAGATGTGTTCTTCCAAGTCCCAAAGAGCTTCAATTAGTAGCCAGACAGCAGCTATACCATAGGAGAAAATAAGCAAACCAGGGGTGCCTGGGTGGCTTGGTCAGTTAAGCGTCTGACTCCTGGCTTTGGCTCAGGTCATCTCACAGTTCAGGACATGAACAGAGCACGTCGGGCTCAGTGCTGACAATGTAGGGCCTGCTTGGGATTCTCTCCCTCCTTCTCTCTGTCCCTCCCTCCCTCTTTTTCTCTCTCTCAAAATAAATAAATAAACTTTAAAAAAACTAGAAAAAGATGGTGGGAAAACTTAATTTTTCTCTTTTGAGTTTAGATGAAAAAAAAGAAAATATATGAGGGCTAGTAGATATGACAGAGAATGATAAAATATAATTTTGCTTTCTCCTGTATTTGGACTAGTTTGCCTATTCTCTCAGAAAATGTAATGACCTTGGGGCCACTAAGAATCCCTGCCTTTACAAACCTTAATGTGAATATTGTGATAGCGACATTGATTCATAAACCACACTGGAACCTTACGACAAAAATGCCCTTCAATCCATGCCAATTGTCCACTAGATTCCACGAGGTCATTCTACAACATCTCACACCTAACTCCTCACTCTTCAACCTCCAGCTCTGGGATGGAAGTCAAGAAGGATCTACATTATACTGCAGTGTCACTGATATTAAATATGAGACACCAAGTGGACATTCCAAAAAGCAATTTCTCTCTCGATCAGAATTTTCTTCTACCACACAATGATGGCTCCCTTCCATCACTTTCTTTTATATTATTAATCTATTGGTCTCCGTCATTGGAAAAAGCTAAAGAGTATCCATTATGGAAGCTCGGCATTACAAAGGCTTTCTGAAATGCTCCACCTTATTCATTACACATTGTCCACCAAAAAAGATCTACAATAACTCCTGAAATAGGATAACAATTTTTAAGCAAAGAGAATCTACCTTACATATCTCTTTAAGTATTCTCTATTCTTAAGCTACATCTGAAACCAAGATACCAAGAAGAAAGCATGTCCAAAAATCTAAAAAATAATAACATGAAGCTTTAAATTTTTTTTAAGTTGATTCATTTACTTTGAGAGAGAGCTTGTGCACACACACACTCAAGCGGGGGAGGGGCAGAGAGACAGGAGCAGAGAGAAAGAATTCTGAGCAAGCTCCACACTGTCAGGATGCGGGGCTCAAACCGACAAACCATGAGATCATGACCTGAGCTAAAACCGAGAGTCAGATGCTTAAATGACTGAGCCACCTAGCGCTCCGAGTTTGGGTGATTTTGAAAGTAAATTATTGCCCACATGAAGCTTTAAACTTGAATACAACTACTCCATCTTTAAAGTTTTCATCTACTTCAAAAACAAGGCCATAACACACACAGATCCAACCCTTCAAACCAAACAGTGACAATGATCATCAAAATAACTCAGAGTAAGACTTAACATGAGGTGGGTTGAAGAAAGGATAAAATTAAGAAGTTAAAAGCCTCAACCTGAAGGCAAGCAATATTTGTTTTAGGATTAAATTTTTTTTTTATTTTTTTTAATGTTAATTTATTTTTGAGAGAAAGAGAGAGACAGAATGCGAGTGGGGGTGGGGGGGCAGAAAGAGAGGGAGACTCAGAATCCAAAGCAGGTTTCAGGCTGTGAGCTGTCAGCACAGAGCCCGATGCAGGGCTTGAACCCACGGACCATGAGATCATGACCTGAGCCAAAGTCGGACTCTTAACCGACTGAGCCACCCAAGTACCTCTTAGGATTAAGTTTTTAATGTTCACTGGTCAGACAGAAATCAGACACGCTGGTACCTACCCAGTGATTCCATTTACATTACATTACATTGTCCCTACTAATCTAAGGACAGAAAGATCAGTGGAAGCCTGAGGCTGGGGGTGAGGAATGGACCGCAAGGGGGCACAAGAGAGTCCGTGGGTGATGGAAATGTGCCACAGACGGGCTGTGGTGGTGGGTCACACAACTGCATGCATTTGCCTAAACTCATCAAACCACTCATTTAAAACGGGTCTGCCGTACTGCATTTAAATTAAAGCCAGGAAAAATAAGTCCTGCTCAGACAACATCAGAACTCATGTGCCCTGCTTGCTTCCTTTCTAAGCATCACAGAAGCAGCCTACACATACCTGAGGCTGTGCCACAGCAGGGCGGCACCCACCACGCTGAAGAAAAGATGCTCGCGATCACGTCGGGCGGAAAGAGCGTCACATTTCTCTGAATCTGAAGTAAATTTAACACTAATGCAAGAAACACTCCAATAAAAAACAGCACCACTCCACGAATCATCAAGTTCACGCTCCTGCTAGTGACAGATGAAATATAGGGGCCACGCTTTTTAGGCCCAGGCGACTCTGTCTTTCCTTCTGCCATGGTTTCATAAGTTCAGTAAACTGGCAAGACAAAAAAAAAAAAAAAGAAAAAAGCCTTCCCAGCAGAAAAACCAAATGTCTGTGAATCGAAGCAGGCCGGTGATCCTACAGTTACAGCATCTTGTCCTAAAAGAGGACCTACCAGAAATCCTGCAAGAGATAAGAAACAAGAAATCAATGTTTGTCTAATAAGTGATCCTGCAATTTTTCTGATTTCAATACTAATTAATTTCAAAGTACTAATAATGAAATGACAAGCTTATATATTTATGTGAATTAGTTACTTACTGAATAAGAAGTGACTTAAAAAGGATTTTTTAGGCATGATGTAATAAAAAAGTGTTTTTTTTTTATTTACCTGTATTTATATATTTACCAGGACAGAACAAGTGACCTGTGAGGCTCAAAGGTTAGATGAATAATAAAAACAACTTGCCCCACCTCGGAGAAGAGCAGAGCAGGGTACCTGAGACAGTACCACCAGAGCCTGGAAGATTAAAATCCAGGTTTCTGTTTCTTCTACCTAAATCTCCAACCCTATCAGTTACAACAGATGGGCCTGGAGATTTAGGTAAAAATCTGTATAGTTTACAAACGATAAAAGAATTAACATATAAGATCAACATATTCTGACTGAAAATTGTGTAATGCCCACAATAACATGTGACTTGCTCATGAGGATGACCTCCCGAGGGGAACAACATGACCTGTTTTACTGTTTACCGCTTATGTATTTGAATTTTCGTGCAAGAGCATCTTACAAAACACAGACCACCACCCACTCACCTACATACACATCAAGCACAGAAACCAGACCTGGCCTGCCCTCGGCAGGCCACAGCTGTGTCCCACCCCTGCCTGGACCCAGTCAGCCCTGACTGCAACCCCAGGAGCTTTTGTGATAAATCTTTAATAGGAAGCAGAAGAAAGGACACGAAGAAAATGAAGGGTAATCCATGGCTGGACTCCAAGGAGTCTGAGCCACACGGCTCTTGACTCCCAAAGCTTAGAACTGTGCCAGTACCATCAGTCTAGGTATCTGTTCCTCTAACCAAAGCGATCTTTCCTTTGTGCGTGGCAAATAACATCTGATGCAAAGTGATCTTTCCTTTGTGCATGGCAAATAACATTTGATGCATTCTATGAGCAAACAAAACCCATGTGTAAACTGGGTACTGGGGAGGGGGTGCTGACTTTAGAAATAATCAGTGTAGGGGCACCTGGGCGGCTCAGTTGGTCAAGTGTCTGACTCTTGATTTCATCTCAGGTTGGGATCCCTGGGTTGTGGGATTGAGCTCCACATCAGGCACGGTGCTGAGCGTGAAGCCTGCCTGGGACCCCTTCCCTCTCCCTCTGCCCCTCTCCCGCTCACACGCATGGGCACGCATGCTCTCCCCCTCTTCCTCTTAAAAGAAAAAAAAAATTCAGTATGAAAATGAGAATATCTGTGAGTCCTAGTAACTTTCACAGCCTATCAGTTCCATGTGATTAACGCAGACAAAAGACATTTTTTTTTCCCTGAACCTCTGCCACATCCAAAGCTCTGTGCCCAACACTCACAGAGGGAGTTCTGTCCTCAAACTAGTCCTCACAAGCCTAACTTGGTCTACAGCATAACTGAGCTCTACAGCCTAGAGGACTACAGAAAGCAGTATGTATTATGGCTGATTCATGGGAAAATATACTTCAATACCAACTCAAAAGTCTAGAAAACACCTCCTGATCCGCTTTTGCAGACTCTTCCTTGCTGTCGTATCCTGCATATTAGCATGCCGTATGTTCTCTTTACTTTTGCCAAGGTGTTCCGTAGCCACAGAATTCTTCATCATCATCATGGTCATGACTACTGATATAGCACCCACTGATGGAGGGCCTACTCCATGCCAGACATAGTTAGCTCGAATCTTCAAAATCATCCAAAGGTTAAGTATTACCATCCTCATTTCACAAATGAAATACAAAGTCAAAGAGATTTAGCAAAACTTGCTTATCGTCACATGACATGCAGTATCAGAACTGCAATTTTACCTTAGGTCGGACTCCAAAGCCCATCATCCTCTTCCCTCTAAACCCTGAGTCCCATTCCAGCCCAACTGCTCAGACTTGTTTTTCAGCACATGGATACATGTAAGGGTATTTGGTCAGTGAAAAGATGATAGACATGGAAAAACTAACTCAAGTGTAAGAGATTCTCAATATAAGTGGGCAACTGTATAACAGCACAAAGATCGTAAGTGTACCAACGTCTTGAAATTTCCTTTACATCAAGGTGTGAAAAGATGTTTCCAAGAAGAAAAAATCCTATGGCCAGTTTGCATACTGTGTAACACCAACGTTTACTGTGTAAGTTCCTTCACTTCCCAGACTTCCAGCAGGCACAGTAACCCGCCCCAGCTCCTGCTGTTAAAACAGCCACTCGAGCACAAAGAGTGTGTATACATTTTAAGTGGCCCCAATTCCTCTAGCAAATCATTTGTTTATGTCTGTGCTTTTTCCAAAAGCGAGTTAATGGCAAAGCATATGTGGCATTGAATTATGTTTCCAAAAGAGCAAAATAACTTCAGCTTTAAAAAGCGTTGTTCAATTGTGCCAGGCTCAGCTCACAATCACCAGTGTTTGTCAGAGGGCACTGGCATTTTGGGCAGGACAATTCCTTGTTGTGTGGAACTGCCCTAAGCATTGCAAAACACTTAATGTCCCTGGCTCGTCCCCACTAACTGCCAGCGCATGCCCCCTCCCCCACTTGAGACAACCAAAAATAGCCCTAGGTAGATTTCCAAATGCCCCCAGAGGGCAGTGCCCTCCCACTAAGAGCCACCATTGCTACAGACTATTTCCTCAAGCTAGAGACTTTCTAAACTATTTATGTGATTCTACCATAGATGTTTATTCAACCTTCCCTGGCAATGCTTGTTTGTAGTCTCCTACTTCACCCCAAAAGCATTCATTCTTTAAAAGTAACACAGTATTTGTTTGGTGTTTGAGTGTTTTTTAAAAGCTAATATTTTGGGGTGCCTGGGTGGCTCAGTCGGTTGGGCGGCCGACTTCGGCTCAGGTCGTGATCTCGAGGTCTGTGAGTTCGAGCCCCGTGTCGGGCTCTGTGCTGAGAGCTCAGAGCCTGGAGCCTGCTTCAGATTCTGTGTCTCCCTCTCTCTGACCCTCCCCTGTTTATGCTCTGTCTCTCTCTGTCTCAAAAATAAATAAACGTTAAAAAAAAAATTAATTAATTAAAAGCTAATATTTTAAAAATCCAAGAAGCTGACTTTGATGACTATATAATAATATAAGAGTATATAATTACTGAAGACAAAAATAAAAGAATGCTTTAGAATCACAGTATCCTAAAATTTAAGAAACAGAAGGGAACTGAGAGACCATCTCTATTCTAGGGGGTATGTCAGCCTGATGCAAAACAAAACAAAAGAGTTGTGTGTGTGTGTGTGCGTTTTTCTGCAGAGTTCCACAATTTATACCAAGTACTCAAAAAGTCGATGATCCAAAAGAAAAGTTAAGAACCAGTGATCTAACAGTTTTCTCATTTTACCAGCATAGCAAATGAGACCCAAAGTGGTCAAATGAGAGGACAAGATCAAGACTGTACTACTGGATCTTGCTACCACGAATGTGTAAAGCATACTCCTGGAAATGACCAGACTCATCAAAGGGATAAGAAATTCCACAAGATCACTCACTCCCTACTATCCAACAGCTAAGTTCCTAAAAAAAAAAAAAAAGCATGCTGTTTATAGTATCAGTCACACAACAGGGAAGTGAGTTATTTAAATTAAAGCTCTTGGAATTAAGTATCCCCCAATTTGTTTACTTTTACGTAAAGTTCAGTTTTCTGATTACGTATTGGAATTGTTTTCTCAAAACAAAATGTACCTATAACTTTAAATATTACTGTTACGTCAACGATAAATTTGATTCTTCACCAACTTTTTTTTAAGTCTACATTTGAAAACTTTAGATGACTCAACAAATAATTTGCTGATCAGGGAAGAAGTCTTTGGTATAAAGATTTAAAGAACAGTCCCTCAACAGATCCTCAACAATAATCCTGGTAAGTAGGCAAGCGTATTTAATCCCCATTTTACAAAACAAAAAACGTTAAGTAACTTTCTGAGATGATAATACTGTATCCTAGGTAGTATCAGGACTAGCGCTCTCCCCCACCTCCCCAACACTCTGGCTTCATGTACAGTTCTTTCTCATTTCACCACATTGCCCCACCTACGAACATCATACAAAAACAATCCGTGTGCCACACAAGTGGCAGCTTTTAAAGTCATACTGATAAATACTGTTAATACCAAAATAATGTGTGGGGTTTTTTTTTCCAAAAATTAACAAAGAAAAATCTCCCACGGTACATAAAAAGCTTTTCATCTTCCTTGAGTCCTGACCTACGGTTTCTATAAAGTACATTACTGAACAAAAAGAAAAATAGTTCAGATAGTTTAGATACATCAATAACAAATCATCAAAACTGGAAAAACATTAGTTCAGGTATATGACTGCCTGTCATATAATAAAATTAAATCACTACTGCACATCTTTTGCATCATGTGCTCTCTTAATTATAATGGTATTCTCAACATAGAATAAGCATAAACATCAAGAAAAACACACTTACATCAATGCAAAAGTTTAACTCTCCTTAAATAAAAGCACACGAATGTGAATCATAGTCTAGGGACACTAAAACTTCTAGAAAGACAGACATGTGTGCCTTGAAGACACTGCGATTCATCTTTCCTTTCTACGTCAACATCCAAACACAGAAACCATTAATCAGGCAGCACTCACATCCCATTACTACTTTTAAATGTCAAATCTCAGTCATTAAAAAGGTTACACTATCATTTGGGAATAATTTTCTGATAACGATGAAAACAACTGGTCTCCAAATCTCTGAACTACATTTTATCCTCTCCTTTACTGCCCGATCCACACATAAAAGCAACAGTTGTCAGTTTAAAAAGAATCAACCCTTTCCCAAATGTACACGATTCACTGCTTGGTCACTTTATGTCAGATGTGTACTGAGAAGTACAACAAATCACACTCGTCAACGTAATGTCCAGAGAAAGAATCAAAGGGGGAAAACAGGAAGAGTACGTGACTAATATTTTTCTGTGGAGATCCTATAATTCAGGGAGCCTATAATCCCTTCACTCATTTTCACTCACTGGATGGCAATCAGAGCCAAGCGCCAAAGTTGGAAAACAATCTAGCCACTGCCTGCTTGGCTGCCTTCATTTTTCCTATACTTAGGACTGGAGCACACCTTCCCCTGCAATCTTCAGCTCCATCGCAATACTGATCTGGGCCAGTTTCCGTGGCGCAGCTGTCCAGTCTACCCATTCCTTCTTAAAGCATCTCCTCATCAATCCTACAAAATAGTAAGCTCTTCATGGTATATTTTCCTGGTCTAGGGAGCTACACCATACTTTCATAACTTTTTTCCCAACACTAACAGGGCATGGGGTCACGATCCCTTGTTTTATTAGCACACTTCTCCCCACCCCCCTCCTCCTCTCCTATCATCCACACCGCTTTCCTTTTCCAGATTGCCAATCCCCACTGAGCAACCCTAAAATCCCAGTAACTATCACCAACCGACTTCTACGTCCTGACAAGAGTTCTCTCTGCATTTACCCACACACCTATTCCAAAGGTGTCCAATTCCAATCCAAAATGCCAAAGTCCCACTCCTCAACCCAATATCAACACATCTTTCTGCGGATTCTAAACTTACTACAAAACCTACCTTTTGGATCCATCCCCTTCCCAAACCTGAGTCTCTCTGGCTACAAGCTTCTCAAGTCCTGACAGCTCTATGCTTGACAGCTCGCCGACCTCCACCCTCATCAGATCTCCAGGGTCGCCCTTCGCGGCGTCCTCCAGCCTTCTTTCCTCTCGGACACTATTCCACTGTCCGGGGAGCTTGGGCCTCTCCTATGACCTCCACCCGACCCCGCTTGTCCCCTTCCGCACCTCCCCGACCCTTCTCCAGGTAAGCGGAGCCCCTTGCCCTTCAGGCCCCATCTGTGGTCCTGGCTACCCTCATCTGCCAGCAAGGTTCCCAGGATGCAAAACCACAAGCAGTTCCTCTCCCCGAAGGCCATCCCCCTCCCCAGGCCGCTTCCCTCAGCACCAAGTCCCCCGCGCTTCGCAAGGGTACCCCAACTCACCCCCGCCTCCGCCATCTTCTGGGACCGGCTCCCGCCCCCCTCCGGCTCTTCCTCCTCCCCTCCCACAACTCCGCCCGACCTCCACTGCGCCTGTGCCGTCGACGAGGAGGCGCTCCGACGATCGGGGCAGAAGAACTTCCGGTTCCTACCGGCACCAGTCGGTGGGCCCGCGGGACGGGGCAAAAAGGCTTCCGGTCTTCGCGCAATCCGAGGCCGCTGGTAGGCGTGGACTGTTTAGACGGTGGGAGGTGGCTGGGTCAGCTGTTGTTTGCTGCTCAGGCCACCGTGAGTTGTGACGAGTCTCCAGACCCTGGGGGCGGTGTGAGAGAATCGCGCGCTGACACACGCACACTCTCTGGGAGGCGTGACCCTCAGCATGTCTCTTTGCTCCAAGGGGAATTGAGGGCTCTGGAGCGTAGGCCGCCGGGTTCTCCCGCCGAGGACGGTGACTCTCAGTATCTTTGTGCTTTTACTTTTCCTTTCCCCACTAAGTCATAAAAACATAATGGATATTTGACTCATCTCCATGCCACAGCACTTTATAAGGTTTTTATTGATAATCGTTCCCTAGGTTCGATCAGGTAACACCGTTTGGGAACAGTTGTTTTCGTAGAAAGAGCTTTAGAGGTTTATAGCAAAGTAGAGAAAATACAGAATCTTGTAACCCCCCCCCCCTTTGTCATAAGTTGTGCTATAATGTGGATGTGATGAGGTTACAATGGCCTTGAGGAAAGTTTTAGGTGAAATTTGGGCCTAGCACAATTGCTTAAGAGCTTTGCATAAAAGTGTCAGTGAAATTCCTTTTTTCCTTCCTTTGAGCTGGTGAACAATAAGATGGATTTTTATGTTTCTAAACTTGATAGCAGTACATTTATTTCCGAAAATTAAAGTAGAAATTAAATCTGCAACAAAATGCATCTAGGCAATATGATCTGTCTTGTTTTCTCTAATGTTTCCTCTAGCTCTTAAATTTCTCTCCTATAGGTTTTTACACTCCCAGGAAAATAAGATCTGGGCAGATTATATGAATGGATGAAGAATTTTAAAAGGAAAAGAGAAGGGCACCTAGAAACAACCTGAGGATGTCCTGATAGGAAGGCTGTCTGCAAAGCAATATAAGTTCTATTCATCTAGCTCTGCCTCCCCTAACTCATCTTTTTCAAACACTTAGAAATTGCCTTCAAGAAAAGCCTTATGGAAAATTTTAGCCTACAGAGCATTTATTTTAGTTTATTTAAAGCTGGAAAACCTTGGTACATTCAAGGAATTGAAAAGAAGGCAGAACCCCAGAGGGCAGTGGGGGGTGGGATAGCAACTGAGATTGAGGTTGTGTATTAATAGCATGATTGAGCACATATTGTATGTCCGATACTATGACAAATTTCATTTCATTTCACCTGCTCAAAAACCTCTTTAAAATAAATACTATATAGTAGATGAGAGATTAAGGCCAAGAGCTGGGATACTTGATACTGGCTGCATATTAGGATCACCCGTGGATCTATTAAAGTTTCTTGTGTCTGAGCCTCGTCCTCCATATCTTCTGACTTAATTGGGCTGAAGAGGGTACCTCAGCCACTTTAATAAATTCCCTGTGTAATCCTAATATGCAACAAGAGCTGAGAATCCCTGTCATAGAGTCAATTTGCCCAGGGGCACTTAGCAACTAAGTAAGTAGCAGAGGAGGCAAAAATTCAACCTAGATCTATCTGATTCCAAAACCTGTGCCCTTAGCCACTCACCAGTACCGCCAACAATTCAACAGCATGTGGCACACGCCACTTGCATGCTAGGAACTTTGTTAAACCCTGGGACACAGAGATGAATGAGACACAGCCTTTGCCTTCAATAAATTCACAGCCTTGCGAGACAGAAGTCCCAGTAAATGAAGCTAGGCCAGCTCACACAAGGTAGAAGCAGTCAACCGACAGTCAACTGAAAACTCTCTGATATGTCCTTCCTATTTTAAGCTAGATTGGCACAGCAGGTGCCTGGTGGCAGGGAATCTAGGTAGGCGTTATTGCAGCTGTCAGCTGGTTGCAACATCTGGTTGCAAGCCTAAACGAAGACAACGGCAGGGGTACAAAGAGAATTGGCAAGACTTGCTAACCACTGGTGAGAGGCTCAAGGAAAGAAAGAAGTGGAAGATAACGTCAGAGTTTGGAATTTGAGTGGAAGTAACACCATTGATCTAGAACAAGAACGCAAGACTTGAATGTAGGGTTGACTGAGTTTGAAATACTTGTGGAACAGTCAGGTAGAAGTATCTAGTAGAGCACCAGAAGTGTGCGTCTGGAATTCAAATAGTCTGAAAATAAAGATCTGGAGTCACTGACTTATAAATGGTACTTGAAACCATGCTTTGTATAATGTGTATGCTATGTATGGAATTTTTTTAAGACAATAGAGATCAGGAGGGAAAAAAAACCCACCAATTTTGACATTGCCATATTTGAATAGTTCAATAAAGCTATTTTTATCTGCAGTGATATTAAATACAGTCATCTCATGATCATCCGTGATGAGTTTTTAATACTTTCCAGACTTTCCCTGGCCTCACAGCAAATTCAACAGATGATGCATAGCCCTGGAATGCAAACCAATTTTAAATATTGGCTAAATATTTAAGAACACAATATGATGCATTCAGAAATGTAATAGAAATATCCTAGGGCAGTGTTTCCACACATAAATAATTTTTATGTATCCCTAGTTTTGACTTCAATTATTTTATCCTAATATTACTTAAATCTATAAAAATTACACTGTTCTAAAACATAAATCTGGACCAAAAAATTCTTAGGCTTAAGCTCATATGCCTCTATAAACCAAAACACTTGTAACATAAATATGAACAAAAGCATAAAATAAGTAAGCTTCAAGTTATAGTAACATGAAAGGTGTTTTCTTGAAATTGAAGATTTTCAGTAAATATCTAAGTCATCGCTCTAGAGTGGATTATTTTTAGATAAAACATGCTTTTAATACTGGATGTCACGTGATGGCTCAAGCTTCTCACTACTTCTTTTTATTAAACCTATATTTTTGGGGCCCCCGGTGGCTCAGTCAGTTGAGCGCCGACTTCGGCTCAGGTCACGATCTCACTGTCCGTGAGTTCGAGCCCCGCATCGGGCCCCTGTGCTGACAGCTCAGAGCCCAGAGCCTGTTTAAGATTCTGTGTCTCCTTCTCTCTGACCCTCCCCCGTTCATGCTCTGTGTCTCTCTGTCTCAAAAATAAAATAAACGTTAAAAAAAAAACCTATATTTTTACAATGAACCCCACCATTACTTGGTCTTTATTTGGAGCAAATGGTCATTTATATACATCCCTCTTTTTTTTTTTTAATCAATGTAAAACAGTTACAAGCCAATCTGAAGAGAAATCATGTAGCAATACTCTGTTATAATGTGTTTATCAACATAATCCAGAACATGCTTATATTAATATTTTGAAGGTTGTCATATAATTAAAATCACATCATTTCAAAATTCTTCAGAGAAGTTATGGATAACTGAGAATATATTCATGCCCCCTAAAGATCTGCAAACACCACTTTGGAGAAAGAAAAAAAAAACTATCCTAGATTATCCAGGATTTTTGATTATTTATGCCTTATAAAATTCCTTAGCATACATCTCCAATTCTCAAAATACATTTTGTATTTCACACAATCAGTATTAACAGGTAGTTCGTGGGGGAGAATGGGGTTCTACGTTTGTATTTGGCAAGCATTGGATTAGAAAAAGAAATTAAACATATTTTGAGAGCCTTTAATATGCCAGGACACAATTTGTCCCGTGGAACACGTGGTTCTTTCCCTCCTTCAGGGCATCTAACAGGGCTAGTATTTGACTATGTTTAGATATTGTCAAACATTTCTATCTAGTATGCTTAGGGAAAGTTGAAAAAATTATGTCGTATTTTACAGTGAAGGCTGTTTGTAAAATCCTCTGTCATCTCTATCAGTGACATCTACCTAGAAAACAGAGGCATTGGGGCACCTGGGTGGCTCAGTCGGTTAAGCATCAGACTTTGGCTCAGGTCATGATCCTATGGTTTGTGAGTTCAAGCCCTGCATCGGTCTCTCTGAGCAGAGCTGGATTTGGATCCTCTGTCCCTCCTTCTCTCTTTGCCCCTCCTTCTCTCTCTGCCCCTCCCTCACTTGTACTCTTTCTCTCTCAAACATTAACGTTTAAAGAATTTTTTTTTAAAACAGAAAGCAATGCTTCAAATTCTGTGGTCTCCCTCTCTCTCTGCCCCTCCCCCATTCATGTTCTGTCTCTCTCTCTCTCTCAAAAATAAAAATTAAATTAAATTAAAATTAAAATAAAAAAAGGAAGCAAAAGCATCATTAGGCATATGGCACACTTTTCAGTGCCTAGCATGGTGCCTGTTTCATAAAATGAGCTCAATAAATATCTGGGGGTTAATCAGCACTTTGTTGTCTTTGTTATTTGTTATTTGTTTTATGTCAATAGCAGTTGCTGCCATTTTCATTTATGAACTGCATATCTTCTGAAGAGAAAACCATGATCACAAAAGCATTTTTATGAAGCCTTTCATATAACCAATATTTATCTTGAAGTATCATAAAGAAATTGGTCTTAGAATCTACACCGTCCAATATGGCAGACACTAGCCGTGTGTGCAGCTATCTAAATAAAAATAAAAATGAAAAAAATGTAATAAATTAAAATTTGAGTTCTGCAGTCACATGTACGAAGTATGCAATAGCTCCATGTAAACAGTGCAAATTATAGAACATTTCTATCATCACATGAAATTTTTACCGGAAAGCCCTGTATTAGATGATTTATATAAATTTAGCTTCCTCGAAATACAAGGTAGGGGGAAAAAATCAAGACATAGAGGTGAAATTAAATTATTACTACAAGCAATTTGTCCACCTGAAATTTATGACATCTTTTGGCATGTTGGAGACAGAATTGTATAATGCAAAGGTACCCAGCTGGTCTAGTTTTACTTTAGGAAAAAAGTTTGAGCCTTCTCAGCTTTCAGACCTGGCATCAACCTCTTCTGGAGGGATGCACCAATTTCAAGACAGTTTGGTTTCTCAACAAGAGTCATGAATAGGTGGCCAGCAGAAAGTCTGTACCATGCCATGTAGACCAGGTTGTAAAGAAAAACCTGCCACTGAAAACAACAGCGTTTGGGGGGGTGGGGGGTGGGGAGTGGAATATATATATATATATCACACTTAAATAATACATATATAAATACATAATATATTATATATAAAATATAATATATACATATCTAAATATATATAAATATACAAATATATATTTATATATATTTGTAAATATATAAATATTTATATGTATTATATATAATTAATACACTTATAATATATATTATAATACATATTAATTAATTAATTAAAATATATTAATATATTAATTAAATAATTATATTTATTATATATTATATATTATATATTTATATATAATATATTTTATATTTATATTAATTAAATAATTATATATTATAATATATATTAATTAAATATATATTAATTAATATATATTAATACACTTATAATATATATATTATAATATATAAATATATATTTAAGTGTATTTATTTTGAGAGAAAGAGAGAGAGGGGGAGAGAGATTCTCAAGCAGGCTCCACATTGTCAGCGCAGAGCCCGACATGGGGCTCCACCCCATTAACTGTGAGATCAAGAATCTGATGCTTAACCAACCTAGTCATCCAGGCGCCCCTGGAATATGTCTTAAGTATCACCAAAGAGCCAAGAAGATAAAGAGGGATTACCGGGCCAAAATCTAAGGGAAAGTAGACCCTGGAGAAGTAAGCAAAGCAAGAAAGCAGCTTGTCCTGAAATGTTTTCCTGGTTGGAAGAAAAGTGAAATTCTGTTTTGACAGACTTTTCATACAAGACGACAAATGTAAAATCTTGGGGCCTGCTAATACGGGGACTCAGAGACCTCAAGTTTAAAAGGTGGGACAGCTGGGGCACCTGTGTGGCTCAGTCGGTTAGGTGTCCCACTCTTTATTTCGGCTCAGGTCATGATCTCACAGTGAGATTGAGCCTCGTCAGACTGTTCTGACAGCGTGGAGCTTACTTAGAATCCTCTGTCTCCACTCTCTCTGTCCCTCCCCTGCTTGCACATGCGCGCACACACTCTCTCTCTCTCTCAAAATAAACAAAAAATCAATAAACATTAAAAAAAAAAACCCATATAGATAAAAGGTGGGACAGCCAAAGGATAGCACCTTGGGCATAAAGGTGATCTGAAGTAACACCCCTCCCACCCACACTGGGAAAAGAGCAGAGCAGAATGAAATAAAAACATAGTAGGTAAGGACCTGTGGAAATGTAGTCACAAGCTGACCCTCAGGCAAATTTGCCTTCCAAATTTATTCCACCTCAGTAAATCCAAAAGCTTCACGTCTTTAATTTTGTTTAAAGTGTTCTTAGACTATGGGGTCCAAAACAGCTATGAATTGAACCCTTCTACGAAATGTCTTTCCAGCCTTTTACAAATATCTAGACCACACCTAATACCTCTGCAAGTTTCTGTAATAGCACCCACCTTAACAAAGTACCCAGAGCTTTTAACTTATTTGTCCTAGAAACAAAATCTGCCCTTTTTACATTTCCATTTCAGCCAGTTACAAATTTTTTGTATTACATTATGCAGTCACAACGACACAACTGGGCAATGATCTCAGTGGACTCTTGATGGACACACAACCTAATAATTGCTGGAGCTGGAAGCGCAGGAGGCAGCCAGCCCCAGGAATGGAACATTCTTTACCAGGGAAAGGAGGCCTGCCTTTTACTTCAGGTGTGGGATCTTCTTATACCCTTTCTCAATGCTGTGAGGTAGACAGGGGAGGCTCACAGAGAGGAAGGTCTTAACCCAAGGCTTACTAGCAGTGGGGGGCAGAATAGAAATTAGATCAGCTGATTCCTAATTTAGTGCTTTAAAAAAAATAAAAAAATAGAGTTCACCTTGATCTAAGAACCGTGCTTGAAATCTTTTAGATCATGTCAAAAAATTTTTTTTCGGGGCGCCTGGGTGGCGCAGTCGGTTAAGCGTCCGACTTCAGCCAGGTCACGATCTCGCGGTCCGTGAGTTCGAGCCCCGCGTCGGGCTCTGGGCTGATGGCTCAGAGCCTGGAGCCTGTTTCCAATTCTGTGTCTCCCTCTCTCTCTGCCCCTCCCCCGTTCATGCTCTGTCTCTCTCTGTCCCCAAAAAAATAAATAAACATTGAAAAAAAAATTTTTTTTTTAAATAAAAAAAAAAAATTTTTTTTTCTCCTGTATTAGCTTAACAAACCCTGAGATGATAGTTGATAATTCTTGGTATATCTGTAGATAAAGCTCTTCTGTGTTGCCTTGATAATATGCCCAGAATATTCAATTTAAGTCATTTATCATTTCATAACTTTACACTTTATTATTTCAGAAACTTAATGTTTTAGAAAATACACAGAAGTTACTGACCGTTCAGTAGTAGTTACAAATGTGAGGTGATGTCAGGGCACCTGGCTGGCTCAGTCAATAGAGCATGCAACTCTTGATCTTAGGGTTGTGAGTTCAAGCTCCATATTGGGCATGGAGCCTACTTAAAAACAAACAAAAATGTGAGGTGATATTATAATAAGGATGTTTATCTTCTTGAGTATAAACTCATTAGCCTGATTTTATAATTTTTTTGTTTGGTGGAAATACTCTACAGAACATTCAAACAAACTGGGGAGGAAGGAGGAAGTGACAGAGGTGCTTATAAATCAATCTAATCACAGCAGGCAAATTAACCTGAATTCTCATGGTTGCACGCTTCAGCCTGTGATTATTAATAAGATCGGTGCTGGCTATAAAGGAAAAACAACAATCACATGTGACCAAAGAGGGGAGAAGGACAGGGAACAGAAGCAGAGTGAACCCCCAAAACTCTGAAAGAAGAGGTCAGTAAGAAGGGCAATCATCTTTTAGTAGTGGCCTTGGTGTAACCCTTTTGGGGTGCTTTTGGGTCTTTTAGGAAGTAGTGGTGACTAAAGTCAATAAATTGAATGTATATTAAGTCAAGTCAATAAATTGAATGTATATTAAGTCAAATGGTCCCTGTAAGGCTTGGTATGTATCATCAGGCAACAAATAAACTAAACAAAGCCCAAACAAGGTCACCATGGATGAGCAAGCAAATGCAGAACACAGCTCTAAGACAAAATCACTGAGGTATGAAACATCAGAGTGAGAAGACAACCGGAAAGACTATAGACTATAAACTATTTGTCAGAGAGGCAATGATAGAGACCAAGAACAGAGAGGCGACACTAGCTATTAATTATTACAAGGGGCCATACAATTTGAGGTCAAAAACATAACAAGGTGTTCTCTAAGAGAGTTCTCTCTTGCTAATTCACCACACTGTTGTTTCAGCTCTGTGACACTCTTGCATTCAAACTGAATTCACACAGGAGGGGCTTATATGGTACTCAGTATCTCCCAAATGCAAAATGCGTATTCCAATCTCTAACTGAACTTAAGCTAGACTTGTAGTTGTCTATGAGCATATATTGTTTTTATAGCAGAGACTGAAAAAAGTAGCAGAGCATTTCCTCTGACTTGCCAATTATTCATGTAGATGCATACATGCTGATTCACAAAAGCAGAGGATTTCATCTGATAACAGATGAAAGACACAGATGATCAAATCGTCGAAAATTTCCCAAAAGAAATATGTATAAGGCTGGGTGATGTAACAGACATAAAGCACACTTACAGAAACTCAGTGGCTTGCATTTAGGTTTCTTCTGGGACTGAGCTTTGCCCAAAACAGAAACTACCGAAAGAAATCATTCATAAAAATAAAGACGTTGCTTGAAATGATTTTAAATTTAATTCCTTTGGAATTTGAGAAGCATTGCTTTAAAAAAAAAAAAAAAGACTAGGAGTTAATACTTTAATAGTGATTAGAGAGAATTAAAAAGACTTAAACTTTTCAGAAGCAGATTTTAGATTCATAAAATTAATGTTAGTATTGACATATGATAAAACCATCAGCAGAAAAGATATTCCAAACTGGGAAATAATATGTGTAGCTCAATGAAGGCCTGGAGAGTCATGGTGATGTTCCCCATTTTCAGAAGTTTTATTAGACACCTTAGCTCCCGTAGGGTCCCATTGCTCCTCTGCCATTTAAAAAACTGATATTGTAGTTTATATACACAATAGAATACTACGTGGCAATGAGAAAGAATGAAATACGGCCTTTTGTAGCAACGTGGATGGAACTGGAGAGTGTGATGCTCAGTGAAGTAAGTCATAGAGAAAAAGAGAGATACTGTATGTTTTCACTCTTCTGTGGATCCTGAGAAACTTAACAGAAGACCATGGGGGAGGGGAAGGAAAAAAAAAAAAAGAGGTTAGAGAGGGAGGGAGCCAAAACATAAGAGACTTTTAAAAACTGAGAACAGGGGCGCCTGGGTGGCTCGGTCGGTTAAACGTCCGACTTCGGCTCAGGTCATGATCTCAGTCCGTGAGTTTGAGCCCCACGTCGGGCTCTGTGCTGACTGCTCAGAGCCTGGAGCCTGTTTCAGATTCTGTGTCTCCCTCTCTCTCTGCCCCTCCCCTGTTCACGCTCTGTCTCTCTCTGTCTCAAAAATAAATGTTAAAAAAAAATTAAAAAAAAAAACTGAGAACAAACTGAGGGTTGATGGGGGGTGGGAGGGAGGAGAGGGTGGGTGATGGGTATTGAGGAGGGCACCTTTTGGGATGAGCACTGGGTGTTGTATGGAAACCAATTTGACAATAAATTTCATATTAAAAAAATAAAACATAAAAAAAAATAAAAACTGATATGGTGTGGGGTGCCTGCGTGGCTCACTCGGTTAAGCATTCGGCTATTGGTTCGGCTTAGGTCATGATCTCACGGGTCATGAGCTCGAGCCCCGCATCAGACTCTGCGTCCTAACAGCACCAAGCCTGCTTGGGATTCCCTCTCTCTCTGCCCCTCCCCCGGCTCGCTCTCTATCTCTCTTTCAAAATAAATTTTAAAAAAACTAAATTTTTTAAAAATAAAAATAAAAATTGATATGGTGCCCACTCCTAGAGCTCAGTTTTATTTCCGGGAGCCTGGGGAAAATGAAAAGCATGTGCACTGTGTAGAATGAGGTACATCGGGGTATCAGGTCCTGCTCTCTCTTACCTGCTGGTTATTCTGGGGCAAGCCACATTCCTTCTCTGGTCCTCCATTTCCTCCTCATTAAAGTTTTCTCATCATAAGGAATAAGTGTGATAGAGTAGTCATAAAAGGTCATAGTTGTGTGGGCATCATCACTAATCACTTTGATATTCTCCTTGAACAATGACATTCTTGTTTCTGTTGAATGCCTCCAGGATTAAACCTTCCTTACCTCTTAAGGAAGCTTATTTCATCTTTGCAGAGCTCCAGGTACGAGAGAGTTCTTGGAGTTCAACGACACCCAGGTTTTTTATAGTTTCCCACCCACTGACTCCACTCTGTGTGACAACCTTTACATTGTGAAATTCTCATCCTGTTCCACGCCCCCGCCCCCCCACAGACCCTTGTCCTGGCTAAATATACTGTTTGTTTAGCCCTTTTCCATATAACAGGTTCTCTGTCCCCTTACCATAATGGTTGCTTTCTTCCGGACATGCTTCAGGCCATCAACAGCCCTTCTGTAGAGTTACTTCCAGAACAAACACCAAAGCCGTATCACCACGTCCCTCCTTTTGGACACTTCTTTTAACACAAGACCACATTACAGTAGCATTTTTGGCGGTCACATCCTACTATTAAGTTGTATTGAGTTGTTAGATTTAAACAGTTCTTAAATCCTTGCCATGTATGCAAACCACATTTTCTCTATCCTATTCCTTTATAGAAGTGGGTAGAATTTGGGAGGTGTTGAGATTTTTCCATGTTTTCCATTGAGGGTGACGGGTGGGTGCCTCAACAAAAGGGGTTATGATTTTTCTGTTGAATTCTTCTTCTTAAACCATGTCTTCCCCATGCAAATTCCACAGTTCAACATAATGATAAGCCCTCTTAAGCTCTGACGTTACCCTGCAGCCCTGTATTAGCATGCTATCAGAATCTTACTCCAAGTCCTTAATAAACATTTTGTGTAGTATGGCACAAACACAGAGGCCTGTGATGGGCTCTAGAGAAAGCCTTGCCATTTGGTTTGACATAAACCCATTCATCATAAAGAATTCTGGGGGCACCTGTGTGGCTCCATCAGTTAGGTCTCTGACTCCTGATTTCAGCTAAGGTCATGATCCCAGTGTCATGGGACCAGGCCCCACATTGGTCTCCACACTGAGCATGGAGCCTACTTAAGATTCTCTCTCCCTCTCTCTCTCTCTCTCTGTCTCTCTCTCTCTCTTTCCCCAATGTGTATGCTCTCACTCTCTCTCTCTCTCAAATTAAAAAAAAAAAATTGAATTCTGTTACTATATGCCCAGCTCATGTTCAGCGTGATATCATTACAGATTGGCAAATTCATTTAGAAAGTCAGGCTAACCATTTCATCTTCACTAACTTACGCTGATTCCTTTGCTGAGAGCTTGCAAATCATCTCTTTGATGCTTCGTTCTAGAAAATTTCCCAGATGTAATGCCCCTCTCCCAGAGTTCACAGGATTCACCTCTGTTTTGAGAATGAGACATTTGTCCATTTTCAGCTTCCCCTAATCCTTAAGATTCTTAAAAAAATTACAGGCAGGAGTTCCTCCATTTTATCCCCAAATTCTTTCAGTGTCCCAGAGAGGTAGTAGGCCTCAGCTGGGTCATGAGACATATATGCATTTTGAATGGCCAGGGCTTTCTTACAGTTTCCTCATCCAACTTATTTTAAAAACTAGCATCAGTGCTGCCCTTCCTTATCTGGCAATCCTTCAGCTGGAGGATACGTAGGAATGACAACAGTGAAGTGATCCTATTTTCCTCCTCTTCTCTTCTAACATTGCAAGTATCAGGCTCCTTAAACCTCAGGCACATTGCTTCAGGCCACCTATGAAACTAGCCTTGCGTGACTCATCACATCAGGCCCGAACCACTTCCAGTTGGATTGTTCACAACTTCAGTCCTAAATTCTGGCATTTCCCCAGTCTACCCTGTCCCCAGTTTTGACCCTGTGACGTATTTTTGTCTTTCACTTTCGCTTCGGTTAGGTGCCCAAAGACCCGATACTTGACATATTCTGATTTTCTCTTTGCTCTGAGCTCTGGCTACTGCTTTGGTCACCCAGGGGTAAACGCCCCCCCTCGCCCCCCTCAGCAAATGGGTTCTTTCCCTGGGCTGCTGTCCTCGGATCTGACATTCTCACCGGGTGTTCCGGGCGTCCACTGCTGCGTATCAAACCAGGGAGCAGCTTCGTCACCTTTAAAGTCACACGGCGTTGCACCTGCCATACTCTGTTGGTCAACCGATCATTAAGGTTGGCCCAGATTCCAAGAGAGGAGACACGGACTCCCGCTCTCAATGAGAGGAGTGTCAGCAAATTTGCACACAAGTCTTTAAAATGCCACCAGGTTAGCAGAACCCAGCAAACAGAGCCCTGGCCCCGAGCAGCAAAGACATCTGTTCCTTGTTCTTCCTTCTCTACATAAGTGCACGAGTCCTCGAAGGCTTAGCATGTTTCACATACTCCCCTCCATTCTGGTCATTAGCGCCTAATATTCTTACCGGCTGCCAGTGCTGTTTTATCTTCAAAGTCGATTGCCCGTCTACTTTCTGTTTGAATTCGCCAGAGAACACCCTGTGGAGACATTTCAGTTTATTAGGGGCTCTTCTGTTGCTTCCACGCCACTCCATTGCCAAAAATTAAACTTTGAAAATACTTCATTCCCTTTCTTAGAGTCCCCCATAAATGGAATGCTGGCAATCTTGTTCTCTCCTGTCTGCATAACCCCCATTTAACATCAACACGCTAGATACTGGCCTCTTGTTAATGCCCTCATCCCCTTCTTAGGATGGGGAAGTTACACTACATAGTTAAGAGTCAGACAGAGTTCCTCTCTGCTCTCCCTCACTAGCTGTCTTGGTAATCTGGAGAACATTATTTTACCTCTTTAAAGCAGTACATTTTCGGGGTGCCTGGGTGGCTCAGTCAGTTAAACTTTCGACTTCCGCTCAGGTCATGATCTCCCAGTTCGTGAGTTCGAGCCCCATGTTGTGCTCTGTGCTGACAGCTCAGAGCCTGGACCCTGCTTCGGATTCTGTCTCTCCTCCTCTCTCTGCCCTTCCCCCCACTCATACTCTGTCTCTCTCTCAAAAAGAAATAAACTTTAAATAAATAAACATTATGTGATAATGGGGATGACAGTAGGATTCAATGCCAGTGGGATGAAATGAAACATGTAGTGAATTTAGCATCGTAGACACTCACTAAACAGTAACTGTTAATTGTATTCATCTCATACCCTTATTATCTTTTAACTGAAAATGGCAACAATCTCTCCATTCTGGACTCTGTGCATCAGACAGCACCTGTGTATCTGTACCAAACACCCTGGCAAGTGACTCTCTAAGACCTTGTGTTCTTTGTGAGTTGTTGCGTATGTTTTTGTCTGGCTTTGTCAGCAATTTCAGCACCATCTGCTACAGACATGGTGACCCGTTCCTTCTCTTCTAGCACCTACCGCAGGCCTGAGCTACAAGGTCCAGAGGGGCATCCCAGATTCCATAAACTGTCCTGACGTCAGAGCCAAGACTGTTGCCCCAAGTTTCTCTCTGCAAATAACCACAGAGACCCTAAGGTAGAAAAATGTGGCTTGTCCAGAGTGATTGCAGGGCTTGCGGGTGTGTAATTAGTCACTAGTCAGTGTGTAAATACTCTGTGAATTGCTCTGTGAAAAGCTCTGCAGAAATACAAGGCATTATAAGAACCAGGGCTGAACACAGGAGATAAGGTGCCGTGGAGCGGGAACAAGTAAGGGATCAGTGTGTGTCACACCTCCCTCCGAGGGCAGGAAGCCCATAGGTTCTCCTCCCTCACTTTCTAAGAACACCGACTCCCCTGGGTGAATAATTTAAAGGACAAATTCCCACTCTTCTGGGTACCAAAGCCAGCCCAGCCGTAAGCTGAAATTAAATTAAATCATAAAGTCCTACAAGAAACTGAGGGAAGAGTCAGAAATATAAAACCAAGGGAATCCGGAGCTAAGCATGATATATTAGAGTCAGTGCAATGTCCTTGCCTTCCTGTGCTGATGAAGGGAAAAACTGAAAACCACCGTGGCACAGACTGAAAGGACCACCATCAAATATCCATTGCTAAGTACTTGGTAGTGGCTATTGTAATGATTTCAATTCCAGTGGGGTGGTGGAGGGAGGTGGGGGAGACACCACTAGATCAACTTGGAGTCCTTGCATTTCGGCTAACTAGCTGGGTGACCTTGAACGAGTCACGATCTAATCTGCCCTCCATTTCTTTCTTCCCTGAGTTGAAAAAGATGAAATCAGAGTTTGTGTTTCTAAAGTATTTTTTTTCCGTATCAGCTCAAAGATCAGAGTGAGCTAATAAAAGCGTTTACAAAATTTGCCTATTAAAATATAGAAAGCTCATTTTTCACAGCACCAGTCCTAGCATTGCCATTAAAATGCCCTTATACTCCTTAGTATACTTCCCAGCATAAGGCCAGGAGTCAGAGGGGCAACTTTGGAAACAGAAAACCAGGAAGTTTTGTAATAAAACACTGTGTCCCCACACTTGTTTCCTCCAGACGGAAATGGGTGTTTACATGTGGCTTGAGAGGGCCGGTCCCGCCCTAAAAGCAGGAGTGAAGGAGCACTTTCAATACCCTAGACTGGCTTCTGGGAGAGGAACTCAGCATATCTGGACTAAAGTAAAAATCCAACCATCTAGCATTCTACCACCACCGAATAAGGAAGGACTGTGAACGAGTTCCTTTATTTCATCGATACAAAGCAGGGACTTTGGTAAGCAGCCTGACATTTCTCCTGCTGCCAACGTGGCATATAGCTCGAAAATAAATTAAAGTCTACAAAGCAGATGATGTTTCCCAGGGTGCTATATAGTTGAAAGATCCGGGACATGTCTACGTCCAGCGTATTAAGCTTAACTCTATCAACATCACAGCTAAGTGTGATCAGCACTTACTGCCATCACAGGAACAGGTAAATAAAATCCTAAGTAAAATAAAATAACATGCAGTGGTCCTTGGCTGTGCTAGAAGACTGTACCCAACCTCTTGGTCTACATGGATGTGGGCTGCGGTAAAGGCCGCATATCAGGAATGCTCACCTCACTGGTGACACCCAGATCTTTGGATTTCCCTGGCCAGTAAAACTTCAAAGGGAAAAAGAGAGAACATTATATGGAGGCCAAATTCAAAGTCATTATTTCTCCAAATAAAAATATATACTATCCACAACAACTATCATTTCATAAAGGGAGGTTTTAACATGAAAACAAAGGAAGGACACTGTTTCAAATAAAAGACGGTCCTTAACATTGCTTATATTTAGTTTTCAGACACATTTACTACATTGCTCTTTACTTTACTGAGCAGTCATGGGTCAGTGAAAACTTCATTCTGGCCAGAATGTTCCTTAAACCTGCATTTGGGAAGTCCTGGTCTTTGTTAAGATATTCTCAGAACTAGAAAGCCTCTTTCTCCAACAAGTCCCGTCTTAAATTTCCTCAAAGCCAAATTTTAAGCCCTATTTTTCCTTTGAAGTTTTTCCTACATGCTTTGACTATTAGGATCTTTCTAGTGTCTGAATTCTTACAGCACTTAGAATTTTAACATACAACCTAGCAGTCTGATTTTGTGGGAAAAGGTTTTGAAATTTAAAACTTTTGGTAGATCACAGTTCTACTTTTAACTAAAGACTTTCAAAGTTTTCTCACAAATAAGAGAACCACAAGTTCGACATCTCTGAACAAGAACCCAGTTTAGGAAAGAAAGAATACAAAGAAAGGTACAACGGAGAGGAAACATCTGTTATTCAAACGCATTGGAAGTTGGCTAAGGTCTTTTAAGATTGAAAGTATAGAATCCAGGGGCACCTGGGTGGCTCAGTCTGTTGAGCTTCCAACCTCAGCTCAGGTCATGATCTCGTGGTCTGTGAGTTAGAGCCCCTCATCAGGCTCTGTGCTCAGAGCCTGGAGCCTGCTTAGGATTCTGTGCCTCCCTCTTTCTGCCCCTCCTCTGCTTGTGCTCTCTCTCTCAAAACTAAATAAACATTAAAAAATTTTTTTTAATAAAAAAAAGAAAGTATAGAATCCAATATAGTTTGATCAGTAGACTGATGTGTTGAAAATGCTCTGGTAGTATATTAAGAAAGGGTTACTTGACCTGATTTTAATATTGTCCCTTCCCCTTACCTAGCTAAGTAAGCATCAGGACAATTGCTCCCCTACTTGTTGTTCCAAATGGCCCATATTCCCACTTAAACAGACATCTGTATGATGGAAAATTGTCTTAGAGATCATCTAGTCTACTCTCTTGTTTAACAGATGGGGGATCTAAGGCCCAGGTAAGTGAAGTGACTTGCCCCAAGTCCCAAAAGATCAGTATTAGCATTGGGTTTTCTCTCATGATATATGATCTTGTAGGTATTTTAAATACAATAGTCTTATATCACCATATCTCCAGATGGATAGTATGCTACACATCAGTGCAGTCTCTAGAGGGATTATAAAGAAGACAAGTTTTTCCCAGCCCCGGTTGGCTCTCTTTTTGCATTCTTTTTACTCTGGACTAATTCATCTTCTTATCTTTCATCCATTACTCCTACCTTCCTCTCTCCACCCTACTCCCTGTCCAAACTCGTTAAAACCTAAGTTCTCAAGAAAGGCTATGATAAATTTATCCAACCAATGTAAATGCCTCATAGCCCCTATGGACTGAAGTTTGAGTGCCACACATCATGTTGGGCATAGCTTAATTGTGTTCCTTCTACCAGAAGTACCAGAGGTACTTACAATTTTACAAGGGAAAGAGAGAGGCCACCAAATTAAGTCTTTATTCAAGACATAAGTGAGGTTTTCTCTTTCCTTGAAACCACCACATGTAGGCAATAGCTTACCTTCAAGAGCAGCCCAATCCCGGGTGCCTGGGTGACTCAGTAGGTTAAGCGTTCAGCTCTTGATTTTGGCTCAGGTCATGGCCTCATGGTTCCTGGGATCAAGCCCCATGTAGGGCTCTGCGCTGACAGTGTGGAGCCTGCTTGGGATTCTCTTCCTCCCTCTCTTTCCACGCCTCCCTCTCGCCCCCTGCTCGCATGCACTCTTTCTCTCTCTCTCAAAATAAATAAATAAAAACATCTAAAAAAATAAAGAAGTAAAGTCAGCCAAACTCTTCAGAGTTGGAACCTACCCTTCTGTGGCCCCCTTATCACCATTACTATAGTCCTAGCTATTTTAGCAATATGTACAAATCTATATTGACAACATAAAGGACCCTTCTTCGTTTTCCTTCTTTAGGGTCCAATCTTTTCTTCTTCAACTAAAAACAAAGCCTTAAGCTTTCCACTTAAACACAACTTTGAAACAGCTTAAACATTTTATGATGTTATTATCAAAATCACTCATACACAAACCTGGAAACAAGGACTCCCATTTTTGGAACAAATATAGCATATGACCTTTGCCAATTCTCTAAACTTCTCTGGCCACAAGTTTTCACTTTTGTGAAACAGAAAGATTGTTCTTAACAAAGACTGCGGTATTGGAGGGTTGGGACCACGCCTTTTAATCTTCCGTATGTTACCATATAGAGCTTCGTCTCGGGCTCTGCCCACGCAGATGCTCAGGAAATGCTCACTAACTAAAGATTTTTATGATCACTGATAGAAAGACAGCATAAATGCAAAACACGATTTTTCCCTTGCCCCGAGTTACCCAGGAGCATCATTCTCATTCAGAGATGACCACATTTCAGAAAGTGGGTCTCATAAAACATACAATTTAATGAAGCCATCTGGGAAGATGATCGTCGTATAAATGCAAGATATTGATATTATCTGGCTACTTGGGGAAATACCATGTAAATGAAGGTACAACCCAGCTCCATAATTCAAATCAAGTATTGATGTACAAGGTCTTTGGATAATGGACTTTGAAGATTGATATTTTTCGCAAATCTGAGGCTACTTTTCTCTCCTCCTTTGCAATTTTGCTATTTTTTCAATAAGATTTTATTTTACTTTTTGGAAAACATCTTTTTTTTTTTAACAGGAATCTGTCAGTGTCACCTGGGAGAAAATTTACTTCTGTCTTTATCAGGTTTTTTAGCTTCTCTTTTTTGAAGCAAGAAACAATGCAGACGACACAGGCATTTCTTCCCTGCTCCAGTCATTATGCAGAATGTTGTTGGGTTATTCAACATCCCAACTGACTCAGCTGCTTTCTTTTCTGTTTCATTCTTCTCGCAGGAAGGTATGTTCTACTCTTGATATTATCCTGAAGACTGTTCTGGACGAAGCCACCCAATGATCGGTACTCTCTGTTAACCAGTGTTACCTCCTTTCTCTAAGAGACAATTACCAAAACAATACCAAGTTCAGTCATGCCACTAATCCCAAAATGAACATTCAGTGATTTCTGGCACTCTCCATCTTTAATGTGCTCAGGGAAAGGGATACAGCATTTTCTCTACACTTAGGATTCTGCCTTACTACCACTGCTGAGGGGATTACCTCTAGCTTGAGGCGGCACCTGCTCCGCCAGTGTAAACCAGCATTCCTCTGGGCTCCTTGTCGTCTCTGCTGGAAAAAGTGCCATCCAGTGTTTGTGCCTGCATTCCGGAAATCCAGAGTCCATTTGGCCCTGGCTATCCCAGCCTCTTCTGTCATCACACAAACACCAAATAATATATAAATACAGTCAGTATCAACACTCTTCCCAGAAGTTGGGGGGGTGGTGTTCATGGACATTGTCTGTGGTGGGCTTGCTGGTCCCAGGCACCGTACAGAGCGTTCACGTAGGGAATGTGCACGACAGGGGTTGGAGGCACAGAGGCCAAGAAGCTGTTCCAAATGTTTTGCCTGGCTGATGACTGGGGTAGAATCCATGGGGAGCTGGCAACATATCCTTGATCTTTAATCCTTTTCATGTTCACTGAAGAAACTCCTCCTCCCACTGTTCATCGTCTTGCATCCCTAAATCACAGCCTAGAAGCAAGTGTGCCCAGAGCTGAGGACCAAGATGCTCACGTGCTCTGTATCCTAGAGACAAGTCCGCACACTCAGAAGCAAGGTAAGGATCTGCCGGTCCTCTTTCTCCTCAGGCTGCCGGGCACTATCATTGCCCATCCCTGATGGGAAAATAATATTCTGAGTTTCAGCCTAATGAGGCTGATAGGGGCTCTAGAGTCCTGGAAGCCATATAAGCAAGCTCATTTAGTGAGTGCTCTGGGCCAGACAGGGTGGTAGACATGGGGGTACAAGAAGGGAGAAAACGCAGTTTGTGTCCTCAGAGATTTGTCAGCCTGGCAGGGACATCCTAGTAAATTTGACTATATGGGCCTGCTAATGTTCTCAATATTATTTTCAATCGTAAGAGCCTCCAAATGTATTTTTCAGGAAAGTAAATTCCAAAGGTGACGACAAAAATAGTCTGAACATCCCAAGGGGCTGGAACTCTGACTGCAGAGATAGCAAATAGAGGAACAATTCCATCCGAATAGCTGACGGTAACAGATCAACAGCTAGCACCTCGAGAGAAACAGCAGATTCGCCGCAAATAAAAGGCATACATGCTGGGGAAAGCCTTTCAGTTTCTCATAAAACATTAGGCCATTATGAGAACTAAACACTTATTTTTAAAAGGTATCTTTATGTGGAAAAATTAGTCTCTCCGATAACCACATGTTTTCTTAGCATTCAGAGACAGATTACCAGAATGGGAGAAGACAAAGAAGTGTGATGCAGTCTTTACCTAGAGTCCCAATATTGGTGGGAAGATGGGTTTTTGCACATGGAAAAATTAAAGGGATACTGATTCACACTGTAAAATACTTTTAAAACCCTTTGCCTAATGTCCGAAGATTCTATGGAGAAAAAAAGATGTAGAACCATAATCAAGAGGTTAAGAAAAGAAAAGAAAAGAAAAGAAAAGAAAAGAAAAGAAAAAAGAAAAGAAAAGAAATGGTTTAGAGGTTTTTTGTAGTTAATGGTGGGGGGGCAATAACAAAGGACTTGAAGTTTGGGAGCCAGGAAGAACTGACAAAGTGTTTTTTCTGTGCAAACAAAAATCAAAATCCTTTCTAACCTGAAGTGATTTTCTATAAGCATCAAAGGTCTAAGGCCAATAGGATTTTGTAGTCTGTCATTAAAGTGTTTGGAAAATTTTGAGTCAACTATTGATTTGTGCAAAAACAAAAACAAAAACAAACTACAAGTTTTTCTGATTTCTTTTCATAGTAAAACAGCCTAGATGGAAAACAATAATAAGAAAAGCATAAATTACTCATAATCCCACCACAGAGAGATAATCAATATTAAAATTTTGGTGTGTACTCTTTTAAACATCTTTGCATGTATACACACATGTTAACATATACTTTTTTATAAAAATTAACTCACACCAGTAATATAAAGTATATATATTGAATAATAGAAATTACTTAATAATTTCTCATTTCACATCTCAATCAATATAGGTTTAAATTAGTATAGTGGGTTATGTTCCCCCAAAATTCATGTCCATCCAGAGCCTCAGAATGTGACCTTATCAGGAAATAGTGTCTTTGAAATTTTAATTAGTTAAAGGTCTTGAGATGAAATCATGCTGGATTTAGGGTCCCTAAAGGGGTCCTTATAAGGGAAAAGAGGGGCATTTGGACACAGAGAGGCCCATGTGAAGACAAGACAGAGCTTGGAGGATGCGGCCACAAGCCAAGGAACACCTAGAGGCACCAGAAGCTGGACAAGACAAAACATATCCCACCTCCACCCCACCAGAGCCTTCAGAGGGAGTGTGGTCCTGCTGACACCTTGATTTTGGATCTCTGGCTTCCAGAACAGTGATAGGAGAAATTCCAGTGGTTTTAAGCCATCCAATTTGTGGAAATTCCTTATGGTAGTCCTAGGAAACCCACACAATTAGCACTTTTCTTGGCTGCAAAGCATTAATTGTATTCCATTCCACATGGGGGTACCATATGGAATATAATTCAGTGATGGACATTGTTGATGGGCATTTAGGTTGCTTCCAGGTTTTTACTATTGCAGACAACACTGCAATGAACATTTGTGTTCAGGCAACTCTATGGCCTTCTGTGGGGAGGGAATATAGCCTAACGGTTAACAACATGGTTCCTGAAAACCAGAGTTACATGCCTGGATTACAATTTGGGCTCCATTCCTTACTAGCTATTACCTGAGGAGTAACTTAGCTGGAGACATGCTGTTGTATGGAAAGATTCATTTCTACAGCATCTAATATATAGTAAGTACTAAATAAATGTTTCCTATTTATGATACATTATCAGATATGGATAATCCTTTCTAGATCAAAGAAGAAATACATTTTCAAAAATCAAAGGTATCAAAAAAGGCTTAGGAATAAATCTAATGAGCATCAGAGTTCACTTCTGTTCACAGGCATATACATTTTCATAGAAAAGTTATAGTGCAAAAGGCTGTGAATACTTGATTTCTAACACCTTCCACAAAACAAAGCAAGTACATTAGGAATTTATTGTCATCGACTTGGAAAAGGCAATTGTTAATTGTTCAACACATTGTCATTTAAATCAATCTATTCTTTTTGTGTCGGTGGCAACGCAAGTGGGGGAGGGGCAGAGTGAGAGAGAGAAAGAGAGAGAGAATCCCAAGTAGGCTCCACACTGTCAGCGCAGAGCCCAACGTGGGGCTCAGATCGTTTTTCAGAGCCAAAACCCTTGGAGCTACCCAAGCACCTGCTCCTAAATTTTTCATTCACATACTGGGATAGTTATCTCAGTTTCACTAGGACTATTATAAAAGTAAACTGAGGTACTTTACGCAAAGTGCCTAGTACAAAATCTGAAACACAACAGAGGCGTAAAATAGTATATTGCTATTAGTAATAATGATAATCATATCTAAGAAAACTCAGAGGAATAATCTGTTGAATAAAGAAGACAAATCTGAGATAGGTGCAGCCACTTCACGGATGAACAATCAATAATGGTGCTCTACAAATCTTTTTGATCATGCGCCTCATAAGTGAAAAAAAAACTGCCTTGTGCACCACCAATATACATATATGTAATTATAAATTATAAACATGTACAATGGTTTTCATATGCACATTATAAAACTCAAAACTAGAAATTTCAAAGGGATGAGATGAAGTTTTTAAAGTTCTGGCATTTTCTTTCCACACTGCAGTGGATTATCTTGAACACCCACCACCTTAGGTTCGTACATTTCAATTTGAAGATTCCTGATGATAAAATATTCTCAACTGGGCCGCCTGGGTGGCTCGGTTAGTTAAGCGTCCGACTTTGGCTCAGGTCATGATTTCACGGTTTGTGGGTTCGAGCCCCACATTGGGCTCTGTGCTGACAGCTTGGAGCCTGGAGCCTGCTACGGATTCTGTGTCTCCCTTTCTCCCTCTGCCCCTCCCCCCCTCACTCTGTGTCTCTCAAGAATAAACACTAAAAAAAAATTTTTTTTTAAACATTCTCAACTACAAGATGGCATAGAAATGAGATAGCACAAGGATTTGCAGATCACTAAATGTGCATGGAACTGGTTAGTTCCATTACTGGTTAGTAAAACATCTCTGGGGCATGTGAATACCCACCTGTCTAGCACACACCCAGTTGCTCATTTTTAAGATTTGGTTCTAAGTCTAGCCCCTGCATGAAACTTCTGGCATTTCCAGGCAGAACTGACAACCGCTTCCCTTGGATTCCCCCATGCCTATACAGACAGCCAGCATGTACGCGTCTCTATCACCTGACTGCATTTATTAGCTTCGGGGTCTCTCTCCCCATCTTGACCACCAGCTTCTCAGAAGCAGAGATCGTGTCACGTGTTCTTGACCGATTTCCAAGTATTCATTGTACAGTGTTTGTTATACAGACCTGAATACATATTTACTAAATGAGTGACCTAATAAAACTAGATCGCCATAGAGCACGTAAAGATTAGTATGTCCTAGAAACACACAGAAGAAACAAAAGAAAATGTTATGAAATGTGGAGGACAACCTCTTCAATGTAGGAGTGTGTTTAATTAGATTGTCACGTCTGACTCTGCAGCAAATTTCACAGAATTTCCCAGTGAATTCTCCCGATACTGCAATGGAATTCTTGGTTGCTTCGCTCCTCTGCACAGCTCTCCTCTGCTCTACAGAGGAGGGGAGTTAGGCCTGGATGGGGATGTTTACGTACTTGCTAATCATACGTTTGTTTTCCCTCCAAGCTCAGTTCTGCCTGCCAAGAATAGCTCACGATGACAACCATTTTCATGCTTTCCGTCAAACAAAGGCTCCAGAAGGACATGGAAGAAGGGAACAGAGCCAGAAGTTTCACATCAACAACAGTAAGGGAAAAGAAGAAGAAAATAAGTTTAAATATCCCTCTCTCCCTTTTTTGCTATCCCATCTCAGCATTTTAGTACTCCAGTTCACTTGAAATTGGAACCTTGTGGGTACGTTGGGACCAGTAGACTTTAAATAGCTACGAGAAATAAGAAGGCTGCATTCCACTGTATACTTATGCCCAAGAGTCATTTGAGTTTTTAAATCTTTCTGTCTCACCACCCCCTTTGTCTTTCATGTGAACTTGAAGCTACAACTGGAAACTGTTTGCACTATTTATTCCTACGTCTGTTTCTTTCCAGCATGGTTTTCCAAAATGGGTTCCATGAAATGTTCATAGATGCTTCATGGAAAAAGATCCTGTGGTTAAATATTTAGGAAATTCATGGATGTGCAAGTTAAACAGATTTCTTTGCCACAGGCCTTCTCCTATCCTTTAATTTTCTGGCGTACCTGGTCAACCTCTAGGAGGTAGCATAGTTCACACCGCAGAGCCCTTGTTTCCTGGAATCCTTTGGCCAGGCTAGTGTTCTGACTGATGCGCTTTTAGAAATGCCACCCTTTTGGTTTAGGGTTTGGTCTGAACTAGGACCTCTTGTCACCAGAGACAGACACTTAGAACTATCTTGGTCATTTGTATTCACGCGCAGCTCTTGACAATAGAAAACATTGCAAAGGAACTTTCCCAAATACTCATACAATGAATTTCATTCTTCTGAGATTTCTGTGAATTTCATTCATCTCTGTACCCTGGAGCCTGAAATGCCAATCCTGCAGAAAGAGATAGGCTAGAGACATAACAGCTTGCTGGAAAACCAAAAAGGCCTAAACAGGGCACTGTGGTTTTAGGAATGAGCACCTGAGCACCTATTTGTGCATTTAATCTCTCAGCAATTGCTTGTCAGGAAAGGAAATGCCCTTCCCTCTTGGAGTGCTGTCATGGAGAAACCTGTTTTTGTTTTTGTTTTTGTTTTATTCCCACTCACCGAACACAGAGACTTCCTATTATACATAGCTTTTGTTTACAGTGTTCCGAGAACATCACCTCTCTGCCTAATTCCCACATAGTCTTCAACCTCCCACTACTGCATGAAGACTTTCCTTTCCGCCCACTTTAACACTCCCTCCTTTCTCTAAATACCCCCACTACTTAATGGCTATGCCAGAGGTAAACAAAGCCCAGTCCTCTAGGCAAATTCAGCCTGCCCTCCATTTTTGTGAATACAATTTCACTGGACACAGCCACACCATTCATTTACAGATTGTCTATAGCTGCTTTCTCTCTATAAGGGCAGAACGGAGTTGATGAGCCAGAAATCGTATAACATGCAAGCCTAATATAATTACTATCTATCTTTTATGGTCAACTTTGCCAAAGTCTATACTGTTTCTTTAGTACTTACCAGATGCAGCCTTGCTCTGTGTTGGGACTCATACTTCGATGTTTCTGTATGTTTCCGTGAGTCTTAAGCCCACTGAGGGCAGGGACTATGATTTGTAACACCTAGCTCAGAATAGGTTATCAACGAACATTAGCTAATCAATAGATTTTCTTATTGATTTTTTTTTTTTTGGAAAGAGTACAACATCCCCAAATTCTCTATAAGATGTTCCTGGTACCAAAAAGGAGGGAGAAAACAGTATCATATTATTTTCACACCATTTCAGTCTAGTGGTTTGCAGTGGGAAGTGGACACAGGCTGTTTGTTATCAGTTCGCTTCAAGTTTTTTCTGAAAGTAAAATAAAACCTCAGACAGACATTTCTTCCTGGTAGTCTGGAAAATACTATACTTTCTATACACAAATGGCAGAACCTTACTACTTTGCCCATTCTACTATATACCGATTCCGAGTACGCGAAACAGCTGTAAAACGTGTGCACTTGCATGCACGTGCACACGCATATGCACATGAGCGTGCACATATGCACACACACACACACACACACACACACACACACTACTGAAAGGCTCTGTGAGCACTAGCAGAATGTGGACTGACAGAAGTTGATCAATATAGTTCTCTGATGGCCACCATGTTGATCCTGCTAATGGCCACTTGGGGGAATGAGTGGCCTGCCTGAGACCACTCATGGCTGAGACCATTCTCAGGGCTGGCCTGTCGTTTGAACATTGCAGGTTGCCTACATAAATAAGCCTCAGAGAGATCAGACTGGAGGAGACAAGAATCTCTTTGCACGGCCATATCATCTATTCTGAAAACTTCTCCCGCTGGCATTTGTCAGGGCGAATGAAAATCTTAAGTTAAAAGTGATCAAAGAAGCCTCTTTTCAAAAGCCAACGAGGTAATCCTACTCATTCTTAGCAGCTCGTACACTCTCAGGGTAAAATCGGCCACTCAAAATGCTTATTTCATTTGTTCAGCGCCAAGAGGTGGGTCCTAAAGTTGCGTGCCTGATTGACACGCCCATATCTGCGTTCTCATGGCTCCAAGTGGTTGTATGTGCTGGGCTGCATGATTACTTTGTGTAAATCCACCTGCAATTTGTTCTCTACCCATGAATCCAACTGGCTGGGGAGAAAGGAAGGAACCATTCTCAGAGATCTCCTGCAGCAAGTCGGCAGCCCCATGACTTCCATTCAGGTTGCTTCACCTTTGTTCCGGAATAAATGTGAGGGCCGACCTGGGGTGAGGTGGGATGCCATCTTCCCCTGGTGTGGCCCGGGTTAGTGGCCCAAGCAGAGAGAGGCCGATTTTTCTATTGTGAGACTGCAGCAGCTGATATGTTTGAATCTGCAGAAAGTAGCCTTTTTTCAATACTAACAATGTTCTGTAGTTATAATTTTCATGGCGTCTACTGGTTGGGAGATGAGAGGACTTATTCATAGAATTTACACTCTAGTGGTTTGATAAATATATAACATGTTGAAAAGGAGTTTCGTGAAAAAGTAAACGTTATTCATCAGGGCTTTGGCTCCTCTTATATTTCGCCTTCAGCTGAGCAATATTCTAAGTTGTTTGATTTTTATTTGTTTTTCATTTATTTGGCTTTCTTTCTAGATCCTGTACCTAATTGAATCCAAATAAGAGCAGCACTGAAACAACCCTAAATATGGCATAGGGGGAAATGTGTATATCCTTTGCTTTATATTATCTTTTGTTCACATCCTGAGAGCTATGGAAAGCAAACTGTGGTGAGGTGCTATTTTATAGCATGTTTAACGCTTATCAGTAATTTTTCCCCCGACCTTCTGCCTCAGACAATTAATTTTCTTGAACTGCTCACACACCAGAAGAACATTAGGGGGGAAAAATAATGTTAGTACTCGTGAATATAATCTTGGAAGAAAAGCTGTGCAATTATTCAAAGACCTAATCTTATCTCTTGTTTCATTTTTATATCATGAGTCCACATTTAAAAGTATTAGATATACTGTCCTGCTGTCCCACACCTTCAAACCCCAGTAAATAAATGCTGCTAAGTGCCACCAGGAGTGAAAGAGCCTGTAATGAGAAGTGTGGGGAGATATGTGCTCCATTCATCATTCTGTTCAGTCCAATATTGAGGCTCTTGTTATCAGCAGGATTCGTGGCGGTGTCATCGCGGCTGGCATAAATCTTCTGTCAGTGTGGGTCGGACTGATGCCCTATTAAAACTCTGCTTTCACCTAATCACAGAATGACCTTTCGATGTCTTTAATTAACCTCTGACCTGAACCATGCCAATGTCTTGTTGGTAGGTAAATCTATGGCGTGACATTTGCTTATGACACTACATTTGTCTTGGTTTAATCATTGTACCTTTCGGAGTATGGCTTGAATGAAATACAGTTGGGATCCCTGCTAATAGTTGGATTAATTTTTAAAAGGTTAGAACATAATATTTTCCTCTGAGCTCCCAGTGATATCTTTGCGGACATTTCCCCCTGGGGAGGAGGGGGTCCCCCCATTAAAGTAAATTCAGGTGGGCCTTCAATCTCACCAATGATGTCATCTTTGCTACTCAAAGTTATTTCTTTTGAATGGCTGGGAGAGCCAGAAGCATTCTAGATCCTACAGATGACCAGAGGATAAAAGCATTAAAATATGAGCTATCCTCACTTGTCCAAGACAATAGAGTGCAGCAATAGCATGGGAAGAAAGAAAGAAAGAAAGAAAGAAAGAAAGAAAGAAAGAAAGAAAGAAAGAAAGAAAGGGAAAAAGAAAGGTGTAAGGGAAGACCTCCATGTTACTTTGGGAATGTGCTTTTCTATTCTGTAATCTATGTGTGCCTCAGGTCTGGAGACTTCTTTGAATAATAAAATCTCATTCATATCTCATTCCTTTACTAAGAGGAACCCTGTTAGTGATCTCCCATCTGAATTAGTAACTATCACAAATGTAAAATATTTATAAAGAAATAACACTTGTCTTATATACAACCGTAGTTATAAATTGACTGAAGTGGTTGCTAATTCATTTAAACTGAGTAGGTCTTTCAAAATGGCAAGTTGGGATTGGCCTATAAATCACGACATTATATGAATAAAATAAAAGTTTTGAGCTACCTAAGATTTATCTAATTTTATACTCAATCAGAAGCCCCATGAAGGGCTTAGACTAGGTGATCTCTCAGGTCTTTTTCAGTTGTAAAAGTCTATGATTCAGTGTCTCAATATTATAAATTCTAGGTTTATTGAGTCTGAATTTGAAAGGTTTTCCTGCCTCTAAAATACAATTTAAAAGTTACATTGTAAAGACTTGAGGAGCTGGAAAGTTCTCAAGTGTCCCACCTGCCTTTGCTCTCCTCTGGGTCCCTTCCTCTTACCTGAGCCTTGTAAGGTGTGGAGAGTAATTCCTACTAGTAGAATAGCTTTGGAGATTAGAGAAAATACCTGTATAGCACCTAAAACAGTGTCTGGTGTGCAGTGATGCCCAATTCATTCTGGATGCTGGTGGATCTATCAGTATCTGCAGTGTTTGCCAATAGGTATCACCTCTTAGATTGATGCACTAGCCCTCCCTAATCTCTTTTCTTTCAAAATTATACAATTTAATAGTTAACATCTTTGGAGTCACCCCTGGGTTCAAATGCCAAACTTACTGGCTGTATGATCATGAGCACTTTACTTAACCTTCCACAAATTTCTCATCCATAAAGTGGGGAAATAATTGGACCTAATTAATGGACCTATTAAATGAGAAAATACACAAAAGTCACCATGTCTGCTCCATATTTTATATCCATTACCTAGCATACCACCTGGCATACAGTAAGTACTCATTAAATACTAAGATTTAACTACTAGGTAAAATGTTCTATTAGTTTAATTATATATTCATATTACGTATATGTTACCTATCACCATCATCATCAATGAACTTGTTCTATTTCTAGCTCACATCTCCTTTGGTTAAGAAGTGGTAGCTACATATTTTAACAAAAGTGGGCTTTGATTAGGTCCAAGGCTGAAGTTGAGAAATGTTGACTACTAATGATATCAACTATTCTGCTTAATTATTTTATTATGTAAGAAGTATTTACTGAGCAGCTATTATCTGTCTGGTTCTGGGAATAGGATAGAAAGGTAGAAGACACACAATGCCTGCTATTACAGAGCAGAGTTTATGACAGAGAGATTGACATGAAACAAACAAGGATACTAATAAATGAACAAATGAATCACTTGGCCAAGGACTATGACAGAGAGATATGCAACTCTGCAACTCTACGAGTGGGCTTTGACATAGTCAGGGAAGTGAATCAAAGTCTGAAGGAGGAATAACAGAGGATATAGAAGCCTAACCACGTGGGGATTTATAACATTTTGTTATAAGCTTTTGTTCTTATCCTAATGTGATAAGATGTAGGGAACCGTGCCTTATGAGCTTTGTGTTTCCAAAAGCTGACCTTCATGACCACATGGAAAATAAATCTGAGGGAGACAGGGGCATACATGTTAAACATAAATGATTTACTAAAAAAAAAAATAAAAAAATAAAAAAAAATGTAAATGGTTTACATTGTATAAGATCCCAAAGCAGTAGTCTCCATTATGATTCTCTCTTTGAATCTCAGAAAAAGTTTAGGTCGATACCTTCTTATTAGGCACAAAAAGTGGAAGAAGAGAAACCCCCGAATATGTAAACCTTTCCTTTCACAGTTAGTATCAATACTAAGGACCAAGAGATCCCATATAGGCCTCTGAATTTATCCTCCTGTGCTACTTTTGCTGTGACTACACGAGAACAAGGGTGTCCATGTTTTTGGACTTATATTATGGGCAGTCACTGGCTCTCTAATTGGAGGGATGCAGGCCAAGCCAATGACCTAGCGTCATAAAACCTCACTGGTTATTATACCGATGGGGCTGGGCTATAAGGCAATTAGAGTTATGAAACTCCCCTCTAAAACAAAGTCCAGCAAGGGTGGAAGAAAGAAAACCACCTGTAGCTAGAGAGCTTTCAGGGCAACCAGCTTCTTAAAGAGGTAAAGTGACTTTATTTATATTTCCTCCTGCAAATATTTATTCAGTTCTTATTGGCAGCAGGTACCTTCCAGATGTTACATGGTGAATTAAGCCCTGCCTTGAGGAGGCATCTGCTCTGTGATTTAAAGGGAAAGATTAGCATTTACACACCTACCATGTACTTGATATTTTACATGGGTTATCTGATTTGATCATCAAGACAACTCCACAGAATAGAAATTATGACCTCTACTATGGGAGAGTTAGGATTTGAACCTAGATCCATTGACCACAAAGCCTTTGCCTTTCCATTTACACCATGCTATTTGCCAAGAAGGTGCCCCTTTTCAGAGATAGCTCCCCACAGAGGGGAAACTACCAAGTTTCGCCCTCTCTCCAGTGCTCGCTCTTTAAAGCCACAACAGGGTTTCTGAATCTCAGCACCACTGACATTTAGGAATGGATAATTCTTTCTTGTGTGGGGCTGTCCTATGCATTGTAGGATGTTTAGCAACATTCCTGGCCTCTACCTACTCGATTCCAGTAACACTCCCGTTATGATGACCAAAACTGTCTCTGGAAATTGCCAACTGTCTCTGGGGAGTCCAACTGTCCCTGGTAGAGAACCACTGGAAGAGAATAAAGGCAAGAGGTCAACCAAAATTTAAAAGGAAGGCAGAGGAAGAGAAGCTAGTGGGAATGACCAAGAGAGGAGACTTTCAAGAAAGAAATGATTGGGAAAGTTAGCTGTTCCGCAGACATTACATGAGATACGAACAGAAAAAAAAAATTTTTTTTAATTTGATGATGAGGATGTTCTGGGTGACTGCACGAAGGTAGTTTCAGAGGATGAAGGGAGGAGGGGGCAGGACCCTGGAGATGAACAATAAATGGAATACATGGGATAGAGTTAGTAAGAATGAACTCTCCTTTCAATAAGCTTAAGAACACTGTAGCAGTGATGTTGAGCCCAGGGCCTATGAGCCTGGAAATGTCTACTTTCTGTATCTTGGAGTACCCTCTGGAAGCCCCAAGCAGCTATATAACAAGTCCTAACACCCTTGGGGCACCTGGCGGCTCAGTTGGTTGAGCATCGACTTCGGCTCAGGTCATGATCTCACGGTTCGTGGGTTCGAGACCCGCATCGGACTCTGTGCTGACAGCTTGGAGCCTGGAGCCTGCTTCAGATCCTGTGTTTCCCTCTCTCTCTGCCCCTCTCCCACTCACTTTCTCTCTCTCTCTCTCTCTCTCAGAAAATTAACAAAAAAAAAATTTCTTTTAATTAAAAAAAAAAAAGAAGTCCTAGCACGCTGAGGTCACCATATTATCACAGTCTCAACTGAACACCATCTTCCACCTTCTCTGCCAAGTGGCAGACATGCAACTGAAGTCATTTTGGAGCCTCTAGACCAGCCCACCCACCAGCTGAATACCACTAGACAACCTAGATCAAAGCCACTTGGGGCAAGACTGCCCAGCTGAGTAAGTCCTGCCTAACTTCCTGCTCCACAAAATCATGAGGCACTACAAAATAGGCAGTTTTTCAGATGGCTTTTTACCCAGCAGTATGTACCTGGACCATGCTGTGGTGCCCATCCCAGTTGCCTTCTCCCATCTATGAGATTTAAGGAAGAAGGATGTTAGTCTAAATGCCATCCTGTCCCCACTGCTCTTGGACTAACTGCTAAGCATGAGTTTTGTGCTATTAGCATGTGATGGGCAAGCACTTAGACTCGGATAGTCAAGGCATACAGACCCAAGTTTAGTTCTTAGCTTCTCTACTCCTAGCTGGGCAACACAGGAGTTATCAAAGGTCCTATTCATAGAAGTGTCAAGATTGAGTGAGATGCATTTCTACAAAGCACTCACACAGTGCCTGACACAATAGTGCTTGCTAAATGTTAGCTCTTATTTAAGTAATGAATTTTCCATGAAGGGTTAGTAAATCATCATATGCTTTATAAAATGACCCTGATTTTGACTTTACAAAAGTTTTCACCAAAAGTCTGATGCTATTGGTCTTCTTGGGGCTTTCAAACTCCGGCTCTCACTGTTTGACCTACAAACCTACACACACACACACACACACACACACACACACACACACACCAAGAGAATGCCTCGAAACCGCAAGTTCTCCTGTGGGAAATATAAGTATTAAAGGATTGACTTCTGAATGTCTTCTTAGCAACCACGAAAATTTCAGTTCCAATTTGTGTGACATGTGAATCATTCCTGTTGGAAATAACTAGAAAGAAAGAGAAAACTAGGTGTTGGGAATAGAAAAGAAAGAATAAAGGAAAAGGCACTGGAGGAATAGAGATTTTTGTAATGAAACATTGGGAACTCTGAAAGGAAATTGAAAATAAAAAGAAGAAAAAATACCTATTTCTGCCAGGAAGCAAAGGTTGAGCTATGTAGGAACAGGGTCAAGGACAGAGCTGAGGCTATAATCCTTACTACTGGACAGATATTTCAAATATACCAAATTAGCCATCAAGATAGCCCAAGGCTTTTCCATATCAGCCACCCAAACTATTCTGCATTTCTGAACCCAGGGGACCCAGGATCTTGGAGGTGAGAGTTAATAATTGTGAGTCATAAAATTAACAAACATTGAACATTTAGATAGAGGACAAGCCTCATAGTGTGCATATTATCTGAAAAACCAATTTACAAACATCTCATTGATCTTCTTCAGGAAGGAAATCCTGCAAAGTTGCTAAGAAGCAGTGGCTGCTAAGACAACATTAATTATACCGCATCCATTATGATTAATTTGAATAGGTGAATTATCCACCAGAAATGTATTTAGTGTGTTCTTTACTGTTTTACCTTCCCAAACACAAAAACGTAAGGTAAGTGACATCTCTCTGAGACTTCACCCCAATTTTCACGTTGTCAAAAGTTCCTTATCCTCCATGGGCTTTTCAAGAAGAGGTCTGAGGATAGACATTACCGTGTGTGGACAGTTGGTGGGGGGGGGGTGCCACACTAAGAAGGGATGGACTTAGCAAAGTGTTGGCCCGTAGCTAAGTACTCCATAGGACTCTTCCACTGGGGAACGGGCCGACTTTGTAGAAACAAAAAGAACTGATGCCTTTTGAGTCAAAGTACTTATGGTGTGTCCGCCTTGCTGAGAACAATCCCACAGAGCACAGAGCGCAGGGCCATGAACCAACTGCTTCACATTTGTAGAGGTTCTTCTAAGCATTAAACTGACTCTGCTGAACCCCATCTAGACCTCCCTCCCTCCAACCAGGGCTCTATTTGGCAGGGTTTGCGTGTGAGTGAGGAATAGGAAGAGGAACAGCCAGACCTCACCTCATCAAAGGCCTGAAATTTAGACTTCTGACATTTTCTCCAAATAAATTTATGTGAACACCCTAATTTTGGAGTTTTAAAATATTAATTTTTTAAATGTAAACATTTAAAATCTATTCCATATGTACACCCTGTCTTGGCACCTCTTCACTTTTGGTATATCTGGTCCTCAAAAATGGAGTGGTCTGGGTTCTTTTCCTCTGTGGGGGCCCCTAACCAACCCAGCAATCACCCATGGCTCTTCCCCCCAAATATCGAAACTTCTCAAATGAAAGGAGCTAGATAGATGTTAAGCTGAAAATGGGAGTGATAAATGAATATGCAGTGGGAACATGCAGGTCAAGAGAAAAAGACTAAATTCTATTCCATTAAGCCCAACTAGAAGGTATATCCCTCAAGAGCCTGGGCTCAATCTTTCATCCCTATATCCCTAATTCATAGTACAGTGCCTAGAACACAGTAGGAGCTCAATGCATGTGTGTCAAACGGGTGAATGAATGAATGAATGAACAACACTAGCCTGGACAGACTATTCTTTATGCAATATATGATACTGTCAAATTCAACTGCCTGCAAGGGAATCATTTGTCTATGGAGTAGGCAAATTTTCAATCTGAGGCTGACTTCAAGCCATTGCTCAGACCACATGCCCGGCTAAAGGAACATAAATGATTCTTAATATCTTACCAAGGAAAGCATAAGTGGGAGAAGAAGAGCTTCAGCTGGAAAAATCAGAGCATATTCCAAAACCAAAGAGAAATTCCTTTTGGATTGTCAATTATTTGGGATTACCTGGGCCTGGGTCACAGATCATTGGTGTGGATAATCAAGAATTGACTGCACATGTGGATGTTAAGCCTGCTTGGATGCAGGCATCCCCCAGTGGCCTGATCACAGCCTCCACTACTCCCCACCACACAGAGCTCAGGGTAGGAATGGAGGTGCAAATGCACAGCAAAGCTGGGGGGCAGAGACCTTCTTCTAAGACCCCCAAAGAGCAGAGTTTCCCCCAGAGCTATAGGAACGAAGTGGAGTTTGTTATGCACTCTACAGCCAGATAAAGGTTGACAGGACTGAGGGCATCCTAGAAGATAAAATCAGAAACTGTCTATGCCAGTTGCATTTTCCCAGTTACTACAATCTCAGAATTGTCTGTCCTAATACGTCACATGTATTCAAAGCAGGGACAAGTATGAGCAGGACTGAAGAGTGGGGAATTCTGCTTTGGGCACTGCCGCCATTTTCCTCACTGCTTTGTGCCTGCTACTTGGCCTCTGCTTACGTCCATGAGCTGCTCAAGCAAGGTCTTTCCCTGACGCGGGCTTCCCCTGGGGATGCTCTACATCCCCAGCTTCTCCAACTGCCCCAAAGTCAATTTCCTGCTCCACATTCTGTTCTGCCAGAGGTCCTCCCTCAGTGCTCAAAGGTTAAAGCTAGGAAAATTTGATAAAATAATCCGGGCTTTCAGAGTAATGTGTTAGTGGGCACTCTTCCTAATACGAATTTTCAGAAGCCCTTTCCCCATTTGTGGTGGCGATCTAATGGAGCGGACCAGAAGGAGGGCAGCGTTGGGAGTGGTTGGGTGTTGTCAGAGAGAAGGAGAATCTTTTGGGGAATCTGTGAACTGAAGCTTTCTAGACACTTCTGGCTTCCTATAGATGGATCTGTCTATAGAGGCAGGTAACGACCGGGATTTCCTGACTGAGGGACAAGTATAGAATGTCACTTGCTGTTTTTCTACCACAGGGGCCTCCTGGAAGCATTTTAGATGCTTTTCATTTTATTCTTCTAGTTCCCTGAGAGTATTCAAGCGAACACAAAGAAGGACAATTTGAAAGATTATACGTAGCATCATAATCAGTACAGGGGAAGGGACCCGCCATGAACTGAAAATTGTGTGGCCCATTCTACTGAAGGAGGGCACAGAGAGCTCATAAACAGAGAGTCTGCCCCCACAGTTGAGCTGTCTAAAGGAGTCCTTAGCCTCACCAGAAAGAGTGGGATAATTTATACGTTAACATTTTCTTTTAATGTGGATAGCGTTTTCCTCATTTATAGTTAATTAGGTTAAGCATGCATGGGGAGCGAGGGAGAAAGGCTTTTAGTGATGCTCTAAATGATTAGTAATTTGAATAAAGTAGAGAACCTCTCTAAAAGATGGAGTGCTGGCACATGTTAAACAGGCTTCCTTCTGAGTGCTAGAATCGGCCCACTCTGGTTTGGAAGATATTGTGGTAATTAAAGCACTAAGATTAGAAGATACAGAATGTGCTAAATATTTTAAGCAGGTTTTAAGCCATATGTACGTGTGATATAAATGAGACCAGAACAAATGGCTGAAGGCTGAACATATTGGGTATTTGGTATCCTGGGGGCCAGATCCCCTTGAGTCACGCCAACGTGCCAGGGCCCCGGGACAAAGTGGCAGCGACGAGCAAGAAAAATTCCATTTTGAGCTTCAGGTTTCTCATTTGCAAAATGAGAATAAGCACAGTGCCCTCCCTCACCTTGGTGTCGTCATCATGACTAGAGATCATGTATGCATTTCCCTTCAGTGAAATATTCACTTTAGTGAATAGCACCAGTAAGTTAATAACTGATATTGTTATAAGATCAATACCATCACTCCTTTGTTTGACTGAATCAAACGTTTCAGGCACACTTTTTTTGTCTTCTCCCATGTAACAAATCCAGGTTTGTGGCAGCCAGTCTCATGCAAATAAGGTGAAACTCCTTATGTATACGGTTTTCCCCTAACATTAATCCAGCTGGAAGAGTTCCGTGTGCTGTGTCCTTACCAATAATTTCCAACGAATAAAAATACATGCAACAGAAAGTTTTTAGTGCAGTTTGCAGGACAACGTTTGTTCCTCTCCCAGGGCATCGGCTTCAGGCAGTTTTAGCACGTCGACCAACCTTCATATTCTACGTGCCGACAGGCCAGTGAGCACGGTGTCATGAAAAGAGCCTAGGGAACTTGGTCTGGTCCTGGCTTCTTCACCCCCTAGATGTGTGACCTGTGGCTGATTTCCAAATTCCATGGACCTCACTTTCACTCTCCGTAACATGGGGACTGTCTTCATGAAGTAAATCAAATTGTTTAAGTGAAGAATTAGAAGCCTCAATCCTCAGATTGAGAATTATTTTTCTAGACACAGAGTTTGTTTTGTTTTGTTTTTGTTTGTTTGTTTTAAGGAGAGAGAGGGAGCATGGAAGGGGCAGAGGGAGAGGGAGGGAGAGAATCTTAAGCAGGCTACAGGCCCAGCACAGAGCCCGACACGGGGCTCAATCTCACCACCATGGGATCATGACCTGAGCCAGAATCAAGAGGATGCTCAACTGACTAAGCAAGCCACCCAGGAGCCCCTAGACACAAAGTGGTAATGGCTTCAAAGGACCGTGTGCTCCCCACATTTCTCTGGTTGGCTTCTCTCTCAACTCTCTCTCCTTTATCAGCCTTCTGGTGAAGGCAATGATGAGGTTCTTTTGGGTGGAAAGAGTGTGGGCTATGGGGCCAGGGAGACTGAAATTCAGTTCTCAGTGCTTCCATGACTGGCCTTGTGAGTTTCAGCACAGGGCTTCACAGTCTGGGGGCCTCACGGTGTTCCCTTGGATGAAATGACACAGAACTCCTTCCCAATGTCAGCATGAGGATAAAATAAGGATAAAGAGGGGCTGCTGCATAGTTGGTATGGGACAAATTTTAGGTCCTTTCCTCTCCACAAGCAAACAGGAAAACTGGTGGCTTTTTAACCTCCTTCTCCGCTGGGCTCTCACAGAGGCCCCTGAACTAGTCAGTAAAAAGATTATTTTTAACTGTCACACACACACATATACACACACAGACACACACCCACAACCCGCCACCCCCTAGCCTGTACCTACCCTCTTCTACCTTCCCTGCTTTCCCCAGAAATGGAACCTTCATTGGACCATTTGAAAGCACTGTTCAGACCCTGGTGGGGAGGGGTCATTGCCTTCCAGATTCCTAGCCACCCAACCCCCTGTAGGCAGCTGCCTGCAAGAGGAGAAGGCGATTCTTTTTTCCATTGTTTTAATTTAATTCTAATTGAATGTATGGCTGGAGATACATGGAGTCCTTAAATGGACTCTTTTTTTTTTCTGGTTAAATTTCCTCGGGGAGTGTACCCCAAGACCTCTCTCTTTGTGATAACTTATTCTGGCCAGGGTCTATTTATTACATCTCCCAACCCCACCCCCCACCCCAAAGCCCTGGCGGAGGTGGGGGGGGGGCGCTCTGCAGTTGCTGATGACTAGAGAATTACTCAAGTGTGAACTGTTTCACTGTCTGTCACTTTGCTCATTAGGCAAGTGAGAAAATGTATCTATGGCTCTGTCTCACGGTCCTCATTAGCTTAGCGGCACATTTTTACTTCCCTTATTTGTTTTAAAGATGAATGCATAAGAAACAGTACTCAGCCGGTGTTCCTCAGTATAATTTTAAGAAGCAAAAGCCTGGATAATCTTATTATCTTCCCAATAATTGTGTTGTTCAGATGATAGGGATAGGGTAATTGCCTCTATTGCATTTCCAGCCAGGGTATAGGGGTGTAGCGGTTTTCAGTTGTAGTAAAGATGGAAGTCTCAACACTGGGGTAAGATCATGGTGTTCCCAGAAAGACAGTAAACAGATACTCCAATAAGACAGCTAAATAAAACAATGAGCCTGTACTCTAAGAGTGCTGCTTTTTTTCTTTCCAATACTCCTGTTCCTGTAGGTAGAAAACATACTATCACTATCTTTGTGTTAAATGTAGTTCTATTCCCACCTGGAGATTTAGCGAAAGGTTTCCTGGGGGAGGGGACAATGATATGGGAGGGATATGGGGGTGGGGGTGTCCATTTAAGATTTGATTTTTATGGAGCATTCTTCACAGGTAGTTATGGTTGTTTATCATCTCTAGATTTATTTACTGAGATGATAAAACAGAGCTGAGATCGCCCAGTATCATTCAAGAGTTTGACATTCTGGTTGCCTTCCTGATAGAAATGTGTCAGCCTATTTCTTGTTTGCTGCGCTTGACTCAGGGTGTTTAGGATCCATTTTTGTTCAGCCACATAAATGTTGTTTCAAATTCATTAGCATCTGTGTGGAGTCCCAGCCACAGAAACCCTGTGGCTGAAGATTTAAGCAAGGAATGTCTGTCCCACAGGGCTAAAGGGCGGAATTGCTATGCTCTTTTCTCCACCTAAACTTAAAACTTTTAATGCGCATGTAACATGTTAGAGCTGGCACCAGAGGCTAGCATCAGTTCAAATATAGGTCCGCATAATGGAACAAATAGATGAACTAGACGGGCAAATATGCAGGGTATGTTGCTGTTTATTTGCATTTTCAGATCTGGAGTCAAAATTTAAGAAGTGTAGAAAAAGGAGCATTCTCCTATTTTGGGGGGAGAAAAAAAACCCTTGATTCTTTTAGTAACAATGCCAGCTGAAATGCCTGATTTTCTTCTCCCTCAACCATTTTCTTCATTCAGAGAAATGAGAATACACATAACCCATTCAAGGGAAATATAATGCATTATTATAATAGGACTTGGCCTAAGTAGCTAATCACTTTTTATTAACACTTTTTGGCCCAGGGAGTTGGGATTTCTCCAAGCTGACTGTCAGGGCAGGGATTCTGGGAGTCTATATTAGTAATTAGCATTACAAGATCTCGACTCCTGGGGTGATTCAAATTAATACAAAATAAAAGTGCAAATTTCCAAATAGCTTTGAAAGCCTTATCTATTATTAAATTTATGTTATTAAAGCTCTTCCCAGCCAGTATGACAGGAGTCCAAAGCAGAAGTTTTCCTGAAATACCTGCACAACTCATCTCAGACTCTTTAAAATTAAATAAAAGAGCACACAAAGAGAGATCAAAAGAATTTTCTGTACAATTGAGTTACGCCTTGGCAGTAAAGTTTTCCACCAAACCAAATCCCTACAAAGCAATATGAGTTTCATGGTCACAGTTGCTTTTGGAGCTTCCTTGATACATTTGGCAGCTATCTTGAGAGCATCCAAAGATCCGCTGGCAACATCAATCACTCATTTCGTAAGCAGGCACTAAGAGGCGACGGGAGGGCGCTTGGCACGTTACCATCTCTCCACCGTGGAACCCCTCCCAGGCAGGAAAACAGAGAAACAGTGCAGCATAGAGACATTATGGAATTCTCGTCTTCGAATAAGGTCCCACTAATGTGTAAATAACCTGCTTTCTCTAACCATGTCTTTAGCAGACTAAGTGGTTAATTGTTATTGATCAGCTCTGCCCACTGTTCCAATATCAGTCATTATTGAAAATAATCTCAGTATCCTTCATTAAGCATGCATCTGTTTCCATGGGAATGCATTTTCAACTCGGAGAGCTATTTGAGTGTTATTGGTTTCACTGGTTGTGCCGGCACTGAGGGCTGTGGTTGCCCAATCTGTCATAGTTAATCAACTCTCATCTCTTAACACTGGCTGCAGTTATCAATGAGGTAAGGATTAATATTCTGGGCGAAGCAGATGATAAATCATTTGTATATAATTAGTGTACAGCAAGGTTACAGCTGACATGAATTTTTATCTTAATTATGAGAGAAATTTGTTCCATTAATTTAATTTAGTTTGCATGAGTGGCTAGACACCTAACAAAGTTAATCTTACACCTGTCATTACAACATTAAGGAGAGAGCCTCGTGTTGAGGCGCTAGTCTCGGGTCCTCCTGCGATGAGGATAATGTTGTTCATCCTGATGTGAAAATAGATGATCGTAGACAGAAGATGTAAAGTCGACTCTCTTTAAAGATGTCCCCAGGGATTTATGGGAGAATATTGAAGCAACTCAACTGATGTTGCCACACTTTGGGTACCACAGTCCCCTTTCAAAATTGCCTCTCCCCTGCCTTGGAAATCAGACGGAAGACACCAGGCACAAGAAGAGATTTGTTTTGTTTTTAATGTGTACGTGTGAACTTCAGAGCTTTTGGTCGCAGAGAGCTTTGCTTCATGACAAGCTATTGCATTTGTATCGAATGCAATGAATTAAGAAATGTGTGGCATTCAGGTTGTCTATTCTAAGCGCTTCATGTTTATGTTATAATTGAACAGAATAAATCACACAACTCGGTCTACTGTACAAGTGGTAATTATGCAGGCATCCCGAAGGCTTCAGAGTACTGTGCAAACCTAAACCCTGTCCTAATTATCCAAGTAATTACTAACTCTGATCAATCACACTTGATTGATAGATTAGGTGGGGCTGTTTTATGCAGCAGAATGTGTTTTTTTTTTTATTTTCCACATTTAAGATTTTTTTTTTAAACCTTGCTAACCAGGAATATTTAAAATGGTTTCCTTATAGACCTAGCTCTGTGCTAATTATTTTGCCTTGGATGTGTGACCTGGTGCAGGGGAAATCTTTAAAGGAAAAGGGCCGGAAAGTCACAGAGTCACCATACAAAATCTTTGTATACACTGGCATGCATTCCAGTGATGTTGAAACAGAACTAAACATGGGACCGTGGAAGAGGCCATTTCTGAAATTACAGATTTGTGATACAAGTTCCGAGGTTCAAAGGAAAAGGCCTTTGCATTTAGGAAACCCCCAATCAGCCAGCAACTGAAATGCTAATCACACAGTAACTCAGATTAATGTATTGTGATATTAGTCCACAATTATCACTTGGAGATAGGGTCAAGAAGTGTATAGTTGGTTATTCACAAGAAATGACTGATTTAAAAACAAAGAGCTCTAATGGAATTCAATAGTGCTTTTCAGTCATTCTGCTTGGCATCTCTATTACCTGAGATGATTCACAGTCCATTATGGGAGCTTCCCATGCTAATAGAATGTCTATCTTCTGTAATACAGACACATCAGAGCACTAACTGGGAATCTGTCACAATGAATTTCATCTAGATTTCACTTCATCTCTTCATGGACTGTAAAATTTGCTCTTGTACAATGCCTAAATTTACTGTGGGTAATTGAGAGAGATCTATAGATACAGCAGCACTCGGTAAGAAGCAGTTTTCCAAAGATCTATTGTAAATTGTGCAGCTTTGCCTCAGCTGGGGAAAGATTACGGTGAGCTGAATCTCGCCTTTACTAATGAGATGTTTTGGTGAGTTCAAAAGGGGGGGTGGGGGGAGACGCTTTAGGGGATTCTGCCACGTGGAAAAAGGAAAACAAGAGAGGCACCTATCTTTCATTCTCAGGAAAGCTTTGCAAAGGGGACAAAAATAAGTTTGGACACAGGCTTCATTACCTTCCCCAGGAAGGAGAAATCAGAGTTGCAATAGACAGACTGTTTTCCAAATCTGCCTGCATTTACTTGGCAGGAAAAGAATGTCTCCTGCACGACCCAGCCTTCCAGGAGCTTCCATTTCCCTCTGCTTGCAGCCGAAGGTACACTCCGTCTCTCATTTGCTAAACCTTCTGTTTCACAGATTGTTAATCCTTACTAAAATATTTGGTATTAAGCTATCTGCATGAATTGTTGATAAAGAATTAAGATAACATTTGAGCTATTAAATATAATGTGTGCTCATATTTTTTCAATGGATACTTGGGTTACTGCTCATAAAGTATACACACTAACCTTTTTTTTTTTTTCTTCAAACCATTTCCCTTTCTTTATTTTACTTAGCCCCATCAAAAGCTAAACAGAATCGCTGGGTGCCCTTAACAATCGTAGGGTTTAATATTTGTTAGCCAATTAGAATTGTGATATATTCTATAGCTTTTTTCCTAAGCCAGGAACTGAATAACAGCATCATGCTTCACTGGCAGTGAAGTGAGCTGAGCCTTTACATTAGGAGAAAATCAGAATGGTATGACTACAGTTCATTACTGAAATAGGTAACTGATGAACTGAAAAGACAAAGGGCATTGTTAAATGAAATGTCATTATTAGAGGTGCTCATGTTTAACAAATGTACTGTAAGTTAATTCAGTAGTGTTTTCTATAAAGTTCCTCACTGAATGTTCGCTGCTCATTTTTACTGTCTCTGCATACCTAACATCTCCTTAAAATGTTTTAAAGAAACAACGCCAGCTCCCAGTCGTGGGGAGTAATTAAACCTAGGTCGGAACCCTCTTCTGAGCTCAGGTACCTACGCCGCTTTCACTGAAGACCCTGACCAGATGCCATTGTGGTTTTGTTCCTAGACATACATGCGATATGTATTTAAAAAAAAAAAAAAAAAAAAAAAAAAGCACAATCATTTTCCAGAAGACTTGAGAAAAATGTTTTCAGCTTAAAGAGAGAAAAAAAAAAAAGGCAATGAAACCCCTTTGGCATCTGTGCGAAACTGTTTGCTTGGCTCTGGAGGTGATAAAAATAATTTATGAAGCTCTACGTTTTTAGCAAGAGGAAATGACCTCAGCTTTTGGCAATCTGATGCAGTTAGTGAAGCCTCTCTCTACTACTTTTATGGATTTCCTTGAGCTGCATATTCTGTGACCTGTATTTCAGATTTATTGGCAGATACATAAGGCACATTAAGTAATATAAAATGCAGTGAATGCATCAAACAACTCAGCAGGGACCGACTGACAGCGGGTAGGAGGCTGCCTCTTCGAAGAAGTTGCTCTGGAATCCAATACCTGTTTATGCATTTGTCTAACCAGGCTCTGAAGTTTTGTTTTAAATAAAGACATTGTTTCAAAACAAGAGTCTCTAGCTGAACACACAGTATAGTGGGTGGCAGGAAGAGGGTGTATGGCCAACTCTAAAATCTAATCAAACCCTCAGGATTTTGAGTGCGAACATTCTTGCCTCCAGTTTGGGGGAAAGCATGACTTCTCAGTAGGAGAAAGGGGACCCTCAGCATATTGTGTGTGTGGTTCCAAGCAAGACCATAAAGTGGCATTTTGATAAGGGAGATGCACACTGACCAATAACGTCTTTGGGTAACTACCTACCGCCCCGATTAAGGGAAGAAAAGTATCTGAGAGGACATGTGTATTAAATAGGGGCACGCACTCAGCACTTGAAACAGAGCCGGAGGAATTTTTGTAAAACCTACATTCCCATCCCTGTTGCCATAAGTGGCCGGGGCCCCAAGTGGCAAGGTGGAAAAAGGACCAGTGTGGCAGTGAGGAGGCCTGAGTTCTAGCTGGACCAGCTGAATCATCTGGGGCAACTCATACCCTCTCTCTGGAGTTCACGATGGAACTCTTGGCATCCCTTCCAGCACCCAAATCCCTTGAGTTTTAAACAATGAAGTCCTAATGATTGATATAAGAGAAATGGGCTCACAGGATGCAGGGGATGCCTCGACCAGCAGTGAGTCACTTGGGAAAATTCAGGCCCTGGCATAAACTCAAACAGAAAAATGACGGATATGTGGTTTCATGAGGGGAACTTCTAACTCACCTTCTTGTGCCTATTATATTTTACTGTTAACTATTTGCCTTTTTAAAAAATTGCCCTGCCAGACTCAGATAAAGGCACTCCCTGGGTGCATTCCATCCTATGATGGCTTTTCCGTTCTCTAAAAGTAGACTGTTCTTGGGGCACCTGGGTGGCTCAGTTGGTTAAGTATCTGACTCTTGATCTCAGTTCAGGTCTTGATCTCAGGGTTGTGAGTTTAAGTTCCTCATTGGGCTCCACACAGGATGTGGAACCTACTTAAAAACAAACAAACAAACAAAAAAGGTAGACTTAAAATTGCCCATAGGAACAAGTAAGTAGAGAGAGAGGGTAATGGCCCAGGTTCTAGAGTCAGATGGCCGGAGTTTAAGTCTCGGTTCTACCACTCTTAGCTGTGTGACCTTGACCTTGGGCAAGTCTCCTAACCTCTCTTAGCCCGTTTTCCTCTCCTGCAAAGCAGGAGTGACAATAATAGTGTTCATTTAATGGATTATTGTGATGATGAAATGAGATCCAATTTGTAAAGCATTTAGCACAAAGCATGATACAGAGTAAAATTCTCAATCTATATTAGGTGTGATTATTATTGACATTATTATTACTACTCTGTTCATGCTTTTTCTTAACAAGAGAGCAATTCATTAAAGGCAGAGCCGCAGCAGCACAGTGTTGGCCTTACATTCTGTTTTTAGAACAGAAGTACTGATGGCTAAAGTCCTGATAAGGTGAAGAAACAGGAAGGAAGCATAATAGTAATAGATAAAAATATCTGTGCTCCTGTTGCAGGAAGAGCAATTCTAATAATGGCTACCATTATTAAACATTCACCTTATGCCAGACAATTTACATAAGTCATTTCCAATCACTACTCTGCAAGATCTGTATTATGACCCTTGTTTCACAGAAACAAAAATTGACTGTCAGGGGAGGTAACATATATTCACGAAGGACACAACACTGAAGTGAAGGAATGAGATTCAATCTCAGGTCCACCCGCGGCTAGTGTCCATTTCTATCATCTAGTCCCTCCACTCACAAAATACTGAACGATCAGACAGAATCTCAACCTCTGAACATGCATTACAGCTATCTCCTACTGGGGAGTGGTGGGAAGAGATTAGAGATGAGGTGGCCACAGGAGCCCTCAATGCTGAGTCAGAACAAAACGGATGGCCACAGTGGAGAGTCAGTCTTCAGAAACACACGATTTGAAAAGAAACACAGATCAGAGTCGTCTGGGGCTCACACCATAGCACTTAACCATCACCAGGGTTCTCTTTGAATTCTAACAATTGTCTTAACAGTGAGTTAAAGACAAAAGGTGCTAAACAATTAAGACATTGCATATGGATATTAAATAACAATAATACGATGCCATGTTACTCGGAAATACAATCATGCCTTACACTTACAAAACTCTTCTTCCCTAGCACTCACTCCCTAGAATGCTCATCAGCATTAAGCTAGGAGTAATGAGTTGTGGGGGATTCATACTGGCAAAGTTGGGACACGGCCTGAGAAGACAGGATCGGGAGAGGCAGCCAAGACCAGCCGTAAAATCCCAATTGGAAGTGCCAGTACAGGTTGTGGCTTGGACTGGGGCCAAGGGAGAAACATGTGGTCCGCGCGTGACATGTTGGGGGCCATATTGTCAGGGAGGACACGGCATTATGAATGTCTTTGTCTGATGGAAAATATCTGGTCTAGTTAAGCAACCATTTCCAGACGTGAATGTTGTCTACCTCCCAAAAATGTCTCATCCTAGACCTGAGTTATTCCCATTGTTTATCCAAATGCTGGGTAGAAATGCTTAAGGATAATACAGCAGACGACACAGGAGTACATCTGCCTTGGGTACATGTTCTTAAGGTGCTTCACAGCAAAGCAGTCCAAAGCTCTGCTAGCTAATTTAATAAGAGGGTTAAGGCAAGAACCATCTCTAATGATTCAAAACTAAAATTAGACATTCACCTGAAAAATTCAGGTAACCAAAACAAAAACGAGGGGCACTCTGTTTATTTAAATTATGAGGGCAATCGCCCCAATTCTCCAATTCCCCTCACTTGGGTAGACTTGGCTTGAGTATATCAGTATCCATGGTGACTCATCTAATAAGTAAACTGCATTAGCTCTGCTACTAGCAGAGAGGAAAGGAAAAGGTCTTGAAATCTATCTTTCGTGGCTTCCTTCCAGAGCAAGGGATTTCATTATATCCTGAAGACATGAGGCAGTTCAAAGCGATCTGAAATATGGAATGAGAAGGAGGAGGAGGAGGAGAGGTTTGGGCTTATACACTTGCTTTTTAGTTTTGTTTTTATATATGAGAATCAGACACTAGAAACAGAGACTCTAGGGGGAGGCTTTATTTTTCTGGTCCAGGATTTTGTTTTGGTTTGTTCTATGGTTGATATCTTTCCAAAGAGTTCCCCCACACAAGGAAGCTTTCACATTTCTCCTCATGTACATAATTTTAAATAAGTACGACAGGGGATCCTTTTAAAACATACACATACGTGATTTTATATTCCATGGCTGGAATGAAACTTGATGGAAGAAATGCATAATGGTACCTGTTTAATAAATCCAGACAGCGTGGAATGATAATAGAAATAATCCCAAAAGAGGCGCCACAGCAGGACAATACTTGCTTTGCATCCATCTACTTTTGAAAACCATTTTATGATTACAAGCATGTAAGCTATTCTAATTATTACTGTAAATAATTAATCATTTCCTTTACAATCACTTATTAATTAGTTGTCATAACACTGTGGTGAGTTAGGTGGAAGATGAGGATTCAATATTCGGTTATTAACACCTAATTAAAATATTCATTGTTTTCCATATGTTGTTTATAGCTTTGCTTCCTCACACTTGATCACAGAATTTCTCGAACAAGGAACAATATCCTCCATTTGCTTAGCGACGTCGCCATCTGTTGTTGGGAAGTGGGAAACGTCTTCTTGGTTTTGGTTTTTGGTTCGTTTTGTTTTTCACAGAAACAATAGATTAATCCTCACCTCAGCTTTTATTTGGAATTGAACAAGTTTGGTATACAGTGTTTCCTCCTGAAATATTTGTCTTGACTTTACGGTATTCTGCCGGCTGATTTCAACAGCATCGTCTAAGTGGCAAATTAAGTGTGCTCAAGTCACAGTGAAAGATTCGAACTACGCCGACATTCATGAAGTCGAAGAGAAGAAATGAGCTAACTAGTGTGGTTCGCATAAAGTCATAAAAGGGGGAAATTTAAAACTGATCACCAAACGACCTACAGATTCACTCGCCGCTAACTTGTCTTTACAATGAAAGTTCACATTTGTTGAGGGATTGCTGAATGCCCAGCACTGTTCATCCTGCAACAATCCAGTTATGGAGACATTAGTGCACCCATTTTACAAATAAGAAAACAGAGGCACTGAGAGTAAAATCACTTGCCGATGCAGCATTGGCTATGTTATTTGTGGGGCCCAGTGCAAAATGGAAATGTGGGGTCTCTCGTTTCAGTAGCAAGTGGAAAATTTCATTAAAGACACTAAAATACAAAGCTTTTTCCTTTCTCCCCTGGTCTTTCCCCACCTTACTGTGATTTTTTTTATTTGCTCCTTAACGACATTCTAAGCAAAGAAAAAAATTATTTTCAAGTTATAAGTATGAATTTTATCATCTGTTTTCATATTGTGCAGTATCAGTTTTAAATGCAAATATAAGAACACTTAACTCATATGCAAAATCACTGAGATTACACAATTTGTTATTTTGTAGCTTATATATGTATTTGACTCTTACAAGAACAGTGGAAAGGGGGCACAAAATTAACTCGGCTGTGTTTATTTCACCTGATCAGGGCACATTCTACCAACGCTGTCTACCTTTGGCTTGTGGATGAGGAAGGAAGGACTGAAAGGCAAAGGAACGATAATTCTTTTTCTTCCATGTCATCCTTAGCAGCAAAAATGGCTGGCTAATACAGAGAAATAATACGTGGCACGATCCCGCAGGGTTCCCTGTCACTCGTGTATCTTGGAATGCCACTGTCTTCTTTCTGCATTGACAGAAAGTCCAGGTTCAAACAGAAAGTCGGTCATAGACATAACAGGCTTACTTTGCACGCATTTTGGGTCTCGCCGAGCACCCACATAGTATGGGCCCACCAGAACTCTGTGCTCCTGAGGCATCACGAACCCTGTGAGGGAAGGAGCTGGAAAGGCACAGGGGGCACTCATACTGCACACATCTTCTCTACCCACATTCGTGCTCCAACAACGCCTCGTCGGACTTCACTTACAAAACCTAAGTTCAAACATAAAACTGTCAAGAATGTCAAGACAGCGACAGCTGAGCTTTCAGCCACGTGCAAGGCTCTCCGCACATGGGGTCTTGCAAGACTGCACAGGTCACACGCCCACAAAGCAGACCCCGTGATGTTGGCCATGTGCAGAACCCAGGCAATCTAAATCCAGAGCTCCTGCTCCTACCCACCATGCTCTACTGCCCCCAGACTGTGACCAGAGGCACCTTTAAGAGGTTCTATTTTATATATCCATTCTTCCTAGAATTAAAGTAAAAATTATAGGAGCTCCAGGGGCCTTGGGAGTCCAGCCTCCTCATTTAACAGACACAAGAGGCCCAAAGAGCCACGATGGTAGATCCGGTGTCTTGTACCCAGACCTTCTCAATCAAATTATCAAAATGAGTGCAATATGCCCTTCTCTCCCTCTCCAGTCTTTCCCTAGCCCACCTTTCTTTGGTTGACCGACCTCTTCTTTCCTATGTGGGGAAAAGAGACACCCTCCTCCTCTGGGATCTTAAGACACGCGGACCACGAGATCACAGAGCAGCCAGCGGCCAACTTGTCACCATGTAGAGAGAGACGATGTGAAAACAAGGACGACGTGGAGGACAGCAGAGCTGAGAGATGCAGAGATAAACAAGTCTCTGAGCAAGTACAGCTTCTGAGCATCTTGGTTGAGCCCGCGGTCACATAAATGAGCTAAGAGAGTCCCCTTGTATCCTGAAGTAAATTTGAGTCAAGTTTCTGTTTCCTGCAATAAGGAGTCTTGACCTAACACAAACGAAGATCGAGATTTGAGAATCACCCGTACAAACACAGTAACGAAAACCATGGTGAGGGTGGGTGCAGTGCAAGAGGAGAAAAGATAAAGCACTAAGGAATGTTACTGAAGGAGACAGAAAAGAAAGAGAAGCCAGGAAAGAACACGGAGGGAGCAATCAGGGAGATTACAGGAGGCCCAGAACAGAACAGAATGTCCACCAGGCAGGAGTAGGCAATGGGTGTGGGCCAGGCTGGGTAGTGCAGAAAATTGAAGCAAGATGAGGACTGAAAAAAGTCTACCAACCTAGGAATTAGGAGATCAGTGGAGACTCGTGCCAAGAATTCCCTGGGTGGTGGGAAACAAGGCTGGGACCTGGGCATGAAAAGAGTGAATGGTGGCGCCTGGGTGGCTCAGTTGGTTAAGCATACGACTCTTGATTTTGGCCCAGGTCATGATCTCACGGCTCGTGAATTTGAGCCCCGCATCAGGCTCTGTGTTGATAGTGCACAGCCTGCTTAGGATTCTCTCTCCCCACCCCCTCTGCCTCTACTCAGTTTGTGCTCTTTTTCTCTCAAAATAAATAAATAAAACTTAAAGAAAGAAAGAAAGAAAGAAAGAAAGAAAGAAAGAAAGAAAGAATCTTGTGTTTATAATGGTAGCTTGAGTACACAGATTGATCACTACCTCTTCCTGAGACACAACTAAAATGGTAAGAAAATCATATTAGAAAAGTTTAACCTACAGGGACAACAGAACAAGAGAGACCATGGTGGACGAAAATTGGCACCTGCAAATGGAAAATGCCCACAAAATCTTGGACGTGGGAAAAGACATGGAGTACAAGTATCTGGCTTTATAAAAGGGAGGAAGAGAGACACTTGAAGTAATGGTGGGAGTGATTTAGCACCAAGAACCCCAAAAACCCCAGGGCTGAGGCACCAGGTGGCTTGGAGAGCAGGAGAAAAGTTCCAGGCTGATAACAGGAAGACTGTCTGAAGCCTTTCTTAGAGCAACTGGACACAGTCCTAATTTCCCACCCCCCATCTGTTACATTTGGGTCACTAACCCTCTGAATTCCCACCAGAAACCGGAGAATTATGCTCTGGAAACAGTGTAAGGGCCAGAGTCTTGGCTCTGGAACCCCTAGGAGAGTGGGGTCATGGATAAGGTTCTGTGCCCCAAACTGAGAGATTAGGGAATGGCTTGTGGATTGTGACTGTGGGCTACAGCCCCTCCTGTCTCCTGCCTTTTACCAGAACACCAGCAGTCAGGTGTATATCCCCAAGCAAGACACTGAACTAACTTCTCTGCAGAAACAACACCGGGTATAAGCAACGGTGGTCTGTATCGTGTGGCACTTTAGCTAAGTGGGACATACATTTAGCAGAATCCCCTTCCGTGTGTGGTTCTGGATCAGGGTGACAAGAGAAATCTGGTGAAGTCTGGAGAGAGGAAAAGGGAAGCGGCCTCCTCCATTACGCTCTGAACATCAGCGTGGGGTGCCAGGTGCCACTGCAGCCCCAGCATGTTGTCACCAGTCAGTCCCCTGGCCCAGCCTGCTCCTGTTTCTTTGGCAGATGATCTGATTCATCGAGGTTGAAGTGGTGACAGCCCCCCTTGCGGCCCTATCCTCACCCACTTTCCCAGTGCACAGACAACATTAAGGAGAAGGAAGAAGTCCTCACATTCAAATTACCCAGAAGACTCTGAAGCGTCCCTCCTGCGCTCAGTCATCGGGCAGCACAGCTCTGATACACATGCAATGACGGTCACAGCACGGCACCTGAAGCCAGTGGCCAATCGCACTCGTGGTGGTGGGACATCTGAGAGGCACATTCTCAAGGGTGCCACAAAGGGGTCATCGGCCACTAGGGTAGTAGGGAGGCTTGTGTTTTTCCTTCTTCCTACTCTATGTATTCATTTCTGGGGCTGCCAGAATGAAGTACAATAAACCAAGCGGCTTAAAACAACAGAAATTCATTGTCTCACGGTTCTGGAGGCAGGAAGTTCAAGATCAAGGTATCAACAAGGACTTGATCCCTTTGAAATCTGGAGGGGAATCCTCCCTTGCCTCTTCCTAGCTTCTAGTTTGCTGGGAATCTGTGGCATTTCCTGGCACGCATCTGCATAATTGTATATGGTTGGATTTGTGGATTTGCTTTAACGTTAGCTTCATTTCTTTATGTTTGAGGTCCTGATTCTTTATCCATAAAATGAGAGCATTGTGTTAGCTTAGAAAAATGATGAACACCAACACCAATAAACATGAAAAAAAATCCATTTTTTTCCACAAAAATTCTGGGTGCCTTCTCTTTGCCAGGCACTGTGCAAGGCCCGACGACCTTCCAGTCAACAACACAGGCACATCCTCTGTGGTTTCGTGAGGTTTACAGAGAAGATGAGAACTACATATATTGAGAATAAATAAGTTTTGGTATATTCATACAATGGAATATTATAGCAATAAAAGTAAAATGCCCCTAGGGGTTCCTGGGTGGCTCAGTCAGTTAAGCTCCTGACTTTGGTTCAGGTCATGATCTTGTGGCTTGTGAGTTTGAGCCCCACATCAGGCTTGCTGCTGTCAGCACAGAGTCTGCCTCAGATCCTCTGCCCTCCTCTCTCTGCTCCTCCCCCACTTGTGCACTTGCTCGCTCACCCTCTCTCTCTCTCAAAAATAAACATTTTCTTAAAAAAAGTAAATTACCACTAAACACGACAGTCTGGGTCTATCTCACAGCCACAATGTTGAGCATGTGTAAGACGTTCAAAAACAGAAAAACTAACCTATGGTGATAAAAGTTAGAGAAGAGCATCATTTATGGGAAGGAACAGCCTTCTGGGATGTTGGCAATGTTTTATAGCTCAATCCATGCGGTGGTTCCTCGGATTTATGCATGTGCAAACATTCTTCAAGATTAGGTGCTTTGCTGGGTGTATGTCATACCCCAATACAACGTTAACAAATATCCCCACATATAATTAATCATTTGCAATAAGTGCCAGCAAGAAAAATCACAGTGTTCCACAGGGGACCCTATCTGATCTGGGGGGTCTAGGATGGCGTCTGCGGGAAAGTCAGAAGAACCTTCAAAGAGGAGTTCACAGAAAAGAGCCTGTGGTAGGTGCTGGGTTGAGAACAGCTGGACCTCTGGGAGATCTGAAAGGGTGACAGAAGGCCTGGCACAGGGAGCTACGAGAGGGAGGGGTGTGGGACAAGCATGCAGAGGTGAGCCTGGGCTTGAATTGGCAGCCACTTGGAACCTGTGTTAAGGACGTGACACTGAGCTCTGAGAGCAATGGAGAGGCTTTCAAAGAGGAAACATATCACAGATTACTTAGAAAAGAGTAGATGTTCGGGGCGCCTGGGGGGCTCAGTCGGTTAAGCCTCTGACTCTTGATTTCTGCTCAGGTCATGATCTCAAGGTTCATGAGCTCAAGCCCCATGTCGGGCTCTGCGCTGACAGTGCTGAGCCTGCTTGGGATCCCACCCCCACCCCGTTCTGACTCTCTCTCTCTGTGCCCCTCCCCTGCTTGTGCTCTCTCTCCCTCTCTCTTTCTCTCAAGATAAATAAATAAATTTTAAAAAAAAGAGTGGATATTCAATTCAGGTACTTTTTCTACTGGCTGGGTTGATGACTGAGGGTCTCTCTGTAGCAATACTTGACTCTCCAATTTGCACTTAGGGAAACCACTCATTGAACAAAGATCCTAACTCTTCTCCTTACTGCCCATCCTGGCCAAGACAGCAGTGCCACTAAGTCAGTCTCTGCTATACACACAGGATTAAGCACGGACACTCAGACATAACCTCTGGAGATGGACTACGTCTAAACACACAGACCAAGACCTTTTTGCATCACCAGCCAGCATGATTTGCTAGTATACTATTGCTCAAACAGGCTTCCATGGGAACACCAGGGCTCCGTGGAGCACAAATTGCTACCTGTAGTTAACCACGCTTAAGAACCGAGTGTTGGTGTGGAAGAAAAGGAACGCTCATGCACTGTTGGTGGGAATGCAAACTGGGACAGCCGCTGTGGAAAACAGTACGGAGGTTCTTCAAAAAAATTAAAATAGCCAGTAATTCCATATGAGCCAGTAATTCTACCACCGGGTATTTACCAAAGAATACAAAAACGCTAAATCAAAAAGATACATGCACTCCTATGTTTATAGCAGCATTATTTACAAAAGCCAATTATAGAAGGAACCCAAGTGTCTATCAGTAGATGAATGTATAAAGAAGTGGTATATAGGGGCGCCTGGGTGGCTTGGTCGGTTGAGCGTCCGACTTCAGCTCAGGTCATGATCTCACGGTCCGTGAGTTCGAGCCCCGCGTCGGGCTCTGTGCTGACAGCTCAGAGCCTGGAGCCTGTTTCGGATTCTGTGTCTCCCTCTCTCTCTGCCCCTCCCCTGTTCATGCTCTGTCTCTCTCTGTCTCAAAAATAAATAAACGTTAAAAAAATTAAAAAAATAAAAATAAAAATAAATAAATAAATAAATAAAGAAGTGGTATATATACATAATGGAATATTACTCAGCCATAAAAGAGAATGAAATCTCGCTATTTGCAACAGCATGGGTGGAACTAGATGATATAATGCTAAGTGAAATAAGTCCATCAGGGCAAGACAGATGCCACATGATTTCATTCATATGTGGAATTTAAGAAACAAACGAACAAAGAATAAAAAGAGACAAACCGAAAAACACACTCTTCACTATAAAGAACACACTGATGGTTCCCAGGGATGAAGTGGGCAAGGGGGTGGGTGAAATAGGTGACGGGGGTTAGTGAGGACACTTAGCATGATGAGCACTGAACCATGTATAGAATTGTGAAGTCACTATATCGTACACCTGAGACTAATGTAACACTGAATGCTTATAATACAGGATTTTTTCTTAATCAAGAGATGTAATAAAGATGTTAGTTTGTACATATAAAAAACAAACTCAACTGGTCACACTTTAAAAAATGCTTGTGAAATAGTTGGTCAAAGTTGGGACAGTTTTTCTATCGCAGGATGTCTCTCAGGGGGTTTCCTACGTTAATGTGCATTACGATCCTCTAAGAGCGGAAAGCAATGTGCAACATTTCCAAACTTGCTTGAGCCACACAGCCCTTTCGTGGGGTGAACTATATTAGCAATTCAAGGAATTACTCAGTGAAACACACTGTGGGAAGTAGTGATCTGAAGTCTGACAGCACGGTGGTCAGGCACTTTTTACTAGTTAGGGACTTATGGCATTATGACAAGCAATAACCTCCTTTATCTTAATTAATTCCTAGCATACCTGACGGAAAGCTGAGGTTGTTGTTTTATTCTTGTCTTTCACCAAGTTTTATTTCTTCCTTCACCAATACCTGCTCGTCTTCTGTATTTGTTCTTTGGAAGCTCATTCATCTTCATTGGCTGTAGATTATTCTCTTTTCTGGCAATTTTAGGTACCAAAACAAAAACAAAAACAAACCCCAAAACTTACACTAACTCCTTATAAATCACTTGAAAGAAGCTTTATTGCTTTTTAACCCCTTTCAAAAATTATCATAAAGCTACCTGAGCTCAGATCCCCATCCTAAGCATCACTGTTGGCACGTGAAATAATGCTTTTCATATCTCAAGTCCAAAAATCATGTTATCTGTTGTAGACAATTTTAGTGGAACGGACGGCAAAGATCCCTAGAAATGTTAATTCTGCTGCATCTGACATACTGAGAATTTTTGGTATTCAACCCAAGCTTTGCATTTTCTTTGCCATTTTCAAAATGCACAGCCTCACACTCTCTTTCAAAGGCTCTGGTATTATCCAGAAGCAATTACGAAGAAAAACGAAATTACCTTTCGTCATTCTATCTATTCAGGGCCTTGGAAATGCAGACTGACAATGAGCTGACAATTATTTGCAATCCACTTTCAGTTAATTTCACCATAAATTGAGCCTGAGGACTGCTGACAAATAAAATATATTATTCATCTGAAAACATTCTCTTTGGGGCTCCAGATCTCCAATCTATTTCATTAGTGATCACGATCAAACTAAGTTGAGGATTGATTTATGCAATAGTTATCCCACTGCAATAATTAATTAGGAAAATAATAGTTTGGTGGAGCTTTGAAAAGGAGCAGTTTCTAAGGCTCTTTGATAAAATAGAAAACTTTTAAAATAATTATGAGGCAGTGTCCCCAAGGGAGCAGATATGCCTTGCCCTTGCCTATTTCCACAAGTCACTAGACTTGAATCACTGTCAGGGATGAGCTCCTTGAATCTCAATTCAGTTCATCTAACAATTTTTTAGTGTGCCCTGCAGGCCAGGCCCTGTGTGCTGAGTCTGTGAGTGTTACAGAAACGGAGCATCCTCAATGACTGCACGTGGGCGGGTAACCATGTACGGTATGAAGGGTCCTAATCGATACTTATAATAGACATAATAGCAAAGAGCTTTTGCAAGCCTCCAGGGATTAACTCTGCTCCCATCACTGGGGAATGCTGCATGGGAGAAAGTCGCACTGAGACTTGTCCTAGGATAATAGGTACACTTTCAGTTGCATGAGATGAGGGGCTGTGGCTGGAGGGAATACAAGAGCAATACCAGGCAGAGAGAAGGGTATAAACAACTGCAAGGCACTAGGACAGTTGCAGGTGGGATTGAGAAAAAGTAAGAAATCTAGGGTGGTTGTGAGAGGTGAGGAGAGGAAGACACGCTGAGATCAGATCGTGACAGGGAAACAAAGGACACAGGCTACTTGTACTAAGTTGGTTTTTAAAATCAGGGGCTGTGGGGTTCAAATGAGACATCCGAGGGCGGTGTCATAGGATGAAGGAGCGATGGAAAGTACTGTAATCGTGCTGATGAGACACAATAAAGACTTGCAGAAGAAGAAAATAGGAATGCAAGGAGCTTTGGAATCATTTATTCACCCCCTTGGAATCACGGCACGTTGCAGTCAGAGGCTAGAAGGGTCTCATGGGTGCTGAGGTCATGGAAGTTGTGAGCAAGAGAGGGTGAGGAAAATAAACTATGAATTAAGTGCTAAAGTCTTAAAGAGGGTGGGAGTATCTTGGAAGGTGATAGAGGAGGAGGATGTTCCTTCTGTCATTGGTTCATTTGTTCATTCAAAACCCTGTCATTGAAAACCTACTCTACTGGGCACTGGGAACACAGACACCAGTAAGACAATGAAGTCAACAGCTTTGATCAAAGGGGGACTTAATCGTCTTTGGACAGGAGAAGAATTCAAGGTTAGTTAACAGAACTGGAAAGTGGGAAGCCATGGAATGGAGAAAAATGTGAATGTATAAGCCAAGAAGATTGTGTAAAGACATGGGAGGAAATGCTACTCTAACTCCAGCTTTGTGTCATTTTTCCAGGCAGGAAGACAAGAAAGGAAAAGGGTTAACAGTGTGTATGCTCTGCCTTAACCTCTTGGTAGTATTTTTCCTAGGATAGATCCACTGACATTTGATTTCTCAGAAGTAGATCACCTGTCTACCAATCTGCACGAAAGGCTGGGAAATGTAGAAATCAACTGAGCACATTTTTACACCCAATAGATTCTAGAAAGGGTGCAAGAGAGAATGAACATGGCATAGATGACTCACAAGTACATTTTGCATGTTTAAATGTGTTTTTCTTCTATCCTCCTGGATGATTAAGTCTTATCAGAGGACAGAATTCTAGGGGAGCAATAGTTTTTTCTTTAGAATTTTGGCTGCATCACTCCATTGTGTTCTGGCTTCCCATGTGACTTGAAGGAATCATGCCAGTTTGATCTTCATTTCTTTGTTGTAAGTTGACCTGGTCTTTCTCTGGGTAAGTTCTTGGCATCTTCTCTTTATCTCTAGTGTTCTGAAATGTCACTAAACTGTGCATGAGTACAGATCATTTTTCCATTATTATACATGGCACTTGGAGTGTCTTTTCAATCTGGACACTTCTTTAATATTTCTTTGAAAATTCTCTCCTGCTGCCTTCTGTTGAGATGTCTGACCTCCTGGGTATTTCCTGGGCTTTGTCTTCCAGTTCTTCTATTGGATTTTTAATTTCAGTTATCACTTTTCTTAAATTTCCAAGAGCTCTAATGATTCTAGTGATTACTAGTTATCTAGTTATAATCTGGAATTGTCTATAATGATAATTATGTAATCATTGTACACAAGGCTGTTAAATGAGATTTGTAAAAATAAATTTGGAGTTTTGGCAGAGGCTTAAAGTCTAGTATGAAACGCACTCCAAAGGAAGATACCAGACCATTCATATAGGATTTGCTATATTACAATAAAACAAGTTCATTAGCCCACCTCCTGTCTGTATCCCAGATGTGAAAATAATAAATAAATAAATAAACAAACAAATAAATAAATGAGCAAACAAACAAATAAGGCTGGAGACTCTTTGGAGTGGGGATTTTCTGTTTTTTGAAGAGTTACATGTGGAGGTGTGAACATTTAAGGTAGGTGTTTCTTTTCACCCCTTAGGCCAAGCAAGGGTCATGAACATATTCAAGATCCTGGAATAACCTGTCATGGATAGAGACCAACGTCTCACTCACCCCCCCACCCCCAGCCAGCTTCTGCTGAGCTGCAGAAGCCTGTGGACCTACTCTATGTTGCAACCTGAACAAAGGGTGGGGAAAACAGTGTCCTTGAGAGAATTAGACCCATACCCTTGGGGAGCCAGGTGGGTGGGGGCAGGGAGATTAGTGCCTTCTACTCACCTGAGGCTGCCTAGAGATGTCTGTATAGAACAAAGAAGGGACCAGAGTGGGAATGACCTAAACTTCCATAATTAGATTAGACAGAGATTCATGAGTTTTCCCCAGAACTAAGTAAGAAATCAGCAAAGAAAGACTGACCTTGAAAAGATCCCACCCAAGAGTTCTACACCAATAGAATGAGCTTGTACTGGGGGGATGTGGAAGGAGAATTAAGGGAACATCATGAGATGCCAGGTACATGGTGGTTCACCCAGTGACGTGTGGGAAGAACAGAGCAAGGCCAAAGGCCCCCGAAGGCAGCGGGCAAAAAATCTCGTAAGAGCACCCCCTGATAAAGGGTCAGTCTTGGGGAACCTGCCACACAGAGGCATCAATGCCAAATACAAACAGCCCAGTCAAATACAATTTTCCTTGTCTCTCCTAATGGAAGGGACAGAGGCATCAGTTAGTAACTGGGGGAAGAACAGGGGTGAAAGATAAAGGTATAGACCATGAACCTCTACTTACATTTTGCAGAATTCAAGGTCAGATCCAAGCTAGGAAAGGGGAGAAGACGTCAACTGCATGAAAGATTGAAGATTAGATTTGGCGGGACTCTTTAATAAAATCTCCTAAAATAGGAGACTCTTTTAATCTACAGAAGTATCCATAAGAGGCTTAGAATCTGCACAAGATATCATCCAGGTGTGGGTGAAAGGAAATCTAGCAGAACGACTTTAAAGAAGATGAATGGGAAGAAAACCAGGTTGTTCCCTGCTTGCACCTTATCAAGTATAACCCATTTAATAAACTGATTACAATAGCATTTTCGTCTCCCTTTCTATTCTCTTGGTCCTTGTAGAATCGTAATTTTGCCATCATTTTATTTGGGTTTCAAAAGAAAGAAAAGATGAGCACGTGTGTTCAGTCTCTTTTTTAACCACAAGTCAATACAACATAGGTTTTTTGCACCAAGAGCTCCTTTTCCAGGAAAGACTAAGGACCTACTGATATCCAAAGTGAGAAGTCACCAAATAGCAGGACAATCTCAAATTTTCACTTAAATATTGAGTATATTCCACTTTATGTAAGTTAATTAAAAAAAATTATAACTTGTGGCTGCCATTTGAACTCCTTTCTCTGAAAGGATAATCATTGCCTGTCACATCTGCCACCTGGTGGCCACTCTGATAAACACATTATGCTAATATCACCACACTACACCTTTTCATTCGTTCACCCATCCATCCATCATCCGTCCATCCATGCATCCATCCATCCACTCATCTGTTTATGGTGCATTTGTTCGAAGCAAGCTCTAAGCATACAGATAAATAGAACACACACAGCTCTTCCTTGAGGAGATGACAATCTGTGGGGGAAATTTTTTTTTTTTTGATGGAGAATTTTAAGAGCTAAGGTTCTAAGGCTCAAGTCTATGTTTTCTACTTCCTTTTCCCCCCTTGACTGGATTCTTCCTTGTAATGTAATGAATGATACTTAAGTCTTTGCCATCTTGAAAGAAAGCTAAAGAAACAAATCCTCCATCAATCATGCTACCGCTAACCATCTTCCTATCATCATCAAGCTTCTCCAAAGAGGAGTCTACGGGGGCGTCTGGGTGGCTCAGTCGGTTGGGCGTCTGACTTCGGCTCAGGTCACGATCTCGCGGTCCGTGGGTTCGAGCCCCACGTCGGGCTCTGGGCTGATGGCTTGGAGCCTGGAGCCTGCTTCCAATTCTGTGTCTCCCTCTCTCTCTGCCCCTCCCCCATTCATGCTCTGTCTCTTTCTATCTCAAAAGTAAATAAACGTTAAAAAAAATTTTAAAAAAAGAGGAGTCTACGTCCTCTGTCCCCTCTCTCTTGCCTCTAATTCACTTTAATGGCTGTTTTTATTTAGGTCATTTTTAGTATGTTTTGATTATAACGAATTTAAATACGCAGAAAATAAGAATAATGTAATAACTACCCATCTATTTATCATATGCTTTATCAAATGTTGGCATTATACCACGTGTGCCTCATATCTCCTTTCCCCAAGAAATAAAACATTACAGATAGAACTGATGCTCTTTGGTCCTCCTTTCTGCTCCTGCTCCCTTTCCATCCTCCCTAGTGAAAACCACAATCATGAGTGTAATTCTCATGCATACCTTCATACTTTTCTCACACATTTCTGTCTATATAAGCATTGAATAATATTATTTTGAGTGTTTGTAAACTTAGCAAATCATTATGAATGCTGTTTTCTTAAAAAACTTAACTTTACATTTTTCATAGTTATGTTATATTCAAACATGTAACTCTAGATGATTTTCACTACTATATACTAATCCACTGCATGGAGATACCACAATTCATATATCCATTCTTCTGATGAATATTTAGGTCATATTAAGTACTTTTCTATCTTAAACCATGCTTGCTACGGGCAGTTTTGTGCACATCTCCTTGATCTCATGTGCAGTTCTTGCGAAGATGACCCTCTATCCTTCCCCCCATTCTGGAAAGTAAGGAAGAATCTCTCAGGAGTCCTCTCAACTGAGGGTCTTTGCTGGCCCATCACATCCTCTGCTAGCAACAAGAAACATTACTATTCCAAGCACTGGATTTGATCCTCTGTCCACACAACCCCAAACCAGAAGTGAGTCACCTTCCAAGTTGATCCCACTTACAATGAACGGCCACAAGCTTTTTTTTCTCTATCAAAGTAATTCAGATTTCTTTTTCTCTTTCCTAGCTATAAAGTGATGATATAATGGTTCAAATAAACACTTGTTAGAATTATAATTTTTAGGGTGATGTTTTACAATTTCAGATTATTTCACTGCAATCTTATACATTAATGACTTCTGTGTTAGTCTATTTGTAGGTAATTAGAGTATTTTTGGTGTTGTTAACAAGTCCAGTAAAATAATCCAGAAACATGACAGTAATTTTTGTCTTTATCAAGACACATGAAGGGTCTTAGAAATTGTAGATTTTAGAAATCTACAATATATGTGTGAATCTTTCGAGTAAATTATTTTCATCTTATTCGATTTCAAGATAATGAAAGCATAATGTGTGTTCATTGCTACTTAAGAAGTCTCTCCTATTGATCCAGAAAAAGAGCGTTCTCGGTTCTCTCTTCTAAAGTAATTTTGGATTTTTTCTCATTTAGTTTCCCAAGGAAGCTTGACTAAACTGTAATTCCTAGGGTAATGTTATATAAATGTAGTTTATTTAGCAGTTAATTTCCTGAGTGAATGGTTTCCTTTTCTTCCATTTCCAGACAGTGTAAGTGTTGGATTTTTGGTTGTGGCTGTTTACTAAGTCCTCATAACAGGAAGGGTAGTAGGAGTTTTACATGAGCAATCTTGCCACTGGGGACATTTGAAACTCAAAGTCCCTTTCTATAGGCCAAGGGCTGAATTGATTCCAGAGTTAGGGCTAACATGTTTACCAAACAATTTTCTTTAAGCCATCTGATTGCTCTCATGGTGCTTCAGTGAGATCCAAACCCCTTCTGATGGTCCAGCAGGTCCTGCCTGGTCTGGGCCGCACAGCATCATCAATTGCCTTAAGCCATCTGTGCTCCAGCCCCTCAGGTATGCGGAGCTCCTCTGCTGGGCCGTTCAGGTTCCCTCAGCCTGAAATGCCTTTCCCTACTCCGTATCTAACTCTTACTCAACTCCAGGTCTCTACCATCTGTCCTTGGAGAAACTTTCACTGACTTCTCACTCAAAATCGTACCTCCTACTCCCCTTTTTCATCCCACCTTTCAACTTGCCCTTAAGAGCACTCACTTCAACATGCAAGCATATAATTATTGATGTGATTATTTGTTGACGGTGCATGTTCACTCCACAACTCCTCTTGGTTCATTTTCTGTATTCAGTGTTTGCCACGCAGAGGGTTGCAGGGGAGCAGAGGGAGGGCGCATGGCATTTGGGGGGACGATTCTTCCTCTTATGGTATACTAGTCAGGTTATGCCATAATGACCATAGTTAGCAAACAGCCTCCAAATCTCAGTGTTCAGAACAAACATTAATATCCCGCTCATGGACTTAGTTGGGCTGGGGTTTCAGGTCCCCTCCTTTCTCTCCTATTTCTCAGTCGGGGGCCCAGGCAGAGGAAGCAATGGCTGCCTGGATACGTTCTCATGATGGGTGGAAGGAGATAAGAGAGTGATGGAAATATGGAAAGGTTCTTAGCACCTCAGCCCAGAACTGACACAATCTCAAAGCTTCCCATATTCCTGTGGCCAAAGCAATTCTTATGACTCAAAGTCAGTGCAGGACACGTGACATCCCTAACAGCTGGGTGCTAAATGTTGGTGATACTTTCCACTCACTGTGAAAATTCCAAATGCCCCCTGGGTGCCCAGTCACTCCTGCCACCCCCATTGATATTGCTTCCCAGTGCCTGGCACACAGTATGTGCTCAATGGAGATTTGGGGGAAAATTAACTTTGCCAGATCACCCTCTAGCACCTTTGTAAAAACGTACTTAACAACTAAGGAGTGCTATGGCATTGATGTCCTTTAAACAGTAATTATTACTTCCACGCAAAGGTACCTCATTTTAACTTTTTAATGTGAGGCTGAGAATTTTTTTTCATACATTTAGGGACAATTTCTTCTAGAAATTCTCTCCTTGTGGGCGCCTGGGTGGCTCAGTCGGATAAGCATCCGACTCCTGATTTTGGCTCAGGTCATGATCTCACAGTTCGTGAGATCAAGCCCTGCATCAGGCTCTGCACGGACATTGCAGAGGCTCCTTGGGATTCTCTCTCTCCCTCTCTCTCTCTGCCCCTCTCCTGCTCTCTGTCTCTCAAAATAAATAATTTTTATTTAAAATAAATTTTTAAAAAATTCTCTCTTCAAGTCTTTTGCTCATGTAAAAAATTTATTTTATTTTATGTTACGTTATACTATTTTTTGAAGTCAGACGCTTAACCGATTAAGCCACCCAGGTGCCCCTCTTTTGCTCATTTTTGTATTAAATTTTCCTTCCTCATTTGTAAGAACTCTTGTCACAGGTAATGAATATTTTTCCAGTTTGCCTTTTACATGTTTTATGGATTTTTTGACAGGCCAGGCCAGACATTGTTCATATTTACATAGCTTCGTCTCTCACCCCCTTCTTGCACGGCCTGCTACAGTGAATATTTCCGCCCCCCCCCCCCCCCCCCCCGGCAACATGATGTTACACAAAATGGGCACGTTGAAATGTATCTAACCATTCCTTTTCATGGGCTACTGACATGGTTTCCAGGGTTTCCTCTCATCAGTGACACTGTCATGAAGGTCTTTGTACATAAGCCCTAAAAGTGGAAGCATCCCATCCAAGGATATTTTTTAAGTTCTTGGTACATTTTGCCAAATGACTCCTGAGACTCTACCCTCCAGGACCCACACCGCGGACCCTCACACCATAGGTGCCCACATACGAGGCTCTGCTGAAGAAGCCCTTACCAGCCAGCTTGTCTGGCAGCAAGCAAGGTGAGAGGGGTGACAGTGGGTCTTGGACTGGGGGACCCCAGATGCTCCTTTCACCTGGAATGTTTTTCCCTGAGATCTTTCCATGGCGCCTTCTTGAGATTCAGATCTCCCTTCAAAGGGTGCCTGAGAGTCCTATCCTGACCCCTCTGTCTAGGAGAGCCTCCGACTCCAGCTACTCCCAATCACATTCATTATGCTGGGTTTTTTGTTTGTCTGTTTTGGGTGTCTTTTTGTCTTTTGCTTTTTTTTTTCCCTGAAGAGCACTTATGTAGCCAATATTAACATATTAAGTGACACGTTCCATTTCTGGTTGTAACTGCCTTGTCCGGCTCGCTGACGGCAATGTCTCCAGCACCAGGAACTGTTCTCTGGCACGGAGAAGACTGGCTCTCAAATTGGCGGCTCACTGGGATCCCCAGTGAAATTTTAAACATTTAAACATTTTAAAAAGTCTGCCCCTCCTCAATAAAAACTGTTTGTTAAATCACTTTTCCGAGGAAATGCGAGAGATCATTTTCTACAGGAGATACAGACTATGGCAGGTGTTCTCCCGCAGGCTTATTCGTTGTTGGGTAGCTGGATCCTTGTCAAAGCCTTCTAATGTCGCTAAGGGAGTATGGTTGTGAAAATTATGGGGATTGTTGGGATCCATTAATAAAACTATCATTTGTTGGGGGAAATGCGCTAAAACTCATTCCTGTGTGTGTGTGTGTGTGTGTGTGTGTGTGTGCTGGGTTGCATCCAGACACAGAGGGGGGTTAGTTTTGTCTGTACCAGTCTTGCCTCGATATGCTAAATAGAGGATGGCATGTTGTAAAAATTTTACTGCTTGAGAACAGATCAGCATACGATTAAGAACTTTCAGAGAGAACTCATTTAACTTAAAGACTCTTAGTTCATCTTAAATTTTGTGATCTACAAAGAAACAACAATAATGAAGTCACTGTTCACTACCGCACTGCATGTAAAACAATATACTCCAAGGGAAAAAAAATGCCAATATTCCTGTGTCTCCCCAGACCAGTTAAATCAGAATCTCTGGGGGTGGAACCCAGGAACTTTTAAAACTCTCCACATGAAATCTATTCCCGAAGCCAAGAACACACTGTCTACACTGTATGTTAGCTAACTTGACAAATTATATTACATAAATAAATAATTTTTTTATTTTTTTAATGTTTATTTATTTTTGAGACAGAGAGAGACAGAGCATGAACAGGGGAGGGGCAGAGAGAGAGGGAGATACAGAATCTGAAACAGGCTCCAGGCTCTGAGCTGTCAGCACAGAGCCCGACGCAGGGCTCAAACTCACGGACCGTGAGATCATGACCTGAACCAAAGTCGGACGCTTAACCGACCAAGCCACCCAGGCGCCCCATTTTTTTTTAATTTTTTTAACCATAAATAAATAATTTAAAAAATAAAATTCCCCACGTAATTCCAATGTGCAGCCAAATTTGAGAGCCATTACACAGAAGGAACTCAGTACTGTTTGTTGGATGGATGAATGCTTGATAGATGAATAAAAATACATTGTGAATCAGGAATTTGGGGCACTGGTCTCAGCATTGCCACTAACGTCTGTGTGACCTCAACACCCATAGTGTCACTAGATGCCTTTAAGATCCCTTCCTGTTTCAAGACTTCATGATTCTCCTTCTTGGTCACAGCAAGTGCCCAGAGTTGGAAGGGCTGGGAGAAATGAGAACAGGATGATTCAGGCTTTACAGAAAACTCCATTTAGGATAAAGGTGAGCCTAACAGAAAACTCTTTTGCTATGGCACCCTTTTATCCAAAAAAGGAAGGTATTTTGAGGTTCCTGAGAATCCTGCACTTACAAAACGTCACACAGCTCTGTACCGGATGTGCAGAAGAGAGAATGATTCCTAATCCCCAAAGATCCCACTAGAGAGACAAAATATGTGTATGGGTATCCTGAGCCAGGGGAGGGAGAGAGATACATTTACTGGAGCAAGTACTCACAAAACTCCTTCTCTGACATTGTCTGTTCAAGGTCCGCTCCAAAGCTGCGCTGGGGTTCCTCTCTCAAACATGGGAAGCCCAAGCTTTCTTGACTGCTGCCATGGCTGTTTTCCTGGGATCTTTAAAAAAAAGAAAAAAAAAGGCATAATGCCAGCCCAACTCTGCTACTGTCACCCGACACAGACAGTAAAACTGGGAAAGTTAGCTGCTCATGTTTATTTAAACATTGCAAAAGCATTTCCAACAGGGAACTTGTGTGTGGCCTACCTGAGTTCTATTATTCTCCAGACCCTATTCCCTGAACTACTTTATATACAGCTATTTAGGCTTGCCTGCTATATGAGATTCTGCTACTTGTCCCTAGGCATCAGTACTTTCTAGTCATTTAACAGTGGCCACAAATTACCCATCATTCCCCTTCATCCTATACCATCTGGAGGAAGGATGATTTTTAAATTATAAAACTAAATACATTTGGTAAGTTGAGAATGGGAGGCATAAAGACTGAGTTTCATTGGCTTCCCAATGGATAAGTGCAAGATGTCACATAACTCTAAGAGAGTTCCCATCTCAACGCCTTAATTTGCACATTCAAATTTCTCATACTTGGGGGGGCGGAGCGTGGCACACAGTTTTGTTACAAGTATTTGCCAACTGCATTTAAGAAGGAAATGGCCCTTCTTAGGGCCTTTCAGATGGTATGTTTATTCTGTCAGGACAAACATCAAGGAAAAAGTACAAAAAGCCCACAAAATTTCTTCAAGGAAAAACATTTACTGAGTACTGTTTCTACTTTTTAAGATGTTAGGTATGCGGAGAGGAAACACACACACACACACACACACACACACACACACGCACACACACAAAACTCTTAATCTCAAGGATCTAGTTTCACATCTCCCACTCTTCCCTCCTCCCCCAGAAGGAATGATCTCTTCTACAGCAAGTTTTCACATGTCACCTTCTTCATCCCCGATAAATAAATAAATAAATAAGTAAATAAGTAAATAAATAAGTAAATAAATGCTGGAGAAGCCATCATGAAGCAAGTGCGTAAAGTGCGGAGGGGTGGGGGGGGGCGGCTTGTGGCCCAGGAGACAACCCTTTTATATAACTGCCATCTTCTGGGACACAAAAAGGGTGCATCATGTAAGTGATGTGGCAGCTAAAATGACATCAAAACCGGAGTTACACTTTGAGATGACTTTTCCTCAAGGGAGACCCAGAACTGGGTATGTTGGGAGTGTAGGGATATTATCCCAAACGAGGTTTCCTGGAAAACAAGATGCACTAGCTGGAACCCTGGGAGTCAGCGGGCATGCAGAAGCCTTCCTTGGGGGCTCCGTTCCCTCGTCCGTATATATATAGCGAGAAGTTTGCCCGAGTGCGCTTAAATCAGGGGACACCCCGATTCAGCTAGAACTGGTCCGGTGTCTGGAATTCCCAAACGCATTCATGCTGGAATTCCACACGAGAATGAGGGGGCTTCCTAAGTCCCGCTCGCGGAGCGAGCGGGCAGAACCCCGATTTGGGGCATCCAACGCATGTGAAAAGCAGAGAGGGAACCCAGTGCAAAAATTCCCCGAGATGGAGGAATCGACCCTGTAATGCACCTCGGAGAAAACTGCGGAGCCCGGCGCGAAGCACCTGCGGAACACCGGTCCCGAAGTCGGGCAGGACAGCAGCTCCAGCGCCCCCCCGCGGTTCGGCCTTGCCAGGGGTGGCCCTCACGCAGGCGCAGTCGCGATGTGCTCGCGTCCCAGTGCGCATGCTCCGCGGGGCCGCCGCGCTCCCGGCCGGCGGCGGCGGCAGCGGCGGTGGCGGCGGCAGAGGAAGTTCCCGCTTTGCCTCCACCCCGGTAGCAGCTTGGCGGTCGGGGACAGCTTCCTCCGGACGCTCTGCGGGCTCTGCTGCCGCCGCACGTCTGTCACAGGACCATGGGGTTGCCGAAGGGGCCGGAGGGCCAGGGTCTCCCGGAGGTAAGGACCCCCCTCTCCCTGACAGTCCGGGTTCGTGGGAGAGGGCCGAGCCCACCGAGCGGCCGGCTGAGTGGGCCCGGGCAGCGTTTGGGGCGCCCCGCCCCCTTCCTCAGGTGTGTCCCCGGCGGGGAGCGCTGGCCCTGTGCGCCGGGGGGCCGAGCAGGTCCCCCAGCCTGGGCAGGGGCGGGGACAAACTTCAGCCGCTCCTGGGTCCCCCGGGACGGAGGCGGTCTTTCCCAGCCCAGTACCTAGCTCCACGCAGCCCCAGGCGCCGTGGGGCTCGGGGTCCTGCCTCTCCCGCTCTCCCGGGCAGTGTGCCCCGACCCCTGGCGCTGCAGGGCTCGCCTCGAGGCCCGGGGCTGCTGCGCCCTGGAGTCACGAGACGCGCGCTGGGACCGTCCGGGCTCGGGTTGTGCAAAGGGCGGTGACCTTGTGGCGCCTGCCGCCGCCTCACGGGGCCCGCGGGGTCCCCACGGCCGGCCTCACCCGCCTTGGTGTGTGCAGGGAATGCCGCCCTACCCACCCCGCGCCAGACCCGGGCAACAGAAGTTTGGAAGCAGTGCGCGCGCTGGGCGGTGTGCGGGAGGCGACGCGCTGTCCAGTGGGGCCATGGGGCCGGGCCGAGCGCCTGGCGGAAGCGTGGCTGCTTCTCCAGAGCATAGCGGGCACCTTTCCTTACAGAGGTGTTTGTTATTAAATAAATACTCAGTCGCTCCTGAGGGACAGGGCAGTCAGTGGTTTCCGGATTTCCACGTTGTCTGCGAATAAAAGGAACGTGCATTTCCTTTAGGCTGCAAGTGTCATTTAGCGAGGCGGTTTGCCAGTGTCTTCTCTTCCAGCTCATTTCCTCCAAAGCTAGTCTAGTTTACGAGACTCAAGAAATGAAATCCACACTGAACCTCTGTCCCCCTCCTAAGGTTCTGAAGCAGGCACTTGACAGGAGGACATCACAGCTGCCTGTGGCCAATCTTGCTTCTCTGCGTGTCCCCCCACCCACCCTACTCCCTGCCAATCCTCAGTTCTTTCATCTCATACGTACGGTACCCACTAATTGAGGGATCGCTGTTCCACGCATAAAAGCTGGGGATATAATATAGTGCTGGAAGGACAGACTTACCTGGCAGTGTGTGCTCCCAGTGGATAAGTCCATTTTGTTGTAATCCTAGGAAAACCCAAGAAATGTCATGTTGTCAGAACTGTACTAGGTAAAACCTTACGTGCAAATTACTTTGATGGAAGGGGGAGGGGATTGCCAAGATGAGAACTGTCTTGTGATATTTGATGTTTCTTTTTTGTTACTTCTTTATTCTAGGCTCTCATCAAGTTTTTGCCTGGTCTTTTGCTGTAGACTCCTTTCTGGTTTCTCAGGTTCTACCTTGAATCCCTCCGTTTCAGTGTCCTGCAGTACTACAAATGGGGGTCTTTCTAAAATAAAAAGCAACCTGGTCCTCTGTGTCCTTTGTTTAACCCTTCTCTGACTGCCAAGAGGCTGGGTCTGACTTGTCAGTTTCCCAGGAGCCTAAGACAGCTCTTGGCAATTAGGAGGCATACAGGGTAAATATAATCAAATTATTATTTAGTTCAAAGACCAGTCCATATGAATATGGATAGTCTGTGTCATTAAACTGTCACTAATCCAGTTAATTCCTTAAACTCAATTTTCTAAACCTTTTACTGTAGGTTTGTGAAGGATGGGAAGATAGCTAGACTTGGGCTTGCCTTCCAGCTTACATGAACTATAGTACAGGGCAATTGAAAATTTAGTGTGCCTGGTTTAAGAGCTCACATTCATTCATCTTTATCAGAATTTTAGTTTCTTAATGGTGAGTGTATCAACCAATGTAATGGCTTTTTACACCCTCAAAAGAGGGTATCCTTTGAGTCGCTGTGGGTTAGTCAGTGGCCCTTTTCCATATTGTTTCAGTGTTGATCTGTGAATTGAATGCGGAGTCTTAATTAACATTCTCCATTCAGGGTCTTGTGCCAGAAAGTTATTGCATAGGTTATTTCCCAAAAACGTATATACTTCTCCATTCTGGGGGTGAGTAGATAAAAGGCATGGGCCATGCATCTGCCATGGGGTTGGCCAGCAGGTTCTCGTTAGGTACAAGTTGAGGAAGGAATGACCCACCTGGGATGAATTGTCCTCTTCTTGGAAGTGTTCTCATGATAAGTGAAGATTGAACAAATGAAGGGTTCCTGTTTTACATCCTAGAAGCTATAAGAAAATACTTCTGTCATCCCATTTTTCTTTTCTACTCCATCTTTGTAAACCATATTGCTCTTCTCTTTTCTTGGAGTCTCCCTATTTATAGATGTTGCTCAACTATCCCAGATGTTTTGCAAAGGAAGAGACTGAGTGAATAATTAATATTACTTTATTTTTGCATGTCCACTAAGAATTAGGGTAACGCTTGAATAGGCTGGGCCGGGGTGGTTTGAGATTAAGAAGTAAAACGAGCAGTGGCACGAGGCTGTCACTGTCACACCCCATATTGCAAGAGATTGTCAATCACTTTAATAATTCTTTGTTCAACTATATGTTAATATGTGAGCTCTCTCTCCTGGCAATTTGTACTTCAAAATAAACTTGAATTTCCTTTATGGTGTCATGACTATGAAAACATTTCGTTAATCCGTGGCTGGCATAGGTCATGCACTTTATGTAATGATCGAGCACGTCATTCCATATTTAATTGTCCTTTGAGCCTAATGCTACTTCAGAAGAGGTGTGAACATGACTGAATAATATATGGGTCCTCTCCTAATCCAGCTAATAGCCCATTTCGAAAGACAGGCTTGTGCATTAACACCAGACGTTTTACTCAGAAGAGGTTGATACTTAATTGTATGAGTGACATGAACTATAAATGAAATAGAAATGCAGAGGAGTGACCATTTCAGGCTGCATTTGTCAGGTTGGCGTCGAATAAGAGCTGGGATTTGAAGATGGTTTCTGGGTGGTTAGAGAGTATCAGGAGAAGGGAAGGGGTGGGAACAGTGAAGAAATGGGAATGAGCCATGCTTGAGCTTGGCCAGAGCCATGACTAGATTGTTTTGGAGGGAGGTAAAGGATGAAGCTAAAATGATAGGTTGCAGCCAAAGATCTGAATAGCCAACCAGGAACTTTGGAGTTTATCTTACAGACTGTGTGTGGTGCATTAATGATAAGGGCTGGGGGATGAGCTAAGAAGGGATGATGTGAAAGCTGTGATTTAGGAAGGAGTGAGGAAAACAGAGTAAGAGCAGAAAGATTGAGACAGTTGAGGCAGCTGCAGTAGTCCTGGCATGAAGTGTAAATAAAAGGGAGGGGAGGATGGCTGCGACACGCAGGGTAAAGGAAGGTTGCACAGACATTGTTGGGTGAGGGAGGAGTCAGAGGTGGGTGCCAGAATTTGAACCAGCTATATGATGCTCATGTTTTATGTAGAGAAGTGTTTTTTTATGTTCCGCAGTCATGGAAGAGAGGGAAGGTACAGTTCATGGAAGTAGATGGAGGCGGTACTACTAGAATATTTAGATGCTTTTCAGTTATAGGTCAACACCTAGGAGTGAAAGTAGGCTATAATTTAAAAAATTTAAATCAGTTCCCTATTTAAATATTTTAGGTGAATTTATTATTTTTAAGGCAATCCCGTTATGCGGTAGTCAGCATCCTTTCATGTATCCAAGTTGAAAGCCTTTCTTAATTTACCTTAGAGATCAAAAAGACGATTGAAGAGAGAGATACGTGTTTAAACTCCCTTCTTGGTTCTAGCCCCATTTGTCAGTTGCTTCTGGGACCAAGATGCACAAAAAGTTAAAACAAACAAACAAACAAAACAAAACCTTGTTTTGTCTGTAAGGAGTTTATAATTTAGTTGGGAGCCTGTGAAGTAAACCTTGTGTTACTGAACCGGGCGGTGCCATGCTATCATCTTCCTTTCCCTGGATTCCTTCCCCATCCGATGAATAATCTGTACTGCCTGTGTGTGTCTTCTCCCCCCACCTGTGACGGTCCACACAGCTTATTGAGGCCCAAGGACTCTGTTCTTTGTGACTCATGCAGCCATGCTTCTGCATGAACACAGTGATACAGGCAATGTCACTTGCACCTTGGCAATTAAATTGTGGCATCGGGGGATATGCCTGGTGTTCCTTTATCCTAAGGTAGCTTTTACGAGCCTGTCTTTTACCTTTTGTTTTAGGTAGAAACAAGGGAAGATGAAGAACAAAATGTCAAGCTAACTGAAATTCTGGAACTCTTGGTTGCAGCTGGGTATTTCAGGGCGAGAATTAAAGGCTTGTCACCTTTTGACAAGGTAAGAGGAAAGCTTCCTGACCCTTAGGCTGATTTTTGTTGGGATGGCATGGTTTATCAGCACAGGGAAAAGAGGAAGAGATTGTGTTTTTACTTTCTCCAGTGCTTCTCTCTCATTCAGGTTCGTTACTGGAAGTGTTCCAATTTCCTATTAAAAGAAAACACAAATGTATCAGTAGGTATGCCTTGAATTCCTTTTCTGTGTATAGACCTTTGGGAAGTGCAAAGAGGCATCAGAAATAGTTCCTCCTTTTAAAGAACTTACAGTTTGAGTGAAGAGATAAAGCTTACGTAAGATAAAATAATCTGAGCTAGTAAGGAGCTGTCCTAGGTCAGTGTGCTCACAGACAATTGCCAGCTTTTCTAAAGATGGTCCATTCTGAGTTTGGAGGAGGGAGAAGTCACTGTGGGATGAAGTGTGTTAATTCAGCAGAACCTAGAAGAATTATTATGCACAAGGCATAGTAATGAGTGTTGAGGGCACAGAGATAAGACCAAGGCCCTGTACTCAGAGAGCCCAGCTTCTATAGAATAGGAAAGGGAGACAAGTAAAGCAACATACATAGAATAAGTGGCATGTTGCAGCAAAGGCAGCAGCCAACTGTGCACAGAAATGAAGCTTGCAGATCAGCCAGAGCAGGACAGGACAGTTTCCTGATGGAAGAAAGTGTTGAGTGCTCCAGTGGGCCACAGGCCCGGCTCTACATAACAATCACTATGGACTGTTTCATAATACAGACATTGAGGCCTCACCCTTTGATATTTTGCTTAGATCTGACCTGGGGCCTGGAATCTGTATTTTTTTTAATGTTTTTATTTATTTTTGAAGGAGAGAGAGAGAGAGAGACAGAGCATGAGCAGGGGAGGAGCAGAGAGAGAGGGAGACGCAGAATCTGAAGCAGGCTCCAGGCCCTGAGCTGTTAGCACAGAGCCCAATGCGGGGCTTGAACTCACAAACCGCGAGATCATTACCTGAGCAGAAGTCAGACACTTAACCGACTGAGCCACCCAGGCGCCCCTGGAATCTGTATTTAATAGGCATCTCACATGTGTCTAAAATACAGCCAGAGGGGCGCCTGGGTGGCTCAGTCGGTTAAGCGGCCGACTTCGGCTCAGGTCATGATCTCGCGGTCCAGTCCGTGAGTTCGAGCCCCGCGTCGGGCTCTGTGCTGACAGCTTGGAGCCTGGAGCCTGTTTCAGATTCTGTGTCTGTCTCCCTCTCTCTGACCCTCCCCTATTCATGCTCTGTCTCTCCCTGTCTCAAAAATAAATAAAACGTTAAAAAAAAATTAAAAAAAAATAAAATAAAATACAGCCAGAGATGAGAGTCACTATTGTTTTTTCTAACATCAAGGCGTGTCTGAAAAGGATTTTTTGTTTCGAAGTGTTTTTTTAGCCTTAGTCTCATTTGCATCTCTAAGAAATCCTATGAGAAAAGTAGACCAGAGATTCTCCTCTCCTTTAGATATGTGAAAAATATATATGGAAATTAAGTAATGAGCCACAAATGTCAGCCTTGCTACTCACCTGTCTGGTCTGTAAAACACATAATTCCTCTGGAATCTGGCACTTACCTGAAACTCGAGTAAGACTTCTCTTGGCTGAGAATTAATGTCCGTCTCCCTCAGTATAAAGAGGACCTATGAATGATACGTCCATTTCGTAATATAAGTCAGCTTCTCAGTCACACTAGCCACGTTTCAAGTGCTCAGTAGCCACATGTGGCTGGTAGCTACTGTATTGGACAGTACAGACACATTTTCCATAACTGCGGAAAGTTTTATCGAGTGGTGCTATTTTAGATGAATTGTAGTGGATGAAGTCAGAAGGGCACATATACTCTCTCTCTGAAGATAAATAATTTTGTAGGGTCACTGATTGTATAAAAACTACTTATATTTTTTCCTACCTTCCACTTCCCCTCTCCCCAAACCAGGAAGAGAAAACAGGTATTTTCTTTGTGTCTTGCAGGTAGTAGGAGGAATGACTTGGTGCATCACCACTTGCAACTTTGACATAGACGTTGATTTGCTCTTTCAGGAAAACTCTACAATAGGTCAAAAAATGTAAGTTACCAGGGTTTGCCATGGAAGAGGCTAAAGGGGGAGAAGGGAGCTAACTTTTGAGTGTCTGCTATGTGCCAAAAGTTGTGCTAAGACACTTTACATATTTTATTTTAGTTTTCATTACAACAGATATTATCATAGTTTTATAGATTATAAAACTGAGGTTGTTAGAAGCCACAGTCACACAGCTAGCATATAAGTCATTTAATGCTCAGGCTGTTTCTAACATTATCTCTCTCTTTTTTGTTCCTAGTTTCATTGAGATATAATTTTCATGTAACACTATTGTTTCAAGGTGTACAACAAAATGATTTGATGTATGTATGTGTATATATATATATAGCAAAATGTTCATCACAGTAAGTTTAGTTAACATCCATCACCACACAGTTACAATTTTTTTTCTTGTGATACGAACTTTTATCATCTACTCTCTTAGCAACTGTCAAATATATGCTACAGCATTGCTAACTGTAGTCACTGTGTTCTTCATTATATCCCCAGGACCTATCTATCTTATAACTGCAAGTACCTTTTGTACTTTTTTGTTCCTCTTCACCCATTTCCCTCACCCCCCACCTTCACCTCCGGCAACCACCAATCTGTTCTCTGAATTCAGTTGTTTTGGACTCCGCTTACAAGCGAAATAACACAGCATTTGTTTTTCTCTGATTTATTTCACTTAGCATAAATCTTATCTTCAAGGTCCATCCATGGTGCTCATGGTGCTGCAAATTATAGGATTTCCTCTTTTCTTTTATGCCTGAATAATATTCCTGGGTGTGTGTGTGTGTGTTTACATGTACACCACATCTTATTTATCCAAGGATGGACACTTAGATTATTTCTGTATCTTGGTTATTGTGAGTAACGCTGCAGTGAAGATGGGGGTTCAGATACCCTCTTTGAGATACTGATTTCATTTCCTTCTGATTAATACCCAGAAATTAAATTGCTGGATCATACGGTAGTTCCGATTTAAAATTTTTTAATTTTTAATTTTTTGAGGAACCTCCATACTGTTTTCCATAGTGGCTGTACCAATTTGCAATCTCACCAGCAGTGCACGAGATTCCCTTTTCTCCATAGCTTTGCCAATATTAGTTATCTCTTATCTTTTTGATGATAGCCCTTCTTTCGATTTGCATTTCTCTGATGATTACTGATGTTCAGCAACTCTAATCCTTTTTCTAATACTGTCTAATAGTTTCCAGTTACTTCTTAGTTTATCTGTTTCCAGGGGCAGCTGGGACGAATGTATTAAATTGAAGTTGAATATTGAATAGAGTGAGGAAGAGAATCTTCCCCCCTCCCCCCCCGCCCTTCCCCATTGCCTCTGTGATCATGCCTGCCATCGAGAGGAGGCAGCATGGACTCCTAGCTAGAGATTTCATCTGAGTGTCCCACCCAGTCTTCCATAGCTCACTAGGGGCTTGGTGATTTCATTAGACCACTTGGGATCCCCAGTTCTGCCCAGCCCTGCCAATGGGCAGCTGTGTGACCTTGGGCAAGTCACAGTTCCCTTATTTGTCAGGAGAGGGATTTGTGAGTTCAGATCTGTGTGTATTTGTGACTTATTTCATCATTTTTCTGAAGCCTTATCCTCCTCCAGGAAAAAAACTATTCCAAATGGATTAAAGCTAGTTTACAAATATGCATATGAAGCATATGATGGAGAAAAAGGGAAGCGAAGCAAAAGGAAAAAGAAATGGGAGTTGGGGATAAGGCTACAACATTTGTCATAGGCCACAAAATGCCTTGTTTTTCTAAGGGCGGGCCACAGATTTGGCTCTAAGCTTTCTGGCAGCCAACAAAAAAGAGAAAAACATGATGAATTACCCAATTCTGTTTCCACACAGAAGAAAAATCGGTCCCACAGAATCACCGAAATTCTTAATAATAAGACCAAAGGACATCTTTTGGCTCCTCATTAAAGAGGACGTATTGTTCTCTGTGACACTGTGCTCATCAGTGCTCAGCCATGAATAGCGGAGCTCTACATCTCCGGCATCTGTCATTCTGGGACTGTGACATCGCATCCAGTGACCTATCGGGAAAAGTCCTTCACTGGGGACAGTGTGATAGAGTCTAGGCATGTGGCTCTGCTCTCTGCTGGTCAGGCTAACTCCAGGGGTAAATTTTTATCCCTGCGTCTTTGTTTGTTTTTCTTGTATAGGTGCTACATCCATGAAGTAAAAAATTAAAATTAAAAAAAAATTTCAGATACTGCCAAAGAGCACAAAATATACAGCTGATGTCTCTCCCTGTTTCCATTGTATACCCTGGTTTTATTCCCTGGAAAGGATCATCTCTGCCTATTTAGGTTTTAGATTTTTCAGAGAGGTCACTTGTGCATCTCCAACTATGTATGTTTCATTCAAGTCTAATAAGAGGAGGAATTTAGCTCACTATACTACTCACCACATCCCCTTTGTCTCCCATTATTCAGTCTTATAATTATTATCTGTTGTCCTGTGATCACTTGTATAGCTGTAATCTACATAAGCTTCTGTTTCTTGACTCATTAATATAAGATAGTTTCTCCTGGTTCCTAACTACTTAGGGTAAACGTTTTGGTATCTGTTTTTCCTTCTTCCTTTCAGCCTCCATCTACCATCGTATCATCACTTTTACAATGTTCAGGGCATAATATTTACAATCTGTTCAATAATAATAGCAATGAAATTGTCCATGCTTTATCTACAGGTAAATTGTAAAAGTAAATTTATAAAGAGTGTTTACAATAAGAACTAAGAGTTGTGATGGTGTCAAAGAAAAGGAAATGTGATCTCCTCGACCATAATGGTGCCGTTTGATGGGAAATATTCAAAATATTACAGTCAAAAGGAATATCTTCATTTATTCATTGACTCACCAAATATTTATTGAGTCCATATTTATGGGTCAGGCATTGTTCTGGGTACTTTGGATATATTCATGAAAAATATCGTTCCCTCACAGAGGTTAGAGTCTTTTGGGGGAAGATAGACAATAAACAACTAATTTAATAAAATTTGAGTTATTTATGGAAGTAATATGCACTCTGAAAAAAATGAAAGCTGAAAAGGTATATGAAGAGGGACATGGTTTGGAGGCAGTTGTAACTTTAAGTCAGTGTGGCCTCATTGAGAAGGGAATATGGGAGCTAAGACTTGAGAGAAGAGGGTTCCAAGCAAAGGGGACCGCAAGCGTGAAGGCTCCAAACAGAAGCCTGCCGGGAGTGCAGTGAGGTGGGGGAGAGGGGCAATAGCAGAGGTGCAGACAAGTTAGGGGGGCCAGATCGGGTAGAGCTTTGTAGGTCAGAATAAAGACTTTGAGTTTACTCTGACTGAGATGGAAATTCTTGAAGGGTTTTGAGCAGATGAGGAACATAATCTGTTCTGTTCATAATCGGTTTTAGAAGGAACTCTCTGATTACTGATCAAAGGGGTGAAGTTGGCAGCAGGGAGATTCTTTAGCACACTGTAGCCATGCTCACAGAAGGATGGTGGCCATGACGGGTGGCTAGCATTTGGTGGGATCCTTCATCTATTTTTGGAGGTAGAACCAACCGGATGTCATGACAGATTGGATTTGGGTGTGAGAAAGAGGGGACTCAAGAATGATTCTGAGGTGTTTGGCCTGAGCCAGTGGAGTGGTCTCTATGAAAAGTCACTGAACATCAGGCATGTTGTAATTTGCCTTGTCTGTATACAGCTTACTTTTCTTGAGTTTCTGATTGCCTTTTTTTTTTCCTTTTTGACCAAGAAGCACATAGCTTTACCTGTAGCTAAGATCACCCAGATTCTTTAGCTGTTTACTAACATAAATTTACTATCTTCTCGAGGACACTCTTGATTGAGGCCTCTTTCTGTTCCAGTTTGAGTGATTGCTTTTTACGCCTGTGGCACCCCTGCTATGCTGGGATGTCTTTTGCATTCTTTCGATTTCAACTGCATTCTTTCTGCACCACTTTTACCATCTCCTAGATTCTGTGTATCCCTTCTTTGCAAATTCCCTTAGAGTTTTACAGTGGTTCTTAGCCCCTTTTCACCTTGGTGTCCTTGGGAATTATGATACTTTCCTGTCACTGGCAGTACTCTTAGGAGATATTGGAGCATGGTGGGTTTTATATGCATTCTTAATGCCTTGTCCATGTTTCTCGAATCTAAAAAAAAAACACTGAAAACAGGTCTGTTCTTTCTAAGTATGGATACAAAACTCATTTGGAAACAAAACATGACCTGAACCTACTTAAGACTATTTTTAGTCTTTATTGATCCCACTTACAGGAATTTTCATAAGTTTTGCTGCAGAAATAATAATTCTTCAAGTGTACAGTTTGCTCTAGATTTCACTTGGGCTCTACATAATATGTACTATATGCCTCTTATGTCCACTAAAGTGCAAACATTTAAAAAGTTCTGAATTCTGAAACACCTATGGCCCCAAAGGGTTTAGATAAGGGGCTGAGGATGTACAGTATTATGTTCTCTGGTAAACACTTGATGTGTAGCTTTTTAAGTGCAGAGCCATGAACTGTAATTGTAGGTGAAACTGGGGCCAGGGGTTTGCATGACTGAAGACTCAGCAGACTCCTAGCAATGCATCAGACGGTGGGGTCTCTCTTACCTGTAAGGGAAATGCCATAGCCACAGGGCACCGAATTATTCAAACATCTTCTCTGTTTGGTTTTGGAATGTGTTCTGTGTTTGAGGTTCCTCTCCACAGAGTTTCTTGGTTAGGTGCAATTGAAACTAAAACTGGCTTATGTTTGCAATGTTTCAGTATGTCCCAGCTGAAACTGTGTGGTGGGTGGCCAGGTAGCACTGTCTGAGGAGGGCATGATTATCTTTCAGGCTGTTTTCTGTACATGCCCAATTGGGGCCTTTTTCTTCTTGTTGATCCCTTTTTCTTGAGGGTTTCATGAGCTTCTACCCTCTGTCTACATCCTCCTTCTACCCTCCTAGCCTGTCGTAAAGCCCCATGACTGCAGATTCCTATGCTCAGAGGTCCATAAATGAGATTTCAGGCTTATAATTGAGTTCACTTCAACAACACACGAGTAGGAGGCGCCTGTGTGCAGAGCGCTTGTACTTGCCTATGACTACCTAAACATCGCAACAAGTTTGAGTAAGTAGGACAGGCATTATTCCTCATGTATGATGGGAGTATTGGACAAGAGGGACCAAATGACTTGCCAAAAGTCCCAGAGCAGGTGATGGAGCTGGAGTTTAGACCCTGGTTAATTCACTCTCTTTCAAACTGTTGGCAGTGGAGGAGGAAACCGTGTACTGAACACTCTTAAAAACTGCAGGAATCAAACCAATCACCTGTAGTGGCAAGTGGGCATTGTCAAAATCTTAGACTAAGAAACCTCATGGGGGACCTCTGCAGTGGTCACTTACCCAGATTTTCAGAAAGTCAGAGGGTCTACCCTGACCTCCAGGGAAAAAGAGAGAGGGGCTGGTGGGTTTCAAGAAGTCCTCCTGATTTTTGTCCCCTACCCCAGCCTGCCTGTATGTCCCACACATCCCTCCCTTGGCCCAGCAGTGGTTCTGCCTCCAGCTGCTTCCATATGCTGTTGAGTGAGACCTCAGTCTTGGCAGTGATTTCTGGGAGGAGGGTTAAGAGGCTTGTAAACCCTGAGATGACCCACAGCATCCTTCCCTCAGGGCCTTTATGAACTGGGAAAGGAGGCAGTCTCTGAGCAGTGGCCAGACACAACTTGGTCTGAAGGTAGAAGTTTGAGCTAGATGGTACTGGGGGTCTCAGCCTCTTGTTTTCAAGCTACTGACTGGTTTTTACGGACCAGTAACCCTATGCAGACTCAGATCTGTAGCCACTAGGGGGAGCTTTCCTCCCGCTGAACCAGAATGTGACTGAGAGGAAATGCCCCATGGATATCAACAGTTAAGACTTGCCCTAAATGAGGATGCCAAGTGAGGATCATCTGTATTTGCTAGGCTTGGAGTTTAGGGAGCAGTGTCAATTAAGCACCAGTCTCTTCCCCTCACAAGTTTCAAGCAAATGAAGAAAGGCATGAGAGTCTGACGGAGATTAAAATAAAAGATAAAGTGTATTATAGAGAGAGCCTTAGATATGCTGCCAAATGGGTTCATTAATTCTTGCCTACCTAACTATCCCATTTGAGCCCCAGAAACAACTGGACAACCATGGGCTTCCCCACTGGGACAGCCACATACCTCATGACAAAAAAGACACGTGTATCCTGAAGACAGGCTGCTCAGAAAGGAGGGACTGCAATAGTGACTGAGAGGCATGTGACATTTTCCTTCCACGTCTCAGACCTTTTGGATGAGTCACACACGTGCCCACTCTGTTAGGGGTGAAAATGTTCTCCCAGAGGCTTCCCTCCTGGGAGGTAGATGTTCCCTCCTTTTGTAAATGTGTGCAGTAGGGTATCAGTCTTCTCCTCTCCGTATTTTTGTCTCTTAAACCTATCAGACTTGACATTGATATTATGATTGACCTATCAGACTTGACATTGATATTATGATCCATATTTCCTCTTAGTAGTTCTAACATTGGTGCCACCTTCTAAAGCTTCTTCCTGGGAATGAACAAAGTTTTGTAGTGTGTTCTCCAGGGACCACTCCCTGGGAAGCCATTTAGCTTTTCTCCCTGGATTTCACTTAGTTCCTACCAAGACCAAGAGGATAAAACCTACTAAGGGCAGCATAGGTAAGACAATAATTGCTCTGACCCAGGCCTTTGTTAGATGTCAGTCTTAAGGGTGTCTGTCTCTTGGGAAGGATTATGGGACTGCAGAGAGATAAAAACATACAAGATTTCTTTGAACAAGGAACACCGTGAGTAGACCCACTTGCTGAATTTGAAGCATCTAGTAAGAACTGGGGACCTTGTTCACTAGGGCTTTCATCTATCAGAAAATAGTTCTCACTTGCAGACAAGGCCACAGTAGCTGCTGTAAGGGGTAAGATTTTTTTTAAGGGTTTTGGAATAGGACTATAACCTAACCTATCCACGTAAGCTGAGCCAGAAGCCCCCATTTCTCCATATGGCCCCACAAGGTCATGCCTGGTGACTGTTTTCTCAAGGCAGACCCACTTGGTAACCTCTGCTCTCCCCTCTTGAACCAAATCCAATTGAAGTGTAAGAAACAGGAAGCAGACAGTTGGAGATCAAATACCAGCCAAGTAGAGAATGAGGCTTACGTCTGTGATGGGGTGGACCTGTACACAGACCCTGCTGTCATGCCTGCCTTAAAACTGTCCCACCCAGGCCTGGGCAGGAGCTGTGGAAACTCTCAGCAGGCGGAGGATGCTTGCCTCCTGACTGGGCTACAAGAATGCTCTCGGGCCTCGGGAAGCCCCATTCTTCCCCTTATTCCTGGACGTTTCACAGGACTGAAGCAAGGTGTTGGAGAGCGTTCAGAATGCTCTTGATGAGAAGCAGAAGCGTTCTCCTCTCTGGAAAAAAAGAACAAGGACGTGGTTCCCCCAAATTTAGGATTAATTTGAAAGTAGTAAAAAAAAAAAAAAATTAAAGGCTATTTTTTATTTTAAAAATACTTTTATACCAGAGTGGAGAACTCTAAATTTTTTGTTTTAGTGTCAGGCCCCATGTTTTGTCTTACTATTGTAGGCACCCAGCACAGGGTCTGGTAATTATTTGTTTCCTGAATGATATTTAGAACAATTTTTTTTTTTGAGAGAGAGAGAGAGAGAGAGAGAGAGAGAGAGAGAGAGAGAGAGAGAGAGAGAACACGCATGCGCACGGGGGAGAAGGAGAGAGAGAACAATTTTTTTAATGTGTAACCTAGTGGTTCCCAGATTTTTGGAAAAAGTAGGTCAGTAAAATGAAATGTAAAAGAACTTGGGGCACTGATAACTTTGTATTTTACAATGTAAGTATGTTAAAAAATAATTATTACCTCAAACATCACCATAATGTCGTAAGTAAACGATATGTTTTAATATAAAAAAGGTGGGAAGAACAAAACCGCAGAATAAAGAAAGAAAGCCGTTTTGTGGCTTTAGGCGCGTGCACACAGACACATCTGAATTGTGCCTATTTTTCTCATTTTGCAGTCAGTCGGGAGAAGCTTGGTCACGGTCTGGCGTTGAGAAGCCCCAGATTCTTCTGGAATACTGCCCAGACTTGAGAGATGTCTTAAGAGCCACTTAGTGTGTTCTCACTCTTTGCTGTTGTTTTTTCCAAACAGAGCACTATCAGAAAAAATCGTCTCAGTCCTGCCAAGGATGAAGTGTCCACACCAGCTGGAGCCCCACCAGATCCAGGGCATGGATTTTATTCACATATTTCCTGTTGTTCAGGTGAGAGCCTCTGTGTGGTTTCTTGTTCTCCGAACACCAGAATTCCTATAAGGGGTCTGGCTCTTGGGCCATCTGGCCTAGATCCTGGATTTAACAGGTGTGGCGTGGAGTTGGTGGAGCAAGACATGATGGGACTTCCTGACGTCATCCTCAGAAGTTGGCCAGTGTTCTTCCCTAGGTTCACACTGTCACCTGTTGTGACCTTTGAATGTTCCCATTAATTGCTTTTCATTGCCCTTTTGGTAAAGGTAGAACTCCAGAGCCCTCCATGTTCTGGTCCTGTCCCACTTATCCAGCCTAACTTTATTCCTTGCTTTTCTTTATTCTTTCTGTTCTAGCTCCTCTGACTTTCAGATTTCCTCATCCATCTTATGCTTCCTCCTGTCACAAGGCCTTTCCCTCAAGCTGGAAAGCTCTTACCGTTCTCTCCCTGCCTGCTTAATTCATATTCATCTTTCTGATCTCAGTGCCACCCAACCTCCTCAAGAAAGCTTCCCATGAGCCCCTAATCTAGAACAGGTTCCTTTGCTATATCCATTCATACCGGCCATATTCCTTTCCTTTGTAGGAATCCTTCCTTACTATTGTTTGTAACCATGTATATCTGTCTGGTTATTTCTGTCCCTCCTGTCAGACTAAGCTTCTTGGGGGCAGGTGCCATGGCCATCCTGCTCACTGTTGTGTTTTCAGCACCTGGTGGAATGTCTGGGACTGTGTAGGCAATTAGTCTTTATTTGGTGACTAGATGTCTAATGGGAGGCTAATTTCCACCGTGGCTATTTCCCAAGCTTCTGTGAGTAAGTGGCATATGCTGTACAGCCCCCTATATTCTTGCAGTCTTGTGTCTCACCCTCCCCTTCAGGCACTTCGAGAAGAGGAGGAGCAAAGGAAAGGGCCTGCTGTGTGAACAGCGCTTTGCAAATGATCCTGATAGAGTTGTTGGAAGCATCTATTATAATCCCAGTCTTATGTCTGAGGAAAGTGAGACTCAGAGCGAGTAACTGATTTACCTAAGGGCAGAGAACTGGTGAGCTGTCAAGCAGGATTCCAGTCTAAACTCCTTGTCACTAAACCTTGTGCTTTCCCACTCTGCCATTCATGCAGTCCTTGATTCAGAAGTCTTCTAAGCCTGTGTTAAGATTATAACAGTATGGGGGTGCCTGGGTGGCTCAGTCAGCTAAGCATCTGCTATCAGCTCAGGTCAGTGATCTCACAGTTGGTGGGTTCGAGCCCTGCATCGGGCTCTGTGCTGACAGCTCAGAACCTGGAGCCTGCAGCCTGCTTTGGATTCCGTCTCCCTCTCTCTCTGCCCCTTCCCCGCTTGTGTTCTGTCTCTCTCATAAGTAAATGAACATTAAAAAACTAAAAAAAAGATTATAATAGTACAGGCGTTGAGAGCATGGTCTCCAGCGACTTCCTGGGTTCAAATCTTGCCTCTGCCACTTAGCTGTGTGACCTTGGGCAAATGACTTAACTTCTCATCTGTTAAATAGAAGCAATAATAGTACTTACCTGATAGGATGAGAATTAAGTACTTCAGTATGTATAAAGCACTTAGCTGAAGGACCAGCACATCTTAGTAAGTGCTTTGTAAGTATCATATAGTTGTTTCTATTTTTGTTACTGTTTTTGGGGACTTCCCCCAAACTAGACTTTCAATCAAATACCATGAGATTTGTGAATTGGAAGTTAAAACTTTAACTCAGAATTTGATCTGTAGGTTCATTAGACTTTCTGACGCAGGAGGATGATACCTGATTCCTTTTGTGAAAACAGGAGCTAGCGACCCTGTGTTGGGTATTACTGAAACTTCCACTACCACCATAATGTGAAGTTATTGCCTTTCCCCCCAAAGCCGAAATCTCTAGTGATTAGGCCTTACTCAGCCCTATTGTAGAACTCTGAGAGCAACAAATCTGATCCAGAGAGGAAAAGGCAATGAAAGGGAAGTGATCTTCTTTCGCTAGCTTAGGCATTTTGAGCATCTGAATGTTCCCTGTTGTACGTGGAATGCTGGAAGGCTTCCTCTCTGGATGTGAGAACCTAGGTTAGTGGTTACCAGATTTCTTAAAGCACACATGGAGGTTGGCCTGTGGTTGTCACCTGTAATTTGTCGAGCAAGAACATCTTTCAAAGTAACAACTGTCAAACCAAACAGACTCTTAAATACAGAGAACAAACCGGTGGTTGCCAAAGGGGAAGTGGGTGGGGGATGGGCAGAATAAGTGAAGGGGATAAAGAGGTAAAGACTTCCAGTTATAAAATAGTCACGGACATGAAAAGTACAGCAGTGGGAATACAGTCGATACCATTGTAATAACATTGCGTGGTGACGGATGGTGACTGTACTTACTGTGGTGAGCACTGAGTAGTGTACAGAATTGCTGAATCACTATGTTGTACACCTGAAACTAATATAATATTGTATATCATTTATACTTTAACAAAAAAGCCATTTTTTTAAGTGACAACTATCTTGCTTTATTGTGTCCTAAAAGAAAGGCGTTTTAACCCCCCAGTCTTGGAATAAAGTACAGTCCTTTGAATGGACAGTCCCTTAAATACATGAAAGTATTATGAAAAAGTAACCACAGCTTGTAGTTTGTGCCTGTTTTGCCGGAGACCGGTGAAAGAGCAGTCGTCAAGTTAGTTGTCTTGTGTGATTCTTGGGGCTCACCTCCAGGTTTGCGCTGTTTAGCACAGCTGTAGTAACGCACTGAATGCCAGCCTAGAGAAGAAGGGATCTGACTTCAGGCCCCAGTACTTCTAGGTCACATCTTCTTCTCCCAGGCCAGACATGTGAATCCTGTGAGGGTAGGTAGGTATTTTTCTCAAATGCTAGGGACTTGGGGCAGAGCTTGGCTGTCCAAGAGGTTCCCTCCACAGCCCTTCACTCTAGGAAGTCCACTACAGCGATCGATTCTCTGAATCCTAAGACTTCCTTCCTTATCTGATCACACTCGCCAGGATCCAGCCAAATTAACAGCTCAGTGTAGATCTAATGTATGGAGGAGCGTCTGAGAAAGAGACGACTTTGAAAGTCCAGAAACTGGATCTTCCCATCCAAAGGGAAGTAGAAACTGAGTTGAGCAAGGAGTCAGCCTCCGTAGTTGTCCTGGGCCATGGTGCTGGATGGGGCTGCAGGAGAGGGTCTGGAGAAGCTCTGAAGGCTGTGTGAGCTTCTGCCCCTGCTTCTGGGTTTTAGTCAGTGCCTGAGGCTGTTGTTTGGAGGTGGGGTGGAGTGGAGTGATGGAAATAAATGGAAGATACTAACAACAAAAGAATATCCCCCAGAGTTATTTGCAGCCACTCCTATCTTGGGCAAGTACTTCCTAAATACGTCCTTTCCTCGAGCTGGCTGCCCTCTGTGAGCAAGCATTCTGCCTATCCCTGCAGGAGCACCAGCCCATATGCCATGCGTCTGCTGTCCTAAGTAGCTAAACCTTGCCAAGTGTGCTGTGCTCCAGGAGAAATACTACTACTGTCCACAAGCTGCTTTGGGGATGTAGTAGCTCTTTCTGGAAAGAGAACGGTGACTGACAGATGGCATCCTCCCTCCATAATGTTCTTCAGTCATATAGGGACTGAATGAAGAGCCAGGGAAGAGAAGCAAAGGCTGTTTTTGTATTTTACATTCTGTCCGGTCTTCCCGTGTGGAAGAGCCTGTGAGTTGTGACAGCTTTGTGCTTGCTACCTATGGAACAAGAACAGACAAATTCTGTAGTGGCTCTGAACTTCAGGTTCAGTACAACATGGCCAGTGCCAGTTGCCATATAATGTGTGGATTAAGAGAGCAAATGCTGTGACTGCCTCACTCACCTGAAGTCTAGGGCCGGGTATTCGGCAAACCTGTACTCAAATGCGAGTATTTGAGGGATTTTTCCATCGATGAAAGAGGGGGTTGTACTAGATGTTCTCTGAGGCTCTCTTCCCTTTCCCTGGTCTGTGGTACAGGCAGCACAGGGAGGGTTATGTTAAGATCTGCCACTGGAACCGGGGGGTTGTGGGGAATAACTATATTTTTGCTGTGCTTTAGTCGCAAAGTATTCTGGTCCTTGTGATTTCCTTTCCTCCCCCGGTAGCTCTGTGAGGTGAAAGAAACTGATACTCTCACCTCGACTTTGCACAGAGCGAAACTGAGGATCTGCAGTGAGGCTTTAGAGCTCCTGCACGGCCACTCTGCTCCAGATGCCCTTGGCTCTTAGCCTCTCAGACGCCCGGCCGGCTGCTTTTCACATGGGACAGCATGTGTACGTGGGTAGTTTCTCGTCACCTAGTCAGTTCAGGTGTGGTGATTCGGGTTGATGAGTCGTACCGTCTCTGAGTTGGCCTCGACCGCGGTGGTGTTTCACCCCTGTCCTCACATGTCCTACCTCTCTTTCCCAGTGGCTGGTGAAGCGAGCTATAGAAACAAAGGAAGAAATGGGTGACTACATCCGCTCCTACTCCATTTCCCAGTTCCAAAAAACCTACAGTCTCCCCGAGGTCAGTATTCTCCTTCTCTTGTCCAACTGAGAACAGTGCATCTGCTCAGAGGCTCCCTGGGAAGGAGCAGGGGAAGCTCAGCCTCCCCACCCCTCCATATGACATCTCTGCCCCTACCCGGTCAGCTTTGAAAGGGGGCCTCCTGCTTCATAAGAACTGCCTCTTTAAGCAGGCACTGCTTAAAGCCCTGCTTTAAAGCCCTGTGTAAAGCCCTGCGGTTTTGTCTCTTTCTCTCAACTTTGATACTTGATTCAGAATGTTTATTAAATTATAAGAATGAGTATAGTTTTTTATAGCCATATAAAGCTTTTTGAGAGATCACCTAGGTCATTGCCAAGGGCGTTCCTATCATAATAGTTTAATAGCAGCCACCAGCACCACCACAGTAGTAATAACTGGTAACTACTGAATGTCTACTGCATGAATTCCCAGCCCCTTGCATGCCTACCCCTCTTTAGTCTTCACAGCCGCCCTGGCATAGGCGGCTCCGTTTACACATGGTGAAGCTGAGGCTTAGAGGCGAGGCAGCTTGCCAGGGTTTCAGAGCTCGTAAGGATTTGGGTGAGAGTGGTTCTCTTCACCAGCACACTCTGTGGGCCCCCTCACTGTCACCGGCTGTGGGGCTCTGTTTCACAGCCACCTGCAGAGGCCCTAGCTTCTTCCCACGCAGAATATATTCCAGTCTGTTAGACGATAGAGGCGTCTGCAGGCAAAGCTGTGACGAGAAGTCAGTTTGTAAGACATGGTTCTGAAAAGTCCAGTTGAGTTCCAGTCTTCACACAGGATTTGTTTAATCGCTGTGTTTTGTCTTACAGGATGACGACTTTGTAAAAAGAAAAGAAAAGGCCATCAAGACAGTTGTTGACCTTTCAGTAAGTTCCCCTGCCCATATTCTTCTGTGAGGGAAGGACAGGTTCATGGCCTCCCAATAGCCCTGTGATTCAAATCCCAAAACCCTTGCCAAGGTCTTCCTGGGATTGCCTAGGATTGGACCTCAGGTGTGCGTGTGAAGGAAGCCCTGCCTGCCCCCGTGCCCATATCTGGATGCCAGCATTCATGGGTAGAAAATGCCACAACCACGTCCTGTGTCCTCCTTACTTCCAGTTTTATGGGAGAAACTTTCCAGATCCAAAGCCTTTCCTTACTTGTGCCAGTGGCAGGTGTAAACTTTGAATAGCTCCAAAGAGTAGATGATGAGCTGGAGGTGGCAAATTGAGATTAGCACCCCGTGATGGCTTTGGAGAGGAGCTACTCCTGAGCTTTGTGTGGGACACACGGGGATATCCTTGGTCAACACACACATTGTATCTTAACCGTGGGATCTGCACTCACATGCCCACTCTGCGCTTCCATGCCCAGAGAACCGTGGGATCTCTGCTTGCAAGGGCTGAGAAGAGCTTTTCAGAATATTCTGGGCCAGAGCCCAGTAGAACCTCATCAGTGCCACCACCCCACCCCAGCCCCAGCCTTCCTACCTGAGCTGCTGGGAATGAAGCCACAATGCCTGGGGGTTTGTTTGCTTTCTTCCAAAAATAACGTGTAGCGTTTTTTTACTTATTTTTTCTACTTCAAGAGTAAATGTGTGGTCTTCCAAGGTGATCGCTCTAAAAAGAGTAACAATCATTTGGTGACATGAAGTGCTCCTTTAAAACAAGAAAGCCTTGGGGCACCTGGGTGGTCCAGTTGGTTAAGCGTCGGCTCTTGGTTTCAGCTCAGGTCATGATCTCACAGCTTCGTGAGTTCAAGTCCCGGATCAGGCTCTGCACTGATGGCATGGAGCCTGCTTGGATTCATTCTCTCTCTCTCTTTCTCTCTCTCTCTCTCTCTCTCTCTCTCTCTCTCTCTCTGCCTCTCCCCCACTTGCGCTGTCTCTGTCTCTCCCAAAAATAAACTTTAAAAAAAAAAAAAAGAAGAAAGTCTTTGTCACTTTATAGTTGTAATTTGTATCTTTTTCAAAATTCTATTTTGGAAATGGAAGGAGTAGAATACCATCAAGATAGTTATACACTAAAGCCAGGTACTATTTCCGGTTTCAGTGGCAGTATTAAATAATAATAAGAGGATATGATATGACATCAGATTAAATTTTTTCCTGGTTATGAAATAGTCATTCAGTTTAGAACATCCTTCAAAGTTTTTTTGTTTTTTTGTTTTTTTTTTTAAAGGTTGATAGAGGGGCACCTGGGTGGCTCAGTCAGTTGGGCGTCTGACTTTGGCTTGGGTCATGATCTCATGGTCTGTGGGTTCAAGCCCCACATTGGGCTCTGTGCTGACAGCTCAGAACCTGGAGCCTGCTTCGGATTCTGTGTCTCCCTCTCTCTCTGCCCCTCCCCTGCTCAAGCTCTGTCTCTGTCTGTCTAAAAATAAATAAACATTAAAAAACAATTTAATAAATAAATTAAATAAAGGTTGCTAGATACAGAGGAAGAGAACCTTAATCTCACAACACAGAAGCAGCTTCTTTTGGAGCTTAGACATATTTCTTGCATGTTTTTAATGTGCATTTAAAAATTTTTTTTTTCAACGTTTATTTATTTTTGGGACAGAGAGAGACAGAGCATGAACGGGGGAGGGGCAGAGAGAGAGGGAGACAGAATCGGAAACAGGCTCCAGGCTCTGAGCCATCAGCCCAGAGCCCGACGCGGGGCTCGAACTCACGGACGGCAAGATCGTGACCTGGCTGAAGTCGGACGCTTAACCGACTGCGCCACCCAGGCGCCCCTAATGTGCATTTTTATACTGAATTGGAGTCCTATTTTAAATACAATTTTGTGGGCTTTTTTTTTTTTTTTTACCTTACCAATATAGAGTTTTGTAGGCGATTAAAGATTCCCCCTAACTGCATTTCTCATGAAAATTAATAATCAATTTGTTGGATATGCTGTTGTTTTTTCTTGTTTTATATTATGCTTCATTTCTGGAGAGGTACAAGAACCAAGTGATGGCATTACCTCCCGTACAGGGAATGGGGAGCCAGGAGCAGGAGAGGAGGGGAAATGCTCTTCTCCTTGGAAAGCCTGTACTATCTGGATTTAATACCAAGTCTGTGCGTTACTTATTCAAAAACAGTAAATAAAAGTAAAATTTCCGAAATGCTTAATTGAATATCTTCTTATGTAAATCTCACTCTGAGCCCTGGGTAGAGAGTGAGAAACAGTACAGTTTTCATTCGGCCTTATCACCGTGAAGGAAAGGCCAGCATAGCTGTCCGTCGTCCTACCCACGAAGTTGGGCCTGTCATCATCATGCCCACTAAACATTTCAGGCCTCTAGGGACACATTCTCCCCTCCTCTCATTTGTAGTGGAATTTTTAAAGAAAATCATCTTCTGCTTGGTAATAGGACTGCATAGAATTGAAGGAGGTAATGATAATGACAAATACATGGTACCCAGACATTGTTATAAGCATTTATATATAACCTATGCAGTCCTGACAACAGTCCTCTGAGGTAGTAGTATTTTTTCTTGTTTTTAACAGGCAAGGAAGCTCAGGCACAGCTAGGTTACAAGTTGCGCAAGGTCACATTGGTGATGATGGAGCCAGGATGCAAACCCAGTCTTGTAACTGTGGGCCTCTAGATACAGTGCTGTTTGCAGCTAATTACAAAATAATATCAAGATAAAGGAAAATGGGAAAAATTTGCAAGTCTCTTTGATAATACTCAGTTTATTTCCTTTTTTATGTGTGAATTTGCTCCTCAGTTGACTGTCCATACATTTGTAGCAGGAATGATAAAGAATTTTGATGGATGGCCAGAGCTGAACTTTGGGTTTTGTTGGTTTGCTTCTTCCCCTATCTATTGAAAATACCTCTCACTTCTGGAAGCTGTCTTCGTAGGTTTCTTAGCTGAGCTCCATTGCCATTAACTTCCATCCCTTCCACCCACCACTTCTGCAAGTGGTTCTTCACTTCCTTGCCTTGAAATGAGAGTTCCAGAAGCTTACAAGAGACTCCAGGGCTGCAGTGTCTGTCCCTGGCTTATCCTTGTGAGTCACATAAGAAATGAAGCTGCTTGCTGTTTTTCATTCACTGTCACTCTCTCTAAGGGAAATGTCTCCCTTCGCGAAGGGAATGAAGTCTTTCCTAGACTACCAGGCGTGTGGCTCTTTGCAGGTCTTGGGTTCTGACGCGTGTTTCCTTCCCTGCCCACCTTTTTCCCGGCACTGCCCTTCACATGCCTCCTCAGTTTTTCTTACCTACTCCTTATTGACGAATCTGGAATCCCAAATTTGAATTGTGAATAGTAAATTAAGGATTCAAATAAGGTCAAATAATGGGTGCCTAATTTCTGGACCCAGCCTTTTATAAAATATGTCCCTAGCCACCCTGTACTGATTGAGGGCCTTCTGTATATTTGGCACCTAACTAGGTATCTTACAAGCATTGTGTCATTAACTCCTCACCAACAGTCAGGGAGTTACATATTATTATTTCTATATTTTTAAAATTATTTTTAATGTTGGGGCGCCTGGGTGGCTCAGTCAGTTAAGCGTCCGACTTCGGCTCAGGTCATGATCTCATGGTTCGTGGGTTCGAGCCCTGCGTCAGGCTCTGTGCTGACAGCTCAGAGCCTGGAGCCTGTTTCAGATTCTGTGTCGCCCTCTCTCTCTGCCCCTCCCCCACTCACGCTCTGTCTCTCTCTGTCTCAAAAATAAATAAACATTAAAAAAAATTATTTTTAATGTTTAATTTTGAGAGAGAGAGAGAGAGAGAGCATGAGCAGGGGAGGAGCAGGGAAAGAGGGAGAGAATCTGAAGCAGGCTCTGCGCTGTCAGTGCTAAGCCCGATGTGGGGCTCGAACCCACGAACCATGAGATCATGACCTGAGCCGAAGTCAGTTGCTCAACCAAGCCCCCAGACACCCCTATCATTGATTTGATTTTAAAAATCAGAAATTCAAAGCCAAAAGAGTTAACAAATTCCCTACATATTTGCAAAATAGGAAGAGGCAGCCACATTTTGATTTTACATCTGACTCCTCAAACGCGACAGGCATGGTGCTTCTCCAGCTTCCTCTCTTCACCTGGACTCTGACTTCCCACATATTTTTGGCACCAATTTTACAGCAATGTTCCTGACTTATTTCAGGGCTCTGGGATATTATTCATCTAGGTCCCAAAGATTCAAATGTATCCAGATTGGCTGGGTGCTTTCCCATCACCTCTTCAGTCCCCTATGGCGGCATTTACTATGACTTTTCCACTAGAAGAGCCTTTGTCCAGCTAGAGAATGTCTGCCAAGTGGAGACTATCATGTTGTTTTCTTTCGTCATCTGCTAACATAATACCATATTCCCTCAACCAGCAGACTTTGACATATTCATACTTAGCTATACCCTCTTTTTAAAAAATAACTATTAAAGGGCCTGGGTGGCTCAGTCAGTTGATCTTCTGACTTCGGCTCAGGTCATGATTTTGCAGTTCCTGGGTTCAAGCCCCACATCAGGTTCTGTGCTGACAGCTCAGAGCCTGGAGCCTGTTTCAGATTCTGTGTCTCCCTCTCTCTCTCGGCCCCTCCCTACTCGCACTCTGTCTCTGTCTCAAAAATAAATAAACATTAAAAAAATAAAAAAAAACTATTAAAATATATTTTAATATTTTCCAAAATGTTTAGCTTATTTTTATCCTTAGCCATCCTTATAGGATGCATTTGTCCTTGGTTATGTGGCCCAAATCTTTTGCATTTGTCCTTGGTTATGTAGCCCAGCCACTTTTTTGTGCACGATTTTTTGTTTTAAAATAGCTTATTTATATTTTGTGCTGGTACCTTCATAATAATAATAGAAAATTAAGAAATGGGAAAAAATACAAAGACTAAGTCACCATGATATCACCATCCAGGGATAATTACTGACCTCTATTCCAAGTAGGAAATATAAAATATGTATATCAATGGAGAGAATTAGAGTTCTCTAAAAATGGCGTTATATTTTACGTTCTGTTTTGGGTTTTGCTCAAGAATGTATAATTTTGCTCAAGAATATATTTGCATGCCAATAAATATACCTCCACATCCTTTTTACTGGCTGTAGATTATTCATTGTGTGGTACTGATTTAACTAGCTTAGTTTGTATCTTTTTTTTTCTTTTTGGCCATTATATAGGACATTCTCATAGCTAATTTTTTTCTTTTATCTTTATTAACCTAGGATACATTTCACAAAGTGGAATTGGGTCAAAGTTTATGCCTAAGGCTATTGTACCTCTTGGCAGATTGTCAGGCAGAAAGACTGCTGTGAACTTGAATTTCTGAGCTCATCACTTTGTGGTTCTCTCTCTTTGTCTTGGCCTCGTTGGTCTTCTTCCTGGGGATTGTTCCCAGTTCTTTGGCTTTCCTCTTTGAGATGTGTTCCTTTTTGGCTTCTCCATTCCTCCTTTAACTAGCTGCTTTCTAGAAGGCCTGCTGATGGTAATATTTTCAAAGCACGTAAGAAAACAAAACAATTGCCACCCAGGACAGGTTACCCCTTACCACCTTCTCTTTGTCGTGTCATAACATAATCGCTCATTTGTCTCACTTCTTGTGCTCATGTGCGGCTTGCTTCCTCCTTTTCTGTGCTGTCAGCCTTCGTATTCCTGAAGTACCTGCTCTGTGCAGTGAGGTCTGTCCCTCTCTCTTAACCCTGAGTAAAGAGTACCGTGAATTTTTACCCGAAGTTCCAAGAAATGTTTACTATTCACTGAACATTTTTTGGTAATGTTTAGAATTTTGTTTGAGAATAGAGGGAACGGGTGGGGGAGAAGACTCCAAAGTTTCCAGTCTAGTTGAAAGAAAATGCTTTGCAGAACTTACCGGATCACCTAAGAGACCATGTCATTTGAAGTAACTACTCCCACGTGTTGTGTTCTACCACAGGAGATGCTGTGAGGAAGGCCTTTCCATTCAGCACGTACAATATAAATGTGGCAACATACGTAAAACAGTATTAGTACATTTTATTAATATATATTCATACATAGGTTACAAATGTATATCTTAGCCCTTACTGTGTGTCAGATACTATTAAATAATTAAACCTCCCAATAACTCTACTTATACCTTTTTTACAGATGAAAAATTACATAGGTTAAAGTAACTTGCCCCAAGTCAGACGGGTGGTAAGTTATGGGGTTAGTGCTAAAACCTTGCTTGTGCGTGTATTCACTCACTGTGTGCCTGACCACGCCGTAGGAGAAGAGGTAAAAGCAGTGATGTTCCACCAGGAAAGGGTTTAAGGGAATTTGGGGTCTCATCGAGGAAAAAGATATGACCGTCAGGGGGCAGCAGCACAAATAAGCTTTATTTGAGTGATGCTTTGACAGGTTTGCTTGTAGGAGAGGGCAGTCCCTCACAGCAAGCCACTGTCCAGAGTTTTAGGCTCCAAGGCTGCATCTAGAAGGGGAAGGGAGCAAGGGAACTCCCCGGGGGATTGTCCGTGTGCCTTGGCGATGTCACTCAGCACCGGCACAGGGAATATCTGCATCAGCGATCTCTGAAGGGCAGCAGTGATTTGGGGTCTTTACAGTTCCAGGGCCTATCCACTCTGTGGTTAGCAAATGCAGTTTTATGGAGTATGCAACATAGGCTGTCAGTGGCTAAAAATCTGCCCGTCTGGGCCGTGTTTAAAAGAACGGGATGCGTGAAAATTTCAGTTTGGCACTGGCACACTCCTGATCCAGTCGGTCTCGGCCTGCTGTGAGGAACACGAACCTAAGAACCAACATGCAGAAGCCGCGTTTGGCTCCTTTATTTAGTGCAGTGACCTTAGTCTTACCCAGCAAATTATATTGTTCGATTCAAGGAGCCCTGAGGTGGGATGTGTGCTGGTCCTCAAGGAGCAGAGCAGAGCTCAAGTGAAAGAGAATAGAAAAGGAACAGAGTCTGGAGAAGACTCCACCTCCCCAGCTAACTTTCCTCCCTGTAGACATGTTTCTCTCCAGAAATGGTCGCCATCCATTTGTCTCCCATTTCCTTCACCCAGTACCCAGGGGTTTTGTTCTGTCTGTTATTTTATTAACATGAGAATGAAAAAAAAATATTTGTCCCAGTTACAATAACTTTTTCTTACAGGATCTTTCAGGACATTGCCCTTGATGGTGGAGACCTCTGTGGAGCCCCGTTAGGCGGAACCAGAGTTAGTCTGTGGGGCTCCTGGGCTGAGGCGTATCTGTGAGACTTGGTCTGGGCTGGTGAGCCCTGAGATGATGTGTTCAGGTCAATAGACCCAAGACAGGAGGATGTCACTTCCTACTGGCCTGGGTGTGGCCCGCACTGGAACTGTTGACCTTAGACGTTGGTGGGGGTGTCTCGCTGCCTGCTCGGTATTCCATAAAGGAGGTACCTGCCGTAACTGAGGGGGCAGTGATCAGGCCTTTGCTCCAGACACTGCCCCGGCGTTGTGCTCTTCCACTTCCCTTCCTGGCCTTTTGGAGATGACTCGGGAGTTACTTCACCCACTGACTTACAGCCAAACCCGTAAGGTAGAAATATGTGACTCTCACAGGACAAGAGTTCTCTGCTTTACAAAAGAGTCACTTTAATATTTTAACCCGGCTCATGTGTCCTTTAGCACAGAGAACAAGGGACTGTCCAAGAGCTATTAGTTCAGTCCTCATTTTGCAGATATGGAAACAGGCCCATTGAAGGAAATCCCCAAGGTCACAGAGCCAGTTAGTGGCAGAGACCACGCTAGACATCAGTGTTCCTGACTCCCTGTTGCTTTAAAGGGTGACTTAGCAATAGCTCTCTATAGTTGCCCTGAAATTTAGGTCGTTGTCACTTAAGCAAACCACGTAATGACCCGTGTGGCAGCCTCAGGTGTATGATGGTGTCATGAGAGGACTCATTTGAGATGGCTGGAGGGTGGCAGGAATGCCCACCAGAAGCAAGTCAGTGCACTGGAAAATTCCTGGGACCAGCAGCTAGGGGACCTAGTACTGTCTCAGAGATCCTGGACAAATTATCTAATCTCTGCTTCTTCAGTAGGAAAGTGAGGGTAATGGCATCTGCCTTGCCTCCACCTCTTAGTGTAGTTATAAAATGCAAGAGGTGAGCGGTATATGACATGGTGCTTTTAAGTAGAAGGAATAATTATGCAAAGGCCAACATTGTCACTGTTTGGCAGAATAAAAGGTCCTCGTAGCTGTTGGTTTCGGTATGCTATTGTTTTGGAGTCAGCCCTTTTTTTAGAAGAATCCAATTTCCTGTCTTGGGTCATTGACTCTATCAGTGGTAACTAAGGAAGATAGCAGTTAAGCTCAATTATATAGTACTGCTATAATAGTAGAGCTCAGTGAGAATTAAATCATGGGCAGTAACTGACGTCATGTGGGTTCATTATATTTTGCATTTCCCCATAAATCTGTTTTACATTATTCATAGCTTCCTATTCATGTCGACAGCAGGAGCAAACTAGGGATTATTTCTGGCAGCAAGTTATAAGAAAACCACTCCAGCATCATCCCAGACCCTATTCTGTTCCTTTTTTACAAAACTGTTAAGATTATATAGTATGTCTTACAAAAGAATGTTTCTCTGTGTGTTTGAAACTTCTCATAATAAAAAGTACAGCACTAAAGTTAACCAGAAATATCAAGGGAAGAACGACTCTAATTGGAATAAAAATGCCACTCTATGGAGCAGCCTGCTAGTAATGCTTGTCCTAGTGATGTCCAGGTCGAGGATAGTGATGATGAGGTCTGGTGGTGGAGGAGAAAAAATCCAGGGACAAACGACTGGAATACCTTCCTTGGCATAAATATTCACCTGCTTGCGTTCAGAGGCCTGAGCATATTTTAAGATATGATTTGGCTGCCAGCTTGGCAGTCAAGGAGGACATTCACCTGGGGCAAAATGCTAAATCAGGTGGGGGTAAAGACCTGCATTAATTGAGCACCTACTACATACCACGTACTTTGCTTAGGAGGCATATATGTACATATGTGTAGTTTCAGGATGTGTCCTACACAAAATAGATCTATGTTTGCTTCCACATTTGTACAAGTCAGTGAAAGTTGATAGAGCATTTTATTTTTTTTATACACTTTTTGAGGGTAAACCTCAACACGTTTGTAAAGAAGATATGTATTGCTGAAGGGTTTATATCTACTCCTCTGCTATTTTAGAGTCTAAGAATTGAAATCTCCTTGACCACTTGAGGAATTTGTTTAAAGGATTCTGGGTTAACATACACACCTGTGACTGTTGAACTGGTTTGTGGCTCGGGTGGTGAAAAGGTCTGGATATGCAGTGACTAGAAAATTTGCATTTTTGTTTTGTTTTGCTTCTGGAAAATTTTGTTAAGGAATAAAATAGATCTGAATAGAGAGATAAACCTTGCTTCTCAAGGCAAGATTCAATATTATTAATATGTCAGTTCTTTCCAAAATAATCTGTAGATTTGTTGTGATTCTGATCAAAACTCAACTGCTTTTTATTACAAACTTGACAAGTTGTTACTAGAATTCATTTGGAAGAGAAAAAGTGTAAGAATAGCCAGGAAATTTGCAAAAGAACGGTGGAGACAGGATAAAGGTTCCTAAAGCAGGAGGAATAGAAGAGGGTAACACCGGTACATGGTATACATATGCATGCCATTCAGATCAGGGGAAGGCTAGACTATTAAACTGATGATGTTGGCATTCTTAATTTTCCATTCAGGAAAAATACTTCTGAGTAGTTTAAAAGGCTAAATATAACCCATACAAGTAACATACAAGAACTTTTTTTTTTTTGACAATCCCTGGTATAAGAAGTAAGATATAAAATGATTACGTTTGACCACATAAAGTATTAAAATGCCATAGGACAAAAGAAACCCACCAAGTGAAAACAAAGTTGAGGGGCAATATATTGAGTGGAAATACTTGCTACCTATGTGCACATCAAAGGAGCAGAGTCCTTGAGGGTGGCCTCCCTGAGCGCCCCCGGCTCTCCTGCAGGAGAGGGGTATACTCGCCACGATGGGGAAAGACTAGCCTCCCTGACCGGCCGGGATGCACCCAGCGGCCAGTTCAGGAGGAGGGCCCTCTCACACTCAGTAAGTCCTCTGTCTCACCCGCTCCTTAGGATGTTTACAAGCCCCGTCGGAAATACAGACGCCAACAGGGAGCAGGAGAGCTGCTGGATGAAGAATCTCGAGTCCATGCTACGCTTTTGGAATATGGCAGGTAATAAAGGGGACCCAATCTGAAGTGTCTATTTTATAAAACCATTGAAAAGAAAAGCTGATTTGGATTGCTTCATTGAGATTAATTTGGTCGGCTTTTACCTGATTGAGTTTACCGGTTTGGGTCCGAGATTTCCATCACCGGGGACTTTTTTCCCACGCTTCTGTGGGTAGCTTCCTGACGATGGTGGTGGAGGCCTTTTCTTTGCAGTGCCCCTCCGGAAATTTGCGTGCAACTGTGTGCCCTGTCTCTGCCCTCCTCAGAGTTGGGGGGCTGGCGGTATTTGCAGAGGCTGGGGGTGGGCCACCCGTCATACCCCTGCCATTTGTTACAATCTTTAGGTAAGCTAAAGAATCGAACGGTTACAGTGGTTTTACTCGAAGGGTTAGAATAATAGTTTTGGTTTCCTGTGAGGAATTGTCCTGAGCAGGAAGATGAAGAATTTAGAAGTATTTTGTCACTTCTTAATAATCTAATGTTTTACAAAACCAGTTATCTTGTGTCCTCATTTTTTTACTTAAAAACTCACAAAGAAGCGCTCTCCTCGGTGAGTTTCTTGGTTGACCTTGGGTATTAACCTTCATTTATGTCCTGCGTTTTCTACTTAGGGTAGCTGACTCCTTGACGTGAGTATGTCGCCTTGTGCTTCCTTTCTTTGCCCTGGGAGTGGTTGTCGCGTGCTGCTCTGCCTGCTAACCCAGCCGGCTCTGCCTCGAGCACCTCTCTGAGTGAACATCGGTCTCATGGCCGCCCCCTCTGGAGGGGCAGTGCTCCAGTACTAGTGCTGGAGAGAATGAGAAGGAAAGTAGGCTTCGTTGGTTTATAGACACTCCACCTTCCAAGTGGAAAAACACTTCAGAAAAACTTGCCACTCTTCTTTCCCTCTTTGTTGTTGAGGGGGTGGTGTGGTGTCCGGTCCCTCTTCCTAAGGATGGAAGCCGGTCCCTTCCATTACCAAGGAAGGTGTTGTTCTGGCCCTAAGCCGGGTGTGCCGGCCGCTCCACGGCTCACCAGTTGCTGCTGTGAATTGAATTCCTCTTCTGAGTCAGGCACCACCAGACCATCCACATAGTTTGTAGGGCCCAGTATAAAATGAAAATGCAAGGCCCCTTGTTAATTAATCGTTATTGATAAGGCTTAATTATTAAGAATTGCAAGACAGCAGCAACAACCAGGTGTGGGGCCCTTTCAGAGTTTTGGGCCCTAAGCAACTGGCAGGTCGCAGGCCCCAGGCACTGTGATGGGGTTTTGCAGCCACGCCCCAGCGTAGGTGGGCATGTGAGTCTGGGGGAGCCAGAGCTGGAGAGACCACCTCCCTGGGTATCACACGTTCCAGAGCCAAAGAATAGTCGGGAGAATGCTGTGGTTTTCATGGTTTCTGTTGTTGATACCTCTATGTTTTCCATTGTCATGGATGCTCCAAACGTTCCTGGGCGTGTAGAGGAGTCAGGGATTCAGTAAACTGTCCACCTCACCGCGACCAGGCTGACGACATTTCACCATTTTGTTTTGAAAATCCCAGTTTTAAACTGGCTCTTTTGCATGTGTTGTAGAGGGCAGTCATTCTTATCATATGATGGCTGGGCAACTTCAGGACATCCCTGCCCAGAGTCTGGTGGGGCTTTCTTTAGGGAAGGGAGCAATCCACAGGTTTTCTTTGTGACTCTCCTCAAACTTGGAGTAAGAAAGTGCAGAGTGTGTCCCTATCAATCTTAATTCCTGTCAGTGGGGTTAGACTGACTTCTGTGTTCTAAGCTTAGGGTAGGTATTTGATGAAGGATTTTTTTTTTTTTTTTTTTTTTAGGAGAAGGATGGTTTTGCTTTCTTTTTAGCTTTCCTGATGAGGAGAGGGTGAGTTCGTGAGAGGTGGGGAAGTGGGTACTTAGGACATTTTGATGGTTTAGTTAGCTCAGTTTTCTCTTTTGAGAATGGTAAAGACAGCATTCAGAAAATTTAAACAATAACTTGCCCAAAGTCCACTGTTAACTACTATTAAGAACTATTAAGAGCCTCACACTGGGACTTGAACTCAGGTGTTGTTGGGACTCCAAAAGCGTGCCATTGTCATTATCTACAAATACTGTTTGAACCTCCAGGGGAAGTTTGGCTCCTGGTTTTAGAAAGACAAGCCCAGTCTTTGTTGTTTGGTCTGACACTGAACAAAGAGAGTGCTTATTAAAACTGATGGGGCAAACTGGAAAAAACTTAAAGCCCCAGCAAGTGTGCATTTCATGCCCCCTCCTTGGGAAGGCCCTCCCCTCCTTTCTGGCTATCAGACTTTTTCCTCGGGGGTTCTGTCAGTACCATCCCCTCCATGGAGGTCTGGTCCATTAAATGAGGATTACGTTAGCAATATAAATGTGAAGAGCTTTGGATAGTTTGCCCTGTGTGGGAAACAGTAAATGTCGGTTGTTAGGCTCTGCCCTCATCATCCTCATCACCATAATCATCGTTAACAGCAGCAGTTTTCAGTTCTCAGATGCCCTTAAATATGACCCGTAGATCCAAACGCGCCTCTCCTTTCAGCTTTCCTTGTTCCTGTGTGCTCTGTACCCCACCACGAGCCCTCCCCCAAGCCTGAGAAGTCTTGCACACTCTCCCTTCCCTTCCCCAGTCAGGCAAGGCCAGGCCTTCACTGGTCCTGGGACTCACTCACCTCTATCCTGTCTCTCCCTTGAGTATCAACATCGGGGCACCCCTTAATTGCTCATCCCCACCTGGGAATCCGAACCCCCATCTCTTGTCAGTGCCTCTAGTTTCCTCATTATCTCACCTTTTGAAAAGAGGGAAAGTATTTTGACTCCTGGAGTTAGAAGGTCTGAAACTCTTTGGGGTTGAAGATTACTCATTAGCTTGGGCCCACAGTGGCTTGGAGGTCAACATTCCAGCTGCTTCCACCTTTTTTTAACTCTCAGTCACTAAAATGAAGTTGAACTTTGAGCCTGGTCACCCATGCTGAAGGCCTTAAGGATGGTGTGTGCCTGTTAAAAACATGTTTGGATAGGTTTGTTTAAATGTTATGGCTTTGGAAAAACAAGACTCGTGGTTTTGACTTTACACTTAAAATTGTAAGTCTATAATATTTCAATTTTATTATGGGTCCAATCAGCTTTTAGGAGCTAAATTAAAACACCTAACCATGCTTTAAAACTGCCACTGTGGGGAAATGCATTTTATGTGCGGTATATTTGACTTTGTTTAAAAAAAAAAAAAAAATTCAGCGGAGTACATTTGAAGATCTAATTGGCTTTATTAAGTGACTCATGAATCCGGCAGCCTCCCATCTAGCAAGTAGAGATGAGCTCCCAAGAGCTGTACAAAATGGAAGGTTTTTATAGGAAGGAAGGTAAGGCAAGAAGTTATTAGCAATCCTTAGAAAGAAAGGATTGTTTCAGGCAAGGTCACCTTCCTTTAGGGGGAAAGGAGGGAATCTTATTAAGTGGATTACCTCATTTTCTTCTGGAAGATGGGGAGAGTCCATATGACAGATTACCTCTTTGGTGCTGACCAGAAGATTCCAGACTGATTGGGTTAAAATTCCACTCCTAGAGAGGTTGAAGCTGCAGTTAAGTCTTGGTTTGTTCACAGAGGTGAGGGATTCCACCTTGGGCCCATGGCTCTCTTTTTAACAACTTGCAAGTGGAATTTGGAAGCACTACCACTAGAATACTGGTGTTGGCTTATTCCACACCATTTGAGGCCTAATTTTAGTTGCTTTGAATTATTCTGTACTTAGTAAAGGAAATATGGCATGTCTCTCCCAACCTGTTTGGATCCTCTGTGATGGTAAGGCCTGTGACCGCTCGTAGTTAAGCAGATACCTGTGAAATGAACAAAGAACAGGGCCCCCAGCCCTTAGTATTTAGAGCTTTTTTATGCCTTTGTTTTATTTCACATAGTTTGGTACCTGTCTTAATTTGCCCTGGGGCAGTTGTTTTTGAAGGTTAGTTTGTTTTCTAGAACTGTGATGTCCAGTATGGTAGCTATTAGCCATATGTGGCTATTGTGTACTTGAAATATGACTAATGTGATTCAAGAACAGAATTTTAATTAAGTAGCACTGAAAGACTCAGGCTTGATTTAGTTATTGGAAAAAGTTCAAGTTTGTTTGGAATAACCTGAATGTGTGAACCTACTTATTTAAAGTTATATATTTAGCTCTCATTATATTTTTTTCAGACTATGCTGTTCTAGAAGGTGTACATCCTTGATGTTAAAGATCAAGTGTAAGGTGTAGGGTGTGAGGAAGTCAAATGGGTGAAAAGAGACCAGAGCTCTGTTGGTGCTGACAGTGTAAGACATCAGCAGGGCTGGTTGGTCAGAGCTAACAGAGGGAAAGGCAGAAACAAATTGAAGCATCTGGCAGCACAGATCAGACTGACACTTGTGAGGCAAGGGCAGGGCAGACAGGGTAAGAGGAGAGGGAGGTGGGAGGAGAGAGCAGCATGCCTATGAAAGATAAAAGAGAAGTAAATGCTTTGTAGAAATAAGTTGAAGCATCCCGTTGTTCTTTTTGAGGGGTGATAGGCCATAAAGGGATACCATGTTCTCTTGGTGAAGCTCAAGCAACATGGAAGTCTCCCAGAGACCTCTCAACCAGTGAACATAATGAGACAGGAATTAATAGGCATCTGGGGACAGCTCTTTGTCATGGAAGCAGTGTCACCATGTCACACGGAGAAGGAGGGCTTTAGAAAAATCAGCCAGACTCTTCATTCAGCATACATTTCTTGAGTACCTACTGTGTGCCAGGAGCTGTCCTAGGTGCTGAGGATACAAAAGCTGATGGAGCTGTCTGTGAACATTCATAGCAGCACTGTTCACGAAAAAGTGGAAACAACCCAATTGTCCATCAGCCGAGGAATAGATAAGCAAAGTGTGGTTTATCCATATAAAGGGATATTACCTAGTCATAAAAAGCAGTGAAGTACTGATTCATACTGTAGTATGGATGGCCTTTGAAAACATACTAAGTGAAGAAGCCAGTCACAAAAGGCCACATAAAATTCAGTTTATAGGATATGTCCAGAATAGGCAAATCCGTAGAGATGGAAAATCGGTAAGTGGTAGCCAGGGGCTGGAGAGGGGAATTGGGACTAACTGCTAATAGATACAGAGTTTCTTTTTAAAGTGATGGGACTGTTCTGGAATTTGATAGTGGTGGTGGTTGTACAAAGAGTGAATCTACTGAAAATCACTGAAGTATATAGTATCAAATGAGAAATTTTATGTTATACAAGTCATATCTCAATTTAAAAAATTATTTTAAAAAAAAATGAGTGAAGCACTCTGTTGAAGGAGTGCAACAGAGTTATAGGATTAGACATAATTATCGCACACTGTGAGATGAGCATGTTGATGGTGTAAACACAGAAGTGCATACCTGTGGGGCCTAACCTAGGCCTTTGGGTGGTCAGAAAGGCCTTCCCACAGCCTCTGTCTTTATGAAAGAGTAGAAGGAGCCTAGAAATCCAGTCTCCCACATTTAGTTGTTTACTGCTTCATTTGGAAAATCCATAGTTTTCAGGGGCCTTAGATGAAGGCTGTCTGCCTAAGAGCATGTCTTCTGCCCTAAGGGTCTGCATGAGCTAAAGGCCTGGAAAACGAAGGAACACCCATGGTGCAGGATTACTTCTAGGAGGGGGAAACTTTGGTGAGACCCTCTTTTGGCCGGGGTTCACTGGGTGAGAACCTAAACCCTCTGGCCAGTTTCAGCAGAAGAGGTTGACTACATGGATCCTTGGGAAGGTTTGAGAGGTGGGACCTAGGCCAAGCCAGGGTCACTCCCCAAGTAGCACATCAGAACTGGGCCTCCAAGGATGCTGCTTCTTGCCTCCACCACCAGGAAGCTAGCTAGTGGCCTGTGGGGTTAGGAAACCGATACGACAGCTGCTGACAGAGAGACCACAACACTTCCGCCAAAATCAGAACACCACTGTGACAGCTGCTGGCCCCCAACCAGGGTATCGGTGTGACCCACAGTCCTACAACACACCCTTCATACCCTCCCTCTCTCCTCACATAGCTGCTGCACATTCAGATCTCCAGTAAGTGCACCTGACAGGTGGAGCCTACATAGCACTCCAGGCCGTAGGTGCACAGGAGTGTAGAAAATAGAGTCTTGTTTTCCAGCCTCTGCAGTACGGGAGGGTGCGTAGATATCGTGAAACCAATTCACAGGATTTGCCATAAGGTCCTGTAGAGAGTGTGTGTGGATACTCAGAATTTAGCCTCAGTCTGCTGCACTTTGGGCCTACAGAGTTATGCCTAATGAGTGGGCACACTGTGCCCGGCCTGGACTCTTTCTTTGGTCTCTCCAGTTACATGTCAACCTACTGCAAGACCAGGTGATGCTTTGGCTTCTTGATTTCTGCATTTTTCTTCCACTTATCTTTAGTTTATTTGTTCTACATTAGACATACTAAATGTAAAAGTGGCTCCCATGCCCTCTGGGAAATGGATGCACACGTGCATACAGGCGGTTGGACGTGATTGTCTCTGGGAGGTGGAGGAACATGTACAGGTGTGGGATGGATTGGCCCAGGCAGAGTGTCCACGCGTGGGGGATGCTTTGGGGAGGAGGTAGCTCGAGAGCTGAGGTGCGAGGTGTGAATAGGAAAGGAGAACAGCCCAGGATGTGCAGAGCTCTGTGTCAGGCAGTGGATGCCCAGGAGGGAAGAGGCCTGCCATTGACTCGTGCGGATGAGGCCACTGGAAGCCAGATAGGAGGTGGGAGGAAGAGCGGGAACACAGTGGGGCTGGAGGCCAGCGTACCGACCCAGTGACCAACACGTGGCGTCAGCATGGTGTCAGTAAAGGTAGAGCAGGAGTCTTTGATTGGTTTCTCTTAAATGGCTGCGTGTAACTTTATTTCCTTTTAACCTATTCGGAAGGTAAGTGAGGTAGGGTGTTTTGCATAATGCTTTTTGTCGTAGGTTGAATGGATTTTGCAGTGTTGCTTAACAGAAAAAAAAAAAAAAAGAGCCTAAAAATAAACTAATTTAAACTAAATTGCATTTTTGAGTTTCTTTGAATTTAAGGTTGCCTGACGTGAACGCATAACACTGTTGACATCCTGCTTGGACTATGTTTGAGAATGAAAAATGGGCTGGACCCCAGATTCTGAATGTAGCCATTAGAGAGCATGCTTAGCCCAAGCAAACACACTCCCGTTTGTTTGTACAGAAAGTTTTAAGGCTTTTAGTTTAAACCATGGATCTGAAATGCAGCTCCTGGTTCAAAGAGTAATGGTTGCACTTAAAGAAAATACTGTACTCTGCACCCTCTGAGAGTTGCCATTGGTAGTATTCACATGACAAACAGAATGGCTGGCCCTTTGTTCAAGAACAGTGGAACATGTTTCTGGTTCAGGCACTTAAAACATTTTCTCCAGTTATTATATGGCCTAAATTTTCTTTGGTACTTTGCATATAAAACTCCAACCAAAATGCATTTGACCAAATTTGTGTGACTTTTGAATAGTAATTGAACTCCCCTTTTTTGTGGCCTGCAGGAGATATGGATTTAGCCGCCAGAGCAAAACAGAGAAGGTAAGACAAGCATAGATAATGGGAGAGAACATTGGAGAGATGGAAGTGCCCCCCCCCCCCCGCCCTTGTCTGTCTGACACTGACAGGCTGCCCGCCTAGCAAGAGTGGGATGTCCGTGCTCTGGTCGCTGGGCAGCCTGGCGCACGAGGGATGTACCAGCTGCCTTTGGCCATCGCACCTCCCTTGTATCTGCAGCCAGCCACCTTGGCAAGTCGGGGAGCTGAGGCAGCAGCCTCATCGCAGGGCTCAAAGTGAGAGGTGATTGGAAGTCATGGCCCCGGGGGCAATTCCGTGCACTCTGTTAACTCCAAAAGTGTGACGATGAAGTCCATTCCCAGGGCCCTGAGCACTCCCCATCTGATGAGAGAGACCCTAGACAGATGTGAACAGGATGCTCGCAGTGAGCTAGAACACAGCCACATATTACAGGCCTGCCCTAAGACAACCTAGTACCTAGCGTGGAGAAATCAGGTAAGTCAAGAGGGGATTTCTAACTTCACAAAGCAGTCTCAAAACTTTCTCTTAATTCAGATATTTCCTGATGATCTTCAGTTGTTGGCTGCAGGCTGTCCTGTCAGTCTTACAGTGCCAAACCTTTACTGTGTTTCAGGCCCTTTGTTCAGGGCTCTGCGTGTATTTGTTTCACTTACTTCCCTGAACATCTCTATGAGGAAGATGCTTGCTACCTTTTTTCAGAAAAGCTGAGGTCAGAAAGCTGAGGCCCAGAGAGGCTCCCTGATTTGTCCAAGATCACGCAAGGTCCTAATTTGCCACGATAAGAATCTGAACCCAGGTCTGTGTGACATCAAAGTCTCTGCCCTTAATCACTCTTTTAAATAAAGCACTAACTAATGTTGTCAGTGGCCTCTTAAAAAGCAGAGTCCTGTAGTTCAAGATCTATTGATACCATTTTTTTCCTCATTCCCCATCAGACACCCAGATAGTCCTGCATGGGACACTTACTCCCTCAGCTCTGTTCTCCTGCCACCCCTGCCTCTGTCCAGAACCCCATCCCTCTGTCCTTCCAGGAAGCCTTCCCTGGCTCCCAGCCTCCCTCTGCTTTATGTAGGAATTGTTGTCTCAGTCAGCAGGGGGCCTGAATAGTGACCAGGAGCATGTGTTCTGAAGCCAAACTGGCTGGTTTCAAATCCCTCCACTGTGTGACTTTGGACAATGTACTTAATTGTCGTGCCTTAGTTCACAGCATCTACAAAACAAGGGCAGTAATCATATTGCCTCACAGCATTGTTGTGAAGGCTGAAATGTAAAGGATATAAAATCACCCATCACAGAGATATCTAATAAGCAATGGCTATTTTATCTGTAGCAGTAGTTCATTAGTAATCAGTCATGGACTGATTATGATGCCTTTTTGTTTGTTTTCTCATTATTTATTTTTTTTCACATTTGTGTTTTTATTCAACTCAACAGTCGTTTCCGCCGACGCTAGGTGTTTCCTGGAGTTGAGTAATGTCAGGTAGTGTCTGATATAGAATAAGAATTTGATGTGTACATTCGATATGGTATGTAATTTAGTCTGAAAAAATTATCTATGCGTATGGGTATTGGATGTGTTAATTATAATTGGAAAAATCATGCAATGCCCGTTAAATAGTATTCACTTTGGGCTTGTCTTGTCCCCTATAGATACAGGTTTCTTTCAGTATCATAAAGCAGAGCATATGTATGAAGCCTTTTATAAGCTAAAATGGAGTAAAGCAAAGAAGCAGTTGCCATTCATTTATATGAAAAAAAATTTGAGTGTTCCTACACCTAAAAAAAAATAACCTCTCGTAGGCTTCCCTGATACTGTGGAACACACCTCGCTAACAGGTACACAAAATAAATTGAGATGAAGCACAGATGTTCAGATACAGTTCTGAGCTCTGGCAGCTTGATGCCGAGATGCCGAGAGTCAGTCCCAGGGCGGGAGCTCGGTGGGCTGCACTCACTGCCCAGGGCACGCGCTGCCTCCATAATGAATGGCTCACTGCTAAACCAGCCCCGAAAACTGGTTTCACTTCCACCTTTTTTTGTAAAAGTGAAAATCCTTTTCAGATTTCTTTTGGTTAGCACCAACAGGTACTCACGTAGGTCTTCTGTGAAAGCAAAGTGGCCTGATGTGAACTTTGAAAAGCAGGGGATACGTGTGTAGATATACCTGTATAGGAGCTCACGGTGCTCCCTGGGGTCAATTATGGGCATGTCGTAGAAAAGCATCCTAGCACTGGGATGGTCTGAGAAGGGTGTCTGAGACCAGTTCTCTTTTTCCACCCTAGAAGACTCTGATATCCAGAGAAGGTAAGCCTGAGGTCGCCCAGCTGATGGGTGGCAGAGATGGTATTAAAACAGGGCACTCTAGACTTCCAGCCCATGTTTGAGGAACAGCATCTAATCCGGGTGTCTTGAGTGTGGTACATTTAGAGCCTGAGGCTGGGTCCGGAGCATGAAGCTTAATCACCAAGCAAAGCAGTTTAGGTTTTTATCCTTCACACAAGAGGTTTTTAAACTTCGTTGACTGCTTCTTGGCAGTAAGAATCCTGTTTTTCATCGTGATTTCAGTACCCACGCGCAGACACCTCAAAAACAAAAGCTTCCCTTTTGTTAGCAAAAGTTAACCCTTTACTACATGTAAAACACTCTGATATGTCCTGTTCTATTATTTTTGTTCAATTTATATAGATGCTGGTCATACCTGCTAAATTACTTTCATATCCCACTGATGGGTCTCAACTGGCAGTTTGAAAAAAGCACTCTGTTCGGCAGTGATTTACTCTAGAAGGCATTAAAGTAGGGGAGAGACCCTGTCCAAGTAATAAGGCTGGCAAATGTGTACGACCTGATAGGAATTTAATCAGCAAGCAGGTCAGAAATGGATATAGGCATTGGCCAAGGCCGGGAGCTCAGCCTGCTTGGTCTGTATTTGAAATGGAAGCTCAGGTCTGTGGATTTTCCACTTGTCAGGGACTGCTACACCTTTCCAGATGCGTGTGCTTTCTTTCCCAGACTCGTGCCTTGCATTATTGTCCTTTCTCTGCTGAGTCTTCATCTCGAGTGCTCAGCTACTTTTGCATCTTCCCTTCCAGGCCGAGGACAAGAAAACGACACTCCCTGCGGGGCTCTCGGCTGCAGAAAGAGCCGATGCTCAGGAAGAAGATGAGCTTCAAGCTGTGGAAGAGGTGTGCGGCCCACATGAATCCCCTGAGGCTTCTGTTTAAATCATCTGGGGAGAAATTTCCCTTTCATCCCCAGCTTTGCAAAATGGCCAGCTGCCTCCCTCAGTCACCTGCTGTTAGCTGGCCTGTCACACCCTTTCCAGTTTCCTTTTCTCACCCCCCTCCTCTCCTGCCCCTGCCCCATGAGGCTCACTATAACAGATCACGTAAAACAAGCCTTGGATTGTGGCGCAGAGATCTGTTTAGACATGTTGTGGAAGTCTTATGCAGTCGGGTCCACTCACTGCTACTTCTCCCACTCCTCTTTCAGCAGCGAATTCAGTCACTGATGACCAAGATGACCGCCATGGCGAATGAAGAGGTGAGGGGAGACTGTGTGGGGAGGGCGCAGTGTGGAGGTGGGGACTTGGAACTGCCCTGCACTGTTCTGTGGGGCCTCCTTACAGAGGGACCACCTTTAAGAGAACCCTGTGTTTTCAGCACTCAGTGCTTCCTGTTTCCTTGAGATCTTTCTTTTAGGAAGCTTTTTACCAATACATAGTGTCGCTGTCAGTGGGAACCTCTGTGGGGCTTGAAGGACCCTTGTGAGAGTGGAATGTCCCTGCTGAGACAGCATCCCAAGGGCTTCTGTAGAAGAGCCGTGGTTCAGCCCTGCCTCTCCATAACCAACCATTCCAGAAGACCCCTTACTTGGTGGGATGGTAGAAAATAGAATACTGCATTTATAGTTGGTCTGCCCAGACCTCAAGTCCTGTCCAAAAGGTTTAACCAAGGGCTTTGAAAGGACCCTTCCTTTTTAGGCCAGGGAAGGCCTATGGCAGTAAAGAGGTATTTGGGGAGTTCCAAGATTCCTCTATCTCTCCCATTTGCACTTCTTTTTTCCCTGAGTCCTAAGCCCTCCAAGTTCCCTGTAGGCTCTGTCAGTGAGCCTGTAGGCTCTGTCAGTGACCCATAGGAAGAGACCTTGAGATGGGGTGTGTGAGGTAAGGAATGATTTTCCAGAGGTACCCGGGGACCAGGGAGAATCTGGCACAGTTGAATGACTCAGGAGGTAGAGAGAGGGCTTAACATTTGTCCCGAGGATTGTTTTCTCCCTTCCTTGTTGATGAATGCCTAGACAAAAGCCAGAGTACGTTTTCCCCAGGGAATATTATCTGTTTTGGTATACTACTCAGTGCATTTTCCAGTTCTGTGAAAGACAAGGCATGGCCTTACGCACCCCCCATCCCTGTGATTGCAGAGCCGTCTCACCGCAAGCTCCGTGGGCCAGATCGTGGGACTCTGCTCCGCAGAGATCAAGCAGATTGTGTCCGAGTACGCGGAGAAGGTATGTGGGGGCCTGGCTGGCATCTTTGCCTCAGGTGATGCCTCAAGGATTTGTTCTCTGCCCCTACACCCTTTCGCAGCATTGATGGAGTCAAGTTGTAATTCATCAGCAACATTTGTCAAAAACATGCATGCCACGCAAAGCCAACAGCATCTGCCCGTTAGCTCAGTAAATTTTCCTCTGCAGTGCCTATTTTTCTATACATATAAAGAGAAAACCTGTCTCTCAGAGCGATTATCGCATCTGATAAATCGATGCCGGAGGTATAGCACAGGCATTTCTCCTCTACCAGGCTTCTTATAACTTGGGCCCAGTTTGGTGATTGGGTCGAGGAATAAGCTTTGCCGCTTAGGAGACAAACCCCATAACTCAACCAAGCTCAAGGCAAAATTTTTTGTTCCACTTTATTAAAAGTGTATAGAATGAACTAAAGCCTGAAAGTCATATTTCAGTGTTAGATTTTTTTCCCTCTCCTAAGAATGGGCAGCAGGACCTTGACTATTTCAGGGAGACAGTGATTAATCATTTTGCACATAACTGATTCTGGTCTGGCGGAGATGTAGTATCGGTAAAACCAGATTTACAGGGCATTGTTTCACATCCTTCCTTCCCCAGCCGCACTCGGTCTATCCCCCTAAACCGTTGATGTCTGTTGAAGCATCCAGCTTTGCTTTCCCTGTCTCAGGAGCCTTGACGACAAATTAGTTCTGCTCTGACCCGCCGTGCAATATTCTTCTCAAGTGATTGTGCACAGATGATGTAGTTGGGGAAGGGATGTCTCCCGAAACTGGGAGTTATGACCTACTGTAAACACAGCAGGTGGCCACCTCCCACCAAGTAAGGGGTCTTCTGAGCAGGACAGCCAATACAATGGCTTAGAATGTCTGGGGCTGGGATTCTCCTGTTTCCCCCACCCCCCCAAGTCAGTGCTTCTTTGCATGGGTTTTTAATACAACTTTCATAGAAAGACTTTGTTGTAGATGTTGTTCGCTTTATTTGTTTGCTCTTATTTTGTCAACGTCCTCCCACCAGAGACCACCAGGAACACAACTGTCACTGAACAGTTAGGTTTATTGCTGGTGGTAGTGAGGGAGACTGCTCACCAGTGGGGAACCAAATGGCATCTCAGTAAGGAGGCATTAGGAAAAACTTACTATGGAATTCGGGCTCACTTTAGCTGATTTGAGGAAGGACCAAGAAAGTAGGACTTTGCTCTGTGTTGGATGTTTTAAGGAAGGGCAGTTCTATAAAGGAGTGTCTAAATAAATTGTATCAGTAAGATGGGAGGGATGAAAAAAATTCTAGAAAGGTGGGAACGAATCAAGGTTAAAGCTGTATGCTCCTATTAGCTGGTATAGGGGGATGTTTGGTCATGTTTGTGGTTTGAACAGTGATCAGGTTTTGTCCATGCTCAGACGTGATTACAGAGTGGTCGTGTTTTTACCTGTATCTGTAAGACCTTGTGTGATGTTGACACTCTTTGGAATTGTTTATGTTTAACACGAAGACCTAGTATGCACAGGCCGGCTCGCACACATCCAGGCTTTGCTGAGAGTGCCAGCTGGGCTCACAGATGCCAGAGGCTGCTTTTCTCTTCCTCTGTGTGTATATTCAGTTATCTATTCCAGCATAGCAGTATTACTACAAAGGTTGTAGCTTAAAACAACACACATTCATTATCTCACAGCCACTGTGGGCTAGCAGTTGGGCACAGCTTAGCCGGGTTCTTTGCTTCAGACTCTCACAAGATTGCAGTGAAGGTGCTTCCCGGGGCTGCTGTCTCATCCAAAGCTCAACTGGGGCAGGATCTGCTTCTCAGCTCATGTGGTTGTTGGCAACATTCAGTTTCTTGCCACCTGTTGGCTGAGGTCCACAGCTCGTGCTGGTTGTCAGCTGGAGACTTCCCTCCATTCCTTGCCACGTGGCCTTCCCCAACATTGCCCCTTGTTTCATCAAAGCCAGCGAGGGGCAGCAGCTCCTCATGGGATAGACAGTACAGCTTTATGTAGCATAGCTATCTATATGCACTCACATACATCCCATCACCTTTGCTGTGTTCTCTTGGTTAGAAGCAAGTCACAGGTCCCACCCCCACTCAAGGGAGGAGATGACACAAAGGCCTGAACACCGGGAGGCAGACACCATGGGGCTGCTGTCAGGTTGTCCACCGCAGTATGTTTGTTCTTCACTGTAATCTTACTGCCATAAATTGGGCTGACACCAGGCACTGGCAATTTATCTAAAATCCATAGCCTTCCTTTCCCTTCAGGGTTTCAGTAATGAACCCCTCGGAAGTGGAGATAAGGTTGAGGGATGCCCAAAAGGGAAGCCATCAAGAGGTACTTGAAAGAAACCCAAATTAGGCTGTGAACAGGGTGGATTTTTGCTTAGTGAGGAAAGGGGACAAGATAGTTTGGGGAGGAAGGAAGAGTGAAAATGATTTTGTGACCAGGGGATGAATCGAACAGCCTGCCTGGGACAAGTTGGAAAGTTGACAGGCATTGGGATATAAAAATGTAGTAAAACACATGTGCAGGCTTCTCTTTGTAAGGTTCACAAATTCTTATAACAGTGTAACGTGATAAATAACCCATGTGTTTCAAAGCAATTCCCTGAGGTATGTAACTCGATTTAATATGGTTCCTGTAGAGCAGCAGGGAAGAGGAATGTAAAAAAGCTCCCAGATATATAATTCATGAGTTCACGTAGGCTCTTGGCCAAGGAGCACCATCCCCCTCTTTATCCAAAGGGTAACACTCTTCTCAGAAGGTGCTAGATGAGACACCAGTGTGCTTTTTGGTGCGGATGTCTAATCTGTTCCCTGCATCTTAGCATTCACTTTTATAAGGAAGGAGAGTCTGTGACTGTGATTTGCAGGCAGCTAAGAAGCCTGACTATCCAAAAACCACTCCCATTCCACTGTCCCCCACTAACCTGAGCCATAAGAAAGGGAAGGAAGCTGAGCCAGGCAAGGCTGGGCCAAGGGAGGTGCCTGGTCCCTGAAAGGGTGGGAAGGGACTCTCCCTAATGCCACATACCTACCAACCCATATACCGTTTCAACCACTTTAATACTTGACAGCCAGCTAAATCATTCCTTGGTCAGCATCTTCCTGAGCCAGAATCTTAGCACATTTTGTAAATCTAGATGCACAGATCTGTCTTGGGGAATCAGAAGAATCTTTCCTGAGTGTGCCAGGTACCTTGCATACCATTATCTCATTTAATTCGCAGCAAATCGTCTGCCTTCCTTCATCATTACACTCATTCACATGCAGTCGAAACTATCTGTTTATGTGTATGTGGACCACCTTTTACTCTCTCTGTAACTTTGGGGCCTTGCCAAGAGCCTGGCAGTGTTGGTGCTCAATACATAAACATGTGATATATCCATTTTGCAGATGAAGATACTAAAGATCAGAGGTCTTAAGTAACTCGTCCAGTATCTTGCAGCTGGTAAGTTCCAGACTTGCATACAGGACCATCTGACTTTGAAACCTGTCTCCTTGGCAAGGTGACATGTTCATACGGGAAAGCGGGGAAGGCCTCCTTTGCCATCATCCTTAGTGTCTGCCTTCCAGGCTTCGCAATGACAGCGTCTTTAGCGTCTTTCCTCATCCAACTGCCTACCTTGAGCTAAGTAGAGAGAAGAGGCCAGATCATGTTGGGAACTAGCCACAGAAATAGGTAAACTGAAAATGGTGTGTATGTGTGCATTGTTTTTCATGTCATTGGAAAATAACATCCTAGCCAGAAGGCTGTCAACTTCTCGATGAATTTTGGACCACCGAAGGACTTATTTGTGGAAGGATTTTTTTTTCCTTAATAGGTTTTGGAAATTTTCCTTTCCAACAATTAAGAAGTTCTGACACCAGGACACCTGGGTGGCTCAGTCCGGTTAAGCGTCCGACTATTGGTTTCGACTCAGGTCATGATCTCACGGTTTGTGAGTTTGAGCCCCACATCACTGTCAGCACAGAGCCTGCTTGGGGTATTCTCTCTCTCTCTCTCTCTCTCTCTCTGTCTCTCTCTCTCTCTGCCCCTCCCCTGCTCGTTTTCTGTGTCTCTCAAAAATAAATAAATAAACTTAAAAAAAAAAAAAAAGTTCTGGCACCATTGCTTCTGACCTGTTGATTATGAGGACCATTCTCTATCTTGCACTTAATCCAAAGCCTAGGCTGTCTTGAAATGATATCTTTCAGGAGCACTTTGGGGAGCTCAGGTAATTAGAGCTGGTTGTAGCCAAAAAGAGGTAATGGCCAGAGTATGGTCAGGGATGCACGTATAAAAACAGAAAGGAAAGAAAGTCTCTAGAGAATGCAGACAATCACATTTGATTAAATTTTGTCCCTTTCTACCATGACAATTTTTTAAACAGTTTTTTTTTTTAATTTTAATTTTTTTTTTGGACGCTTGTGGTCATTGTTTCATTTTTTTAATTATTTTTTTTTACTGGTACATTGGGCTATGTATTTTTTATAAATAGAATTTATTGTCAAATTGGCCGACATACAATACCCAGTACTCATCCCAAAAGGTGCCCTCCTCAATGCCCATCACCCATCTTCCCCTCTCCCCCACCCCTTCATCCGCCCTTAGTTTGTTCTCTGTATTTAGGAGTCTCTTGTGGTTTGCCTCCCTCCCTCTCTGTTTGTAACTATTTTTTCCCCTTCCCTTCCCCCATGGTATTCTGTTCAGTTTCTCAAGATCCACATATGATTTGAAGACATACAATATCTTTCTCTGACTGACTTATCTCACTCAGCATAATACCTTCCAGTTCTATCCACGTTGCTGCAAATGTCAGGATTTCATTCTTTCTCATTGCCAAGTAGTATTCCATTGAATATATAAACCACATCTTCTTTATCCATTCATCAGCTGATGGACATTTAGGCTCTTTCCATAATTTGGCTATTGTTGAAAGTGCTGCTATAAACATTGGGGTACGTATGCCCCTATGAATCAGCACTCCTGTATCCCTTGGATAAATTCCTAGTAGTGCTGTTACTGGGTCATAGGGTGGCTCTATTTTAATTTTTTGAGGAACCTCCACACTGTTTTCCAGAGCGGCTGCACCAGTTTGCATTCCCACCAACAGTGCAAGAGGGTTCCCATTTCTCCACATCCTCACCAGCATCTCTTGTTTCCTTATTTGTTCAGTTTAGCCACTCTGACCAGTGTGAGGTGGTATCTCAGGGTGGCTTTGATTTGTATTGCCCTGATGAGTGACGTTGAGCCTCTTTTCATGTGTCTGTTGGCCATTTGGTGATGTCTTCTTTGGAAAAGTGTCTATTCGTGTCTTCTGCCCATTTCTTCACTGGATTATTTTTTTTCGGGCGTTGAGTTTGGTAAGTTTTTTGGATAATAGCCCTTTATCTGATATGTCATTTGCAAATATTTTTTCCCATTCCATCAGTTGGCTTTTAGTTTTGTTTATTGTTTCCTTTGCAGTGCAGAAGCTTTTTATCTTGATGATGTCCCAGTAGTTCATTTTTGCTTTTAATTCCCTTGCCTTTGGAGACGTGTCGAGTTAAGAAATTGCTGCGGCTGAGGGTTTTTTCCTGCTTTCTCTTCTAGGTTTTTGATGGTTTCCTGTCTCACATTTAGGTCTGTCATCCATTTTGAGTTTATTTTTGTGTATGGTGTAAGAAAGTGGTTCAGTTTCATTCTTCCGCATGTTGTAGTCCAGTTATCCCCCCACCATTTGCTAAAGAGACTTTTTTCCATTGGATGTTCTTTCCTGCTCTGTCAAAGATTAGTTGGCCATATGTTGTGGGTCCAGTTTTAGGTTCTCTGTTCTATTCCATTGGTCTATGCATCTGTTTTTGTGCCAATACCATACTGTCTTGATGATTACAGCTCTGTAGAGGCTAAAGTCTGGGATTGTGATGCTTCCCGCTTTGGTTTTCTTCTTCAATATTACTTTGGCTCTTCAGGGTCTTTTTGTGGTTCCATACAAATTTGAGGATTGTTTGTTCTAGCTTTGAGAAGAATGCCAGTACAATTTTGATTGGGATTGCAGTGAATGTGTAGATTGCTTTGGGTAGTATTGACATTTTAACAATGTTTATTCTTCCAATCCATGAACTTGGAATGTTTTTCCTTTTCTTCGTGTCTTCTTCAATTTCCTTCATAAGCTTTCTATAGTTTTCAGCATATAGATCTTTTACATCTTTGGTTATTCCTAGGTATTTTACGGTTCTTGGTATAATTGTAAATGGGATCAGTTTCTTTATTTCTCTTTCTGTTCTTTCATTATTGGTGTATAAAAATGCAACCTATTTCTGCACATTGATTTTGTACCCTGAGACTTTGCTGAATTCATGTATCAGTTCTAGCAGTCTTTTGGTGGAGTCTTCTGGGTTTTCCCTGTAAAGGATCACGTCATCTGCAAGAAGTGAAAGTTTGACTTCTTCTTTGCCAATTTTGATGCCTTTTATTTCATTTTGTTTTCTGCTGATGCTAGGACTTCCAACACTATGTTAAACAACAGCAGTGAGAGTGGACATCCCTGTCGTGTTCCTGACCTTAGGGGGGAAACTCTCAGTTTTTCCCCATTGAGGATGATATTAACTGTGGGCTTTTCTTTTTTTTTTTTTTTTTAAACGTTCTTTTATTTATTTCTGAGACAGGGAGAGACAGAGCATGAACAGGGGAGGGTCAGAGAGAGGGAGACACAGAATCCGAAACAGGCTCCAGGCTCTAGGCTCTGAGCTGTCAGCACAGAGCCCGACGTGGGGCTTGAACTCACGAACCGCGAGATCATGACCTGAGCCAAAGTCGGCCGCTTAACCGACTGAGCCACCCAGGGGCACCAGCTGTGGGCTTTTCATATATGGCTTTTATGATGTTTATGTATGTTCCTTCTATCCTGACTTTCTTAAGGGTTTTTTTTTATTAAGAAAGGATGTTGTATTTTGTCAAATGCTTTTTCTGCATCCATTGACAGGATCATATGGTTCTTATGTACCACATTGATTGATTTGCAAATATTGAACCAGCCCTGCAGCCAAGGAATGAATCCCACTTGATCATGGTGAATAATTCTTTTTATATGCTGTTGAATTTGATTTGCTAGTATCTTGTTGAGAATTTTTGCATCCATTTCATCAGGGATATTGGCCTATAGTTCTCCTTTTTTGTGGGGTCTCTGTCTGGTTTAGGAATCAAGGTGACACTGGCTTCATAGAATGAGTCCAGTAGTTTTCCTTCCATTTCTATTTTTTGGAACAGCTTGAGAAGAATAGATATTAACTCTGCTTTAAATGTCTGGTAGAATTCTCCTGGGAAGCCATCTGGCCCAGGACTCTTATTTGTTGGGAGATTTTTGATAACTGATTCAATTTCTTCACTAGTTGTGGGTCTGTTCAAATTTTCTATTTCCTCCCATTTGAGTTTTGTCTACTGTGATAATTTTTATACCACTTGTGATGCAACAAGCAAAGAAAACTTGTCTCTTAAGTTCTGCCACTCACTAACCTGAACAGTACGCTGTGTGGGAGCCTTTTGTTTGCAAGTGATAGGAACTGTGTCCAGAATGGTATAAACAAAAGGGAGCATTTATCAGCTGTCATAACTGGGAGGTCCATGAATGCAGGGCTCCTAGAGACTCAAACAGCCTTGTGTCATCTTTCTGCCTTTGTTTCACTCTGTCTCTCTCTGCATTGTCACCTGGTGGCTTCACCACAGACTGTCAGTCTTCTCACACCCACCGCACTTCTGTGTGTAAAGTCCTAAGGATGACCTCTGTTCGACATGGTTCTGGCCTTGATTGGCAGCCGTCTGGAATGAAGAAGAATGGTGATTGTGAATCCCCACAGGAACTGTTATGAACCAAAGGATGCTGGGCACACGCAGTGGCCGGCGCCTCCTAAGCCTTCGCTCCCGGTAGGACCGCAGAGAATTTGTCTAACTAAATTGGATGGGATTGACCCAGAAGAACCCATTGTTAATATGTCATCTGCCTTGTTGAGGTAGCTGCCTTCATGTTGTTATTTCTCTACGCTGGTTTTATATTTTCAGTTAGTGCTATTCCACTTAGCTTTTTAAAACATTTACAAAGAAAAGTGGTATCATTTGGGGGATATTTTAAGTCTTCAGCTTGATTTCTTTTCTGCCGAGAACTGACAGAATTGAGCCCCTACGTGGGATGATCTCTTCTTGCAGCAAACACCTGTTGTGCATGTACTGTGTCCCAGGCAGTGTCAGGTATGGGGGCAAGGACAGAGTTATGAGAAGATGTGGACGCTGCCTTGAGAAGCTCCTAGTTAGCAGTCAACCAACCCATAAAGAGAGAAATTGCAGAAGAATATAGCCTGGTGATCTCAAGTGGATGCCAGTTGTTGCTTGGTTTGTGTTGCCATTTGAAACATCAGTACACACTCGAAGCAGATTGGTTGTTGGTATAGTTGATACTGAACTTTTTTTTCCTGGTAATAAATAGACAGAATGAGTGACTTTTTAAAACTATACCCAGTTGAGACAAATGGAAAAGAATAGACTAAGGGGGCTGGGGACTGAGGAAAGATAGCACGCCCCAGGGGCCTTGCCAAGATTAGCAGGTCATGGGGACCTTAGCAACCAGGCGACCCTGACTACTTGTTGAAGAGTCAGGCCTGAACTAGAACTACCGTGGTTTCTGGTAAGTGTAGATTCAAATGTTTCTAATCCCGTCATCTGGCCCCTCCACAGAACAGCATTTTTTACCATCTTCTAGCAGCACTGGCATGTAGAGTTAGGGAACAAGTATGGTATAAGGAAAGAGTTGCCTGCCCTCTTGGGAAGCTCCTGCTGTGACCACAGACAGAAAAAAGAGGTTTTTTCTAGGGGTGAATTTTTATACCCCTTCCTGCTGGACTCCATTTCTTCACACAAGGTCACGAGTGTTTGACAAATCACATCCTACATCTGTAAACTTCTGGAGGGGCAAGATTTCATCTTTGATCCCTGTATCTCAGTTGCCTAACACATAATAAATGTTCAGTTGAGGCTGACAAGTGGCTCTGACAAGATTCTGCCGAGACTCGCCCAGGGGCCATTGAGGGTGACTTTCCCTCCTAAGACAGACTCTTCTGAGATGTTGCGTGGATCAGTTCCTTGTAGTTTCCTTCCTAGTGCTGCTGACAGTGCCCTGTGTTGCTTGTCTCTACCTGCCTCCCAGGACTAGGATGTCTGTTGTAAGTGATGGCTGGGCTCATTGAATATCCCCAGTGCCTAACGTAATAGGGTTTTCATGAACGTTTGTGGAAGAAAAAATGGAAGGGAGGGAGAAGAAGGAACAAGAAGAGCTTTCAAAACTCTCTCTTCCTCTGTGGCACAATTTAGACTTGAGGAGTATGTGGAGGATAACCCCTTTATTTGTGGATAAGGCTTTACCTGACTGGACTGTGAAGGTCCAGGGGTAAGGTCTATGTCTTTTTCCATGTCCCCAGTACCTACCACTGTGCCTCATACATAACAGGGTCTGAGTGAAGGTTACTTCAACTAAGCAAAGGAAGTTGGGATGGAGAGATTTAGAACGGTAATCAGAATCTGGAGATTAAGGAATCCTGTGAATCCGGAAAGAATAATGTTAAATATATGGGATTTCTAAAGTGTTCCACAGTCTCCTGAAATCTGCATGACTTAAAGCAATAGATAGTAACTAACAGCAACTAAAGAAGAAAAAAATGGTATCAGCTAATGACTTGTTGACCTAGTAGGATGGTCTCAAGCTGCACAGTGCAGCCCACAGTCTCAGGATCTGTATCAATTTGGATAAAGCATAGAATTTGTTTTGTCAGATTTGAACATCATTGAAAGCTAGAAAAGAAGAAATGGCTAGCACTCTGGAGAATAGAATCAACATTCAAAACTACCTTAGGTTGAAATGATGAGCCCAAACAAATTCATTTTTTAAAGAGGATAAATGTGAACTTTGATTGAATTTCAGCAAAATCAGTCATACCAATTCAGGATCAGGCGACCTGACAGTAGTTCATGGGGATAAAAGTGAGAGGTATAGGATTCTGCTCATGCATACTAAATGCTAAGCGCATTCCAGGCAGATACTGCCCACCCTGCAACCCAGAACTGTGCGTTAGACTCAGCAGTGTTACATGAATATGGGTCTTTGAAATTCACGAAATTTCATTAGTGGGAGTCAGAAATACTGAAAAGAATCTACATATCTAGTCTTATTAATAGAAGCAGAGGGGGATGAGCGAATAGTCCCATCCCATCTGCAGTGCTCAGACTCCAGTGAAAAGGTCACTTGTAAGCTGGAGAATGTCTAGAGGACCGTAGTCAAGATGGGGAAGGGTATTGACGCACCATTACAGGAAGGGGAGAGGAAAGAGCGATGGAGACTTCCTTGTCAGTAAATCTAACTACTATGCGGAAGAGTGATTACACTTAATCTCTGTTGCTTCAGGGAAGAATGGACATGTATGTGTTTGTGTCTCTGCAGATCTGATTCTGTCTGTTTTCTGCTGGATTTTTGCTTGTGTTTTGTACGTGCTTTCAAATTTTGATTGTGAGTTCATATTCCTTGCAAATTTACCTACAGAAATTCTTTGAAGCCTAGAGTTGAATCTCTGTTCTTTCAGAGGAGATTTGCCTTTTCGTACTGGCAAGTACCCGGACACACCCCACACCCCAGCCCAAGTCCATTGTATACATAGTCTTGGGGCGCCTGGGTGGCTCAGTCGGTTAAGCGTCTGACTTCGGCTCAGGTCATGATCTCACAGTTTGTGAGTTCAAGCCCCGCATCGGGCTCTGTGCAGACAGCTCAGAGCCTGGAGCCTGCTTTGGATTCTGTGTCTCCCTCTCTCTCTCTCTGCCCCTCCCCTGCTCATGCTCTGTCGCTTTCTGCCTCAAAAATAAATAAAACATTAAAAAAATTAAAAAAAACAAACAAACATAGTCTTGACTTGAGGGTTTTTTGGACCATACAGGTAGTGTGTGGATTTAGACACACACTGCATAAGGGCCAATCTGTCACAAAAATCTGGCTGCAGACTTTTCTTTCTTCTTTCACCTGTTTCAAGGTTTATGCAAAGCAATTATTGAAGTGTAAAAATCAAAGTTTGAGTTCACCTGGTGTTGACAAATACTTTCAAGAAAACAGCCAACTGCAGTGGGTATACATACCTTCCTAGAGTTCCACTTTCACTAACTTTCGGCTTGACAGGTTTCTTACATTCTTGCTAGCTCATAGCTTTTTTAAAAGATTAAAAAATTAAGTATTTTATATTATCTGTTTACTTGTCCTCAGTAGAAGGGTTCATCAACGTGCCAGAAACTGAAGCCCATCTCTTCAGTATAGAGAACTATATCATGAGATAGGGATCTTTATTGCTGACAGCTTTGTGGCCATATTTTAGTAGGGGAAGGAGGTAACATAGGAGAGATTTCTATTTTAGGAAGAAGGTTTGTATGTAGATAACCTTTGGGGTCTCTTTCATTATAAAAGTATATAGTTTTAGCTAAAGTAATCATTTTTTGTTTCTCTTAGGAATTTACTATTTTGAACCAGACTAATATTATTGAATGACATTTAAATCTGGTTCCCCTAAGAGTGGAAGTTATGAATATCTATCATTTATTAGAAAACATTGAATCTGTACTAGAAGTCATCTTAATCCACACTGTGGTTTTAAAAGCACGTTCTTAATCTGAAATTGTTGAACAAAATTAGATTGGTTCTTTAGTTCTCCCTCCAGTGTAAACACAAATGGAATATTTGTAGATGATTGGCATTCTTTGAGAGATATTGCACTTTTCAAGTAGAAATCAGTTAAGATGCCCCAAGGATTTAATTTTTTCTGTGAAAGATTTATTATAAAGTTTCCTCTCCATCGGTCCAACTTTGTCTCATCCTTCCAGATCCAGCGTCGTCATCTTCAGTTTCCTTCTCACTGTGACTCTCACTGACCAGAATGCCACATGGGCCATAATGCTCTAAAGAACTGCTTCTGCCTTTATCAGTCTCTAGATTGCTTAATGAAAAATATGTTTAAAAAATAGGCTTTCCATTGACTAGGTTAAGACTCTTTAATTCAGCTTAAGAATAAATGATTATATCTGCACAAAAATAACTTCCCATTAGACAAAGCACTTTGCATAGCACCATCACTAGACTCAAAGGCAAACAGAGGGACCCACAGTTCATATGTGCTCTGAGCCATGTGCATATATTACCCATTTTAATTGGGATGGAGAAATGTCAGATATGGAATTGGCATATAGTATCCTGATATTAATGTACATTAATGCTTTGAAGATTCAAATTTAAGGGGCTGCACCTAGTGGAATCAGAAGGAACTTTCCTCTCTCTAGGTTATATAAGTTATAGGTGGGCCCACTCCACTGATTGGAGCTCATTGCTAATAAGGTGGCCCCAATCAGTGATTGGGACCAATACAGGATTCCCAAGTGGGCCAGACCCCTTAGATTAAAGTAGTGGTTCTCAAAATTTTCAGTTTCAGGACCCTTTAAGAACTCTTAAAAACTACTGAGGTCTCAATAGCTCACATATTAATGCATTTACAAATAATAGTAATAAATGCATTACATATTAACATCAAAGCAATGGTACTACATGGCATGTAACATCTGAGAAACTTCACAGTATAATCATGAGAATGAGAATGAACAAGATGACATTTTAGTATTATTGTGAAAAAGACATTGACCTTGAAGACCCCTGGGAGAGTCAGACCATGTGGCTAAAAATTTAAATCTAGATAGAAAGGGGCACTTGGGTGGCTCAGTCAGTTGAGTGTGCAACTCTTGATTTCAGCTCAGGTCATGATCCCAGGGTCGTGGGGTCAAGCTATGCTGAGCATGGAGCCTACTTAAGATTCTCTCTCTCTCTCTCTCTCTCTCTCTCTCTCTCTCTCTCCCTCTCCCTCTCCCTCTCCCTCTCCCTCTCCCTCTCTCTCTCCCTCTCCCTCTCTCTCTCCCTCTCCCTCTCTCTCTCCCTCTCCCTCTCTCTCTCCCTCTCCCTCTCCCTCTCCCTCTCTCCCCCCCTTCTCTCCCTCTCTCCCTCTCTCTCTCTCTCCTTCCCCCTCTCCCTCTCCCCTTCCCCCCTCCCTCTGCCCCCCCCCTCAAATGAAATAAAATAGTAAAATAAATCTAGGTAGAAAGATTGTAAACTAGAGAAAGAAATAATAAACCAGCCTAGATATCTTTCCAGATATCGAGGTAGCCACTGATTTTCCTGCAAGAAGCCTTCTCTGAAGTGAAGTCAAAGGTCTTGATTTTAAAACAAAGCTGTATGTATGCAGGTACACGGGTAGGAGGTACACGGGTAAGAGGGTAAAGAAGCCAGGTTGGAGATACACTTTTCTTTACCTTAGGACCTTAGCCATAAAAGCAGTTCATCAGCAGGAAAACTTGCTAAAAGTTGGAAACACCATCCAAGCCATGCCAAGGTACAGAACAGCCCTGAATGAGTATGTGCTCGCCCCCGCAGACCGGAAGAAGTCTGAGGGATAAGTGAGACACTGATCCCCTGGAGCCTGCCTGCATAGGCCACTGGAGGAGGTCAGGATACTCCAGATAATCCTGATATCAAACATGGGGACATACCTGTGGGGTAGTTCCAGGGAGCAGGGAATCCATTCTATTTCAAATGTCAATAAATTATTAGCTAGAAGGCTTATGTAATTCTACTAGTAGAGTTAAAAGCTCTCAGGATATGCCAGAGACATGCTGGAAATCAGTGTCAAGGAATCTAAGTTGGATGGTAAAACCCAAATCTGAAAATTAACTATGAAAAAAAAAAAGCTATTAAATATATATAGCAAACAAAAGTGGGCAAATAAATAACATTGTTCATCAGTGTAGAGGAGATAATAAATCCGTTTCTGACAAATGATTTAAAAATTGAGAGGGAGTCGTCCTTCCTCCTCCCCCATTTTTAATACTCAGATAATTTTCAGAAACAGTTCCCTGTCTCTAGACTATAGGTTGCGAATCTCTTGATGTGACCAAATTAGTTGTATTTGCAAAAGTTAACTCTAGGGGCGCCTGGGTGGTTTAAGCATCCTTAAGCCTCCAAGTTTGGCCCAGGTCATGCTCTTGTGGTCCATGGGTTCGAGCCCCACATCGGGCTCTGTGCTAACAGCCCAGAGTGTGGAGCCTGCTTCAGATTCTGTGTCTCCCTCTCTCTCTGCCCCTCCCCCACTCTCTTTCTTTCTCTCTCTCAAAAGTAAATAAAAAAAATTTTTTTTTATTTTAAAGTTAACTCTAATTCCCAGAGATCCAGATAAGCTAGAGTATGTTAGTTGACATTTTTTTAAAATCCCTGGTTTCAAGGCTAGATATGTTGCATTACTGAGTGCTTAGTTTTTCTATTTCTTTTATGGCCCACCAGCCCACGAGATGGAAAGTGATGGATATTCCTTACTGTTTTACGCAGCCATATCCTGCTGGTTGTTCCCCACCTCCGGAACCGTTAAGCGGCAAAAACTCATCATCTGTTAGTAGTGCTGCTGAATTATTCAGGGAAGTCCTTAACCAAAATAAATGGTGACTGTTCCGTCCAATTTCTCCTCCTCCTCACTTCCCCATCTCTTTTCCCTGTGGGCAAATCTTCCAGACTTTCAAGCTTATGATCACTGTGAAAACATGCAGAGAAAATCAAATACCCAAGTAGTTGCGTTGCACTTGGGCTTAAAGTCACTGCTTAGTTTGGAACTGGGATACTTCCAGTAAAGAAGGAAATGTGGTTGAAATGGGCATTTGTTTAATAAAGCTTATCTAAGCTTTTTATGATTATCTACGAAGTATGGGAAGGACTCCTGTTGCAACAGGATCAACCTTTTAATTTGTTTGTCCTAAGGCTTCTCACTAGGGTAAGGCTGCTGGTTGTATTCAGTGTCTCTACCCAGCTGCCTCCTCCTCTGTGTGGTTTCTCAGTGCCATTGCTGCATTCACCCAGAAATCTCTCCCTTACCCATTTCAAGTCCTGACAGGTCTCTACTTCCTACACAACCTTTTTCTCCCTTCCCTCCTCACATACAATTTTAGGAATCTCCTGCTGGCCCCTCACCAACTTTCATCCCTTTCAAATTTATTCTCTGTGAACACCAAAAGAATAGAAAGGGAGTGGATCCATAGGATGGAGAGAAATAAGTTGATAGGCTGTGGCTTTTCATTATAAATACTTGCAAACAGTTAAACTTTTTGACCATATACTTATAATACTTCAGTGAAAGTGAATCAGTTTGCCATTCTTGATAACTCCATTGTAGTCTCATGAAGATATTGATATGACTGTGTTATTCCTCTATTTAAAACCTTTTGATGGTGCCCTGTTGCCTATATGACCTACATGATACCAACATAACCACAGTTATGTATTCCTGTGCTTCTGCACATGCTGCTCCTCTGCCAGGAATGCAGACTCTGTTGGTGAGGAACCTGATCATTGTGTCAGAGTCTTCTCTGGACCGGGGTTTTGCCTGGGACCCCATGGCTGCCCTGGCTTGGTTTTGACAGGCTGCTTATAGTGCTCTTCCCAGGGTGAGCAGGGATGGATCCGTCTCACATAAACTGAGATGGGCTAACTAAATCCTTTGGGCTTGCCCTCTGTGTTTCCCACAGCAGTCTGAGTTGTCAGCAGAAGAAAGTCCAGAAAAATTAGGAACCTCCCAGCTACATCGTCGGAAAGTCATTTCCTTGAACAAGCAGATTCTGCAGAAGACCAAACATCTGGAAGAGGTTGGTGGCTTTTTTTTTTTATAATTACATTCAAGTAAAATGAAGCTATTCTTCAAGAAGGGAGAAACCGGGGAGGGAGTGAAGATCTTCATGTTAGAATAGAAGTTCTAGAGTAGGAATTAGCCTACTACAGCCCTTAGGCCAGTTCAGCTGCCACCTGTGTTTGTAAGTCAGGTTTTATTGGAATACATGCACATCTATTTGTTTACCTACTTTCTGTGCCCACTTTCAAGCTCCAGGGGCAGAACTGAGTAGTTGCTGCAGAGATCACGTGTCCCAGAAAGCCCAAGATAGTTTACTTTCTGGCCTTTTCCAGATGTGGTTCATAAAGCTTAAAATATTTATCCTCTGACCCGAACTGAAAAGTTTGCCAACGTCTGTTCTAGAAGAAGGTCACATGACAAGAAGAGCATTTATTGGCTCACAAATGTTAACTGAGCACTACTCTGCTAGGCCGTGGGGATAAATGAAGAACAAGTTATCCCTGCTTTTAAGGATCTTAAGATAGCAATGAGGGAACATATTCTAAACAAATACATCACACATACAACACCATTTAATTACAGCTGTGATAAGTGCTTGAAGGAGACTTCTAGAGTGATAAGATAGGGAGATTTGACCTGGCCTCAGTCACAGAGGACCCCTACTGAAAAGATGAATAGGTGTTTGCTGGGCTGGAAGGCTGCATGGGAAGTAGGTGGGGGCTTGGCTGGGAAATCATGGAACAACATGAGCTAGGACCTGGAAGAGGAAGGGTCCTGGCCAGTTTCTGTTTTGTGGCTGGAGAGTCTTAGCAGAAGCTGATCAGACAGGACTTCCCAGGGCATGATAAGGTGAGTGGAAGCCATTGAAAGGTTTAAGGAAGGGAGTGGCATTATCAGCTTTGCATGTTTCAGAGACCATTCTATTTGTTGTGGGAGCATGAGTTCATTGGACTGACTGTTAGGTTGCTGATCCAGTAGTCCAGGCATGAGCTGTTGATGGCTTTGATGAGGTAGGGGAAATGGAGGAAACAAGTTTATTTTCAAGGGAGCTTTAGGACATATTATTCTGTATACTTCGTGATGGATGGGACTATTTTGGAAAGACCTTCACATATTCATTCTAGAAAGTAGAGTTTGACTCAGGAACAATCAATAGAGGATAAAAAGTTGTTACATGCTTCAGTTGCATTGGCAGTACGCTTTAATTAATTAGAAAAGCACATGTAGCAGAAGATTATGGGAATGAATACAGCTTTGTAAAGAACCGTTCACCAGTAGTTCCTGTAACAATTGATTTCCAAAAATGGGTGCCATTTGGCATTTTGAACTTGTACATTTTTTATCCTTTGAAGTCTCACGTATTCAAAAGATATTAATACATCAAATGGGCTTGCTCGATCATTTTTTGTTTGAATTTGTTCTGTTAGAATTTGTTCTACCATAGCTGAACAAACAGTAGGTTGGTTTTGCCAAAATGCCTTGGATAATAAGCAAACAAGGATACAAAGATTGTGATTTGATTTCTGTTTTATTATTTAGACATTTTAACTCATCGCTCAGAGAGTATCCTCTCTACTCCTGACCCTTGCCATTATGATAAGAACCTGAAAGTGATCGGTTCAAAAAGAACTCATCACAGAATCAAGATAAGCCTGAATTAGGGATGATGCTTCTTTATCATAATGTCTTTACCCTCAAGAGGGAGATCGTTTTGAAGATACCGCAGACCCCATGAGTCAGAGTATCTCAGCATGAATGTTTGCTTTTTCTCTCCCACCTAAACTTGGGGAGAAGGGGTGCTAAGTGTCATTGCAGTGGCAGTCCCGGAGCATACTCAGCTGAAGGGGCAGTCCTCGCTGACTCGGGTCTGTTTTGCAGCTGGTCCAGAACCTATGGGTACCATGCACCTGTTATTTTTCAGGCACACTGCCCGTATGTGGCAGGCTCTGTAAAGGACAGCGATAATTATTACTGCAAGTAGTGCTCTTAATGATGACCAGCACGTACAGTAGTCCCTAGCCACGTAGCTAGTCAGCTGGACAAGGAAAATGATGGAGGGAAATATTTGCCAAGGTCACTTATCACGTATGAGTTAGGGGTCTCAGATGATAAAAAGGGAGAGAGTTCCAAGGATGAAATGAAAATATAAACAGGAATGCACTTATATGAACCAAAGCCTTATGCAGGCATAAGGAATAAAAGATTAGAAAGCTTCTCAGATAAGTATAGAAATGAATGTAAAGATTGAAAACCAACATCAACACTTTCATAAACATTTTTTCTCAAAATGTTTTGAGCTATAATAATATGCCTGTTTCATTTCTAGATAATTTGCTACACCCATTTTAATTTGGAACATCCTATCAAAATAAATAAATAACAAATAAACAAACAAACAAACATTGTTGCCAAAGTTTAAATTTGACTTTGCTCTTTGACAAAAGGTTGCTCTATCTAAATTTGCCCTTCTGCAAAAAGTTGTCCACCTCTGGACTTGCTGGTCTGCAGAGTTCCTTCACCTCCTAGTAGTCTCTGATTCTGTCCACCAGAAGTCACAGCGTCGGCAGCAAGCCTCTTGTGTGAGAATCCAGGTCTCTGGAGCGGCAGCCCCAGCTCCTTCCTCTGTCACCCTCCTGGACTGCCTCCCTGGCCACCTCACCCGGCCTTCACTCACTTCTTGGTGAGCACTGAACAGCGAGTCATAATGAGAGACCATATACTCCACATGCCTGTGTGTGAAGGTCTGCTATACACATTTTTTGTCCCTATCCGTTTTTAATAGCTTTAACCACTTTTAAAAATTACAGGTATAGTACAAGCTCACTGTAAATAAACCAAATAGTATGGAACTATATCATGAAATGAAGGTCCGCCCTCCCCCAAAATATGACAGTCCCCTCTACTCTTTGAAAAGGCCACTGTTTTTGAGACTTTGCAAACACTTGTATATGCCCATTTACCTGGGGAGAACGGGTTGTCTGACTACAATATTCAGTTCATTTTTCACTTATTCTAAGACAGATGTCTCTCCGTCAGTAGTGATAATGGCTAATAAGGACTTTTTTACTGAATACTTACAAAGTGCTTCTCAAACTCATTCATTCTTCTCACACAACATCCTTGTGGAAGGGGTACTATTATTTTCCTCATTTTACAAATAAGGAAACAAACACAGAGAAGTGAGGTAGTTCGGCCTGTGATCACACATCTTTCTAATGGTGAAACCAAAACTTTGACTATATAAATATACCTCATTCTTTCTAATTGACTGCATAGTGTGACGTAGCGCATGTGTAATATAACTTATTGTACCTGCCCCCATTCATGGGTATGTAGATTGTTTCAGGTTCCCCCTCTCCACTGCAAATTTATGTATCTCTTTGTACAGCCATCTTTGTGCAAATATGTAAGTATTCCTGTAAGATAGATTTTAGGAAGTAGAATTGCTGGGTCAAAAAATATATGCACTTTTTATTTTGCTAGAAGCCATCAAATTATTCACCAGTTATTTTGCCAGTTTATATTTCCACCAGTAGTATATGAGAGAATCCAAACTCCTTAAATCCAAGAACTCCTCATCCAAGGTCATGCAGGTGGAAGGCAACCCGGATATACTCTCGTGGCCTTGATGATAACCCTGGGGAGGGTTCTAGCCCAATAGACCAATGGGAGGAGGGGCAAAAGCAAGAGAAGGAATAAAGAGCCTCTCTGGGTACAAGGGAGTGCGCTGCAGAGGCATAGAGCTGGGACGCAGCTAGTACGTAACTGAGAAGAAACCTGAGACTGAGGAAGGAAAGAGGAACCCAGAAATGGAGTGGTAGCCAGCTGCTGAATTTAGAGGTGAGTCTAGGGTTTAATGATGAAGAAGAAAATAGGGGTAGGAGAATCATGAAGGATTCCAGTAAGATGAAGAGCTCAGCTAAGCTACTGGGACATCCTGTTTGAGAAAAGATGGTCAGATGAGCAGATGAAAAGACCTCTTATGAAATCAGTTAAAGAGGAGAGATGAGTCTTCTCTAATTAGAAAGCTACATCTCTGCCAAGACCCAGCCTGCTTGAGTCTTTGTTGTGATGCCTTCCTTAGACTCCCCGTGAGCCAGGCTCTTTCCTTGGGCCTCCCCCAGGTCTGGCCCTGCCCCAGCTATTCTCATACTCTAATCCCCAGTTTCCTGGTCCAGCTCCTTGAGTGCAGGGACTGTTCCATGTTCATCATCTCCTCCCACACACCTCATGTGAGCGGAGCATGAGGTAAATGTCAAATGGCAGCTGGTCAGGCACATGGTTGAGAGGTGGGCAGCAAGGTGGGTGAGGCAGGTGGGAAATGCCAGGAGCCCTTCCTGGAGCTACAAAAGAGCTTCAAGAGTTCAACCACTAGTGTTTCAAGAGAAAAACTTTCTCCAGAAATACTCTTCTCTACCAGTTATACAACCAGGCCAATGGAAGTTCTCATTGCACAGATGGCTCCTTTGAAAAGGGAGAAGCCAAAGCCCACCTGCTTCCCTCCTTTATCACTTTTGCTCTCTGCTTGAGTTGGCTTCTTGATAGGCCTCATGGAAGTGTAACCATCCATCAGTCATGGAGACTAGAAGTGTGATTTAGGAGTCATGAAGGCAACATAACAGTTAATAGGTTGCTTACAGGTTCAAGGACGGGGCACGTTATTTTGAAGCAGTCATTGAGACTCAGAATAAAATTTCTCATTGTTAATATGTACTCAGGTAACAGCCAAAGAGCCCGATATCATTTTCTGCCACTTCCCCTTTTCAGAGTGGAAATGTACAAACGCTCTGGGGTTTCGGTGAACGTTTTCAGATTTCTGAAAGTTCACAGACAGCACAAGGATATACCTTTTAGTAAGGAAAAGCGACATGACATTTTGCAGATGTACGTTTACAATTATGTAACTTTGAACAGTAAAGGTAATTCATTTTCTTTCTCTTAGCGTTGGAAGGTCTGAATTCTTTCTTCTATCTGAGATTGTTTGCCGGCCTGTCATAGTCTGTGCTAGAATCCTGAGTGCTGAAATGCAGTTTGTATTCTGTGAATGGGCATGCTGGTTGGTTAACCGAACTGAGTGTAGACAAACAGAAACATCAGACCTGAATTTGAATCCTGGCTTTATCAGTTAATAGCTGTGAAACTTGCCATCAAGTAACTTAACCCCTCTGAGCCTTTATTTCCTCATCTGTAAAATAAGAATAATGTCAGAGCGCCTGGGTGGCTCTGTTGGTTAAGCCTCCAACTCTTGATTTAGGCTCGGGTCGTTATTTCACAGTTCCTTAGATCAAGCCCCTTGCCAGGCTCTGCACTGACAGCACAGAGCTTGCTTGGGATTCTCTCTCCGTCTTTCCCTCTCTCTCCATCTGCCTGTGTCTCTCTCTCTGCCCTCTCAAAATAAATAAGTAAACATTAAAAAAATAAAGTAAGAGGGGCGCCTGGGTGGCGCAGTCGGTTGAGCGTCCGACTTCAGCCAGGTCACGATCTCGCGGTCCGTGAGTTCGAGCCCCGTGTCAGGCTCTGGGCTGATGGCTCAGAGCCTGGAGCCTGTTTCCGATTCTGTGTCTCCCTCTCTCTCTGCCCCTCCCCCGTTCATGCTCTCTCTCTCTCTGTCCCAAAAATAAAAAAATAAAACGTTGAAAAAAAAAAAATAAAGTAAGAATAATGTCTTCTTCCGTTGAATTTAAGGATTCAATGATAGAACTTACGCAGAATATCTAGCGTATCACCTGACGTGTAGTTGCTGCTAATTATATGAATTTTTTTCTTCACTTGTTGACAGCCGTTCTAAAATTCCCACATTCGCTCGGTTTAAGTGTCTTCTGAGTTTCCATTTTCCCGTGTGTGAGACGGGGATCCGCCCATAGCTGTGCTGCTGTAAGGATCGAATGAGATCAGGTATCTCCTCTTTGTTTTATAGCTGCAGGCAAGTCACACCAGCCTACAAGCCAGATATGATGAAACCAAGAAAACTCTGACAGAGGTGAGTAGATCTGCAGAGCCGTTTTTGGCCTGCACCCCTAATGGAATGCCTGTATCATCAGTCTGTGGGGAGGCATCACTGTCCACTTCTCATGGCTCAGGGCCGTCCCGTCTGGGGACATGGGACCAGCTCACAGTATGACCCCTGCAGCCAGTTTATCCACACCGTCGCGGGCCGTGAAGCATCGGGAAAGGCTTCCCAAGGAAGGCCAGCCCAGTCAGCAGGGCACAGGCCACGTAGAATTTGGGGGGGCCGTGCCCAGTAAGTGGGCCCGGCTCCTCTACAAGCCCACAGATTGTAGAATAGCTTCAAAGTACTGAATTCCTAAAGAACGAGAAAGCTTCTTTTCATAAGATGAGAGAACTACAGAAGGCTGTAATTTGTTGTTCAGCATTGCTGTTTATCTTCCAGGCCGAATTGGGGGGCAGGGGGGCGGTGGGTATATTTCGAAGCACATGATGCGTTTTCTACCCCAGGTTGGGAGTCTGCCCATCTCACATGGGCGTTTACAGTGTGGCTCACCTACTACTTGTGATGGCCTGGGAGACCAGGCCAGGAAAACAAACGCTTCTGATGCCAGCCCTGTCATGAGAGGAGTTTACATATTTCTGTCCCTCGTGTTTCCATAGAGAGCTATCCTCCTCTGGATCGGAAAAGCTCTCCTCATGGTGATTTTGGTGCTCGAGCGATAGCCACACTCTACAGGGGCCTCCTACAGGGGCCCCACCTGGTACTTTCCGAACCACATGGAAGCAGGACTGGTCTTAACAACCTCTCTGACACTAAGGCAGTACCCCTCTCCCTTTTTTGTAATTTCACACGAAACGTGCCCGTTTCAAATTCTTATTTCTATAGCTATATGTAGCACTCAGCTCACTGCCTTGCTGTCAACCTGACAAAACTTTTTAATTCTGACCTGGGCCAGTCTTTTCAGTTATTGTCAGAACGTTTGAAAAGGGCAGGCAAAAGAGCGGCAGAATGAGGTTTTTTGTCATGCTTCCCAGAGAAGCCTGTGTCGCATTTGGACAGATGCGGTTTCTTCACACTGCTCTGTGACTACCTTCCTATGGGCTGGATGGCAGACTCCTAGGGCAGAGCCCCTGCTGCTGTCTAAATGTTACTGCCACAGAGTCTCTGGCATGAAGTTTGCCAAGTCATGGATCAGTTTTTGTATAACCATCTGGGAGAGATTAAAGGCAAAGCATCTTGATATCAATTTCCTAAAACACTTGTATGTCTTAGGGTATAAATCCTAAGTGGCTCTAAAGGCATTTCTTTGTACTAAACACTAAATCAGGTATTTGCTGAGCTCCATGTGCTGGGAGGTAGAAGAAGTGATTTAAGTCAGTGATAGGAGATCACCTCTTATCCTCAGGTAATAATAGCGGCCACCATCAGGATGTGCTGGCTGTGCTCTGGACCCCTCACCTGTATCAGTCCGTGGACTGTCTGTAACAACACTAGCAGCACTGTTTTCATCCCCGTCGTGCAGCTGGGGACTTTACAGCTACACCAAGGGTGCCAGGATTCCAGTGCTGGCTGTCGGACACCAAAGACCTTGCTGAGAGCTCGCTCTCTCGTGGGGCGGTCAAACTAAGTCCCGTCTAGGAAAATGGGAAGCCGTATAAAACCTAGCATTCAGCAACTTCTGACGAAGCCTGGCTGGTCAGAGTCCTGAAGACCAGACCCCTGAGCAAGCAATGAACTTCACCTTTGGGCCTCTGCCTCCTTATCTGTTCAAGTCAAGGATTGGGCAAAACGAGCATTCTGACCCCTCTCACCTTTTCAGCAAAACCTGCCCTTCCAGGATAACCTGGTGGCACTGAAAACCAGGGGAGACCTGTCTTTCCAGTAAATTTAGTAAAGTAGAGAGGGTGGGGAAGGTCAAGGACAGATGACAGCCCATGACACCTGTGGGGAGTCTACGTGCTCCTGCATCACCAGGCTGCCGGGTTCTGGCCTGTCCATGTTTTAATTTCAGCAGTCGCAGCTTTAATTTCCTACGTGTGAGGTTTCTTCTTTGTAGTATGTGCAGTATTCTCTCCCACCTCTCTAAGGGCTTCCATCATGTCGAAAGTTTTTCTTGATCTATAAACAGTTTCTTCAGATCAAAATTGATTTGTTCGGTTTTATTTTTCTCATCTGTGGTTCTGTCTTGCATGTTGGGTAATTCTTGGTGGTATGCTTATCTTTGGTTCTGAAACTTCCTATTACCGGCTGTGTGGATTCTGTATCCATTTTATGAAGCCTGCTTTGCTTTCCGTGATTGTTCTAGAAGGGTGGGTCCTACTGCTGGGTGAGATCAGCCGGTGGTATGTGATTTGGGGGGGCACTCCACCTTTCTCCTGGGCATTACGGAGTCTGGGAGCCCGCCTGCCTCTGAGGCTTGAGCTCCAGCTCATCGTTAGGGGAGCCAGGCTTCACTGCTTAGCGCAGCTGGCTCTCCTACTGCGATGCCAGCCCTGCAGACCATCCTTCCTGTGTCTGCTGATCCCGCCCAGCGGGCCTCCTCAGCCCCACCTTTCCAGCAGCCGTCTTCTTGTCCCTGCAGTACCTGCTCCCATGTTTAAACATCATCGTCTGTTTTTTCTTAGGACTTTGGCAAGAAGGGCTTGTTGCAACTTGTGCTTGGTCTCCCGTTTTCAACTAGTACCCTTAGAACTTTTTATCTTGTTTTTTTGAGTAGGTAACACATTCACACAGTTCAAAATTCAAAAAGTATAATAGTTCTATCACTGTAACCCAGCCATATAGTTACCCTCTCCAGAGGATCACCAGTTTCTTGTGAATCTTTTTACAAATACTTCATGCGTATATCCTTTTATACATGTACACATTCGATATATACATTCCTTTATACACATTGGAAACACATGGGAATCAACGTTTTGTACATCATTTTCTTCCAACTAACAGTAGATGCTAGAGGTCGTCATAAAAGAGATGCTTTTTTCTTACTCTTTTTAGCACCTTTGTATTCTATTGTATACGTGTAGACCTCATAAATGGAAATCTGAGTTTCTTTAAAATTTCTTTTTTTAAATCCTCACTCTGACTCAGAAAAAGAAAGTGAAATTACTCAAGAAGATAGATTTAACCCTACCCCTGCTGATAGCCATGACATTGGTGTTGTGGAATTTAAGCCAGGTCTGTCTCTCATAGCCTATTTTACTTCCCTCTTCATACCGACCTACCTAAAGGCACCTGCTGTCGGCCTTACTCTGGCTTTCCATCTGTGTGCTGCTGTGATTTAAAGTTATTGCCAAGATTTCCTTCACCAACAGAATGTGTCCCAATGGGTCTGGTTTTGACCATGTTATCCTCTCCACCCCCGTCCTGTTTCTCTTGTGCACCTGTTTTCTCGGTGTACATCTGGGTCCACTGGGCTTGGCCAGCTGTCAGAAGTGGGACACAGATGTGAGCTGGAGGGGGGGGAAGGATGCACGCGCTCACTCTCCTGTCCCCCCAAGTGTCTAGCAGCCACGCCTCTTTTCTATCTCACAGTTGAAGAGCTACAGTGAGAGACTGGACAAGGAGCAAGCAGCCCTGGAGAAGATAGAATCGAAAGCTGATCCAAAGTAAGACGTTTCCACGTGTGTTTACTTTCCCTTTGAAGAAAGTGACTCTGCCTGGTGTTTACTTTCCCTTTTCCCTGGTGTTCCCTTTGAAGAAACTGACTCTGCCACAGTGCCTGGTGGCTTATTTTGTTTGAACACAGGACTGAGGAGCTGAGGGTCTGGCCCCATGCGGGTCGGTTCAGTTCACATGCCCCATCCAGAATGTGGTGACTCCCCATCGCTCCGGCACATGCTGAGAGGCTTGGGCTGCACTGAGTTGGCCACCTCATTCTCCTAATTCCTGTTGGGAGCAGAAGCAGCACACTTTTCGTTTTGCTTTTGCTTTTTTGTTTTTCTGGTTTTCTAATTTTCATATAGTTTTTTATTTCAGAGAGAGAGCATGTGCAAGCGGGAGAGATGGGCGGGGGTGGGGGGGCGGTGGTGGGGGAGAGAGAATCTTAAGCCGGCTTCACACTCAGCACAGAACCCTACCTGGGGCTCGATCCCAGGACCCTGGGATCATGACCTGAGCTGATATCAAGAGCTGGATGCTCAACCGACTGAGCCAACCAAACGCCACCTTTGTTTTTCTGGTTTTAAAAACCAAATAATCCATTCACAGAACAAAAAGGCATGTGGTGAAAGTCTCCCTCCCACCCGTGTCCCCAGCCACCCAGTTCTTCTCCTTGGAGTCAACCCTTGTTACCAGTTTTTTACTGGCAGCATTCCAACCCTGCATCCTTGGGATTCAAGGTGCAGTCTTTTTTTTTTTTTTTTTTTTTAATCAAAGAATAGATGCTGGTTTTTTTCCTTCATTTTTATTACTTTTTTTTAATTGTCTTTAAACAATTTATTTTTTTTTTAATTTTTTTTCAACGTTTTTTATTTATTTTGGGGACAGAGAGAGACAGAGCATGAACGGGGGAGGGGCAGAGAGAGAGGGAGACACAGAATCGGAAACAGGCTCCAGGCTCTGAGCCATCAGCCCAGAGCCTGACGCGGGGCTCGAACCCATGGACCGCGAGATCGTGACCTGGCTGAAGTCGGACGCTTAACCGACTGCGCCACCCAGGCGCCCCTGTCTTTAAACAATTTAAATAAAGTGTAAGACACACTGACATTTGATTTTTTTTGGCACCAAAGTGCTTAGGTGCCAGGTAAAATCTCCCTGAATGATACTGTAAATCATAAAAAGCTTCAGGCACAGATTGAGCAGTCCCAGATTTGAAGGACATTTTTAGCAAAGAAGGCACAGATTACTTGGCTTTATAATTAGCAACGCTTCTTTCATGATATGGAGCAAAGTATTGTCAGATACTTGACATTTTCATTTTCAAATTAATTCTTCTAATGACCGTAAGTAATTTGTCTCCTTTTCGTGGAAATTAAAAACTGTGTGATGCCGTCTATGCTCTGAATACTGTTGAGTAGTTGGTACAAGTAGATGCAGTATTCTTGAAACTCATTGATGTTTCTGCAGTTGACATTTTAATTCTGGATTCTGTGATGTTTGTTTGGATGTGGCCTGATGGACTTGAGTATATAAATGAATGATAATGTCAGTTAAATGGGAGTCATTATCATTTGTGGAGAACCCATTAGACATTCTGGAGAGAGACAGAGGAAATTTAAAAGGGAGTTTCTCTTTAGCTGGGGACTTGGTTTTAGGTGTGATTCATAAAATCATAACAGCTTTCCATATGTCATTGTTTGGTCTTTTCTCTTCAGCATGCTGCAGAACCTGAGAGCACTTGTAGCCATGAATGAAAACCTGAAAAGTCAGGAACAGGAGTTTAAAGCACATTGTCGAGTAAGTGTTGCTTGATGTGAGCAGATCTTGAACCAGGGCTCTTGTGAAATGTCACCACCCCTTGTGCTGTTGTGGCACCCGACTCCAGTGCAGTCGAAAACGTAGATTCATGGAGCAGTTCTGTGTCAGTTGTGTAAGAGGAACGGGGCCCTATGGTGGGTACCCGCCACCCTGAGGAGACTGGAAGTGAGTCACATCGGTCACGGTGTGTGTCAAACCCCCAAACTGAGAGCACAGCCTAACAAACACTGTGTTCTAATTTATATGTATATTTAGAAGTCTTATAAAGTGTGAAAGAATAACATCACGTGAACCCGGGCCTGTCCTGTAAACCTGGGATGTCTGGGGGTCCTGTGATAAGCCCTCCCTCCTGGTGGTCACTAGAGGGGCGGTGCGGGCACAAGTCCATTCGCCAGCTTGTCTGCATTTTGTAAATGTTCACATCGCCTTTAAAGGAGGAGATGACACGGCTGCAGCAGGAAATCGAAAACCTGAAAGCCGAGAGAGTGCCAGCTGGAGATGAAAAGGTAAATACAGGCTCGGAGGGAGTCCTCAAGACTGTTAGGTGCTGTTGTGACTTATCAGCGGGAGGATTTCTGGAGGACTGACGGGCAAAAAGTCTGATGCTAAAAAGGACTGACCAGTTTCCCTCAACCTGGTCCTCTGAACACATGCTTCTCCACTGTTTTCATCACAGAATTTTCTTAGATTTCCATCCCTCTCCTTAGATTTCCATCCCTCTCATTTACCCTCTGGTCTGGCCTCCCCCTCCACTTAGGGAAGGGGTGTTTCCAGGAACCTTCTTCAAAGAGCAACCTGTTCTCTAAATTTTGTACCAATTTACTCACTTCATCCTCCGCTGCTGCCTGGGGACATGCCCTGCCCCTAAAAGGCAGCAGTAAGCAAGGAACGAGGCGTAGTGTTAGAGCTCCAGCATGACTGGAGCATTGCTGGATGTCACCAGCTGGCTCTCAGGACACAGGACTTGCTCTTCTTGAAACTCATTGATGTTTCCGCAGTTGACGTTTTAATTCTGGATTCTGTGATGTTTGTTTGGATGTGGCTGGCTCTCAGGACACAGGACTTGCTCTTCTGGGGAGCCAGTGGGAATTTCCGCTGAAAGTTAAGTTAGGGGCAACTGGGTGGCTCAGTTGGTTAAGCGTCTGACTCTTAATGTTGGCTCAGGTCAAGATCTCACAGTTTGTGAGTCCGAGCCCCACATCGGGCTCTGCGTTGTCAGCGTGGAGCCTGCTTGGGATTCTGTCTTCCTCTCTCTCTGCCCCTCCCCTGCTCGCTCTCAGTCTCTCTCAAAAATAAAGAAAAATAAATAAACTTAAAAAATAATTTTTTTTTTAAGTGAAAACACAGGCCAGAAAAAAAGTTTGTGTCTCTCACCAAGTAAGACTAGGGATTACTGGTTTTGTTTTTCCTTGTCACACTTCATTCTAGGCTCTTCCCCTGAGGCCCCAAGTGCTTACGATGCAAGACACAGGAGCTGGTTCTCTCAGAGCCCATTGACTGCACCCTCTCCCTTTAGATCCAGTTCAGGCAGCTCAAAGCTCAAGGAGGGGAAGAGGCTGGTTCAAGCCACCCAGCACCAGTCCAGGTACCCTAGCTCAGGGACCGTGCTCCTGGCTGTGCAGGATTTGTGTCTTGGAGGTGTCTCCACGCTGGCAGGATGGGACTGGCACGGGAGAGTAGCAGAATCTGGCCGTGCAGTGCAGCAGTGTTCTGGAACCTTCATCACACAGCCAGCCTCTCTGGTTTTTCTAAAACTTTGAGGCTCAAATCGTCAGCTCAGCCACTGAGTTTGCATAAATCAGACTTTCAAGATCATATTTCTCTTCTTAGCAATCACATCTTGTTGGAGGGATTATTACATTCAAAGACAGTTGCAGTTTGTTTGTTGTGACACACATGTAAGAACAATTTAAAATCTGGGGCCCGTAGACATGGTCCATGAGCTGTCCCCCACCCCTTCCTACATCCAGACCCTCAGCTTCTGTCCCATACCCCTTACTCAGGAAGGCTGTTCATTACTTTTCATCATTTCAGACCCTGTCTTCTGGAGATCCACATGGTGCCCTAACCCCTGTGATGACTCATAATGTAAGTACATACCCAATCTCAGGACTGCCATTGCCCTCCCCAGGAGTGGCCACCAGCGTTGTACCTTGCCCTGACAGTTTTCACACCTGCTTTAATTTTCACTATGACCACATCTTCGTGTGTGGGCTCTCAGGGGCATTGCCCCATTTCACACACCTGACCCCTCAGACGGAAGCAGGGTCTAACCAGTGATCACCCTGAAGGCCGCCATTCTGGGGGGTTTTCTCCCAGACTTTGTTCAGGCGTTCTGTGTTTGCTCTGATATCCCAGCTGAGAAGGCGAGAGGCCTCCCTGGCCACGCCTGCTGGTCCCAACCCACAGGCTCGGAGGGGTGGGGGTGATGCAGAGCGAGGAAACTGTCCCTATAGTACTACATTCCAAGGTCAGCACACCGTAAGGGACCCAACAGGAAATAGCCTCAGCTTTGTGTGCCAACTCCGCTACCCGAAGCCACGGTCCGTATGTAAATGAAAGGACATGGCTTTGTTCCTATAAAACTTTATTTACAAAAATAGGCAGAGAGGTGAATTTGGCCCACAGGTTGTTAAACCAGTTAAACCAGTTTCTTGTAATTCAGTGCTGCCCAAAAGAACGTTGTGTAGTGATGACAGTGTTCTGTGTCCACACTGTTCACTCTGACAGCCACTAGCTCCTTGTGTGGCCCCTGAGCACTGGAAGCGTGGCTGCCGTAATTGAGAAACTGAATATTTTTAAAATTTCAGTTAAAGTAAATTTAAACAGCCACATGTAGCTAGTGGCTCTCATGTTGGATAGTGTAGCTCTAAGTAGAAACGTAGAAAGCAAATCCAGCGTCACTGTAAACGCAGATACCTAGAACAAGAGGTTCTTTAATAATTACTTCCTTATCATTGTAGATTTTGGTGGCAGGCATAAATTTGGGGGATACTCCACTTAAGAACACTAGTTTTCACCTAGACCCCAGAAGAAGGAAGAATTGTAATAAAGTGATGTGAAAGAGCCTCGAGGGTCTTACATAACACAGGGACCCAGACCCTAAACTCAGCCATTTGAGAAAAGAAATTTGGGGCCTCAGAATGGAAAGATGTGACAAAAATATTCAATTTCTGGGGTATCTGGGTGGTTTTGTTGGACGTCTGACTCTTAATTTTGGCTCAGGTCATGATCCTGACCTGACTCATGGGATCGAGCCCAGCATCAAGCTCTGCACTGAGTGTGGATCTGCTGAAGATTCTCTGTCTCTCTCTCTCTCTCTCTCTCTCTCTCTCTCTCTCTCCCCCACCCCGCCCCTTCCCCTACTCACGCTCTCTCTAAAAAAAAAAAAAAAAAAATTCACTTTCAAAAGACTTCATTGAAGAATGAAAGTTTCCTGCTCTTAGATGGTTGTGTCCTTTTCCAATTTTTAGGAAGACCTAGACAAACGGTATAATATGGAGAAAGAGAAACTTTACAAGATCCGTTTACTACAGGTAAGTGAAAGCACGAACAAAAAGATAGATAAATATACCTAACTAGGTATGAATGTCCTGTAGCAGAGCTAGGAATTGTCAGTATCTAAAAACGAGGTTGGTACTGAGGCTGCCTTCTGGAGGGTAACTACGTGGTTTAAGATAACAGTAACACCTCACTTCGGTATGTTACTTTCCTTCATGTTGATTGATCCTGACCCGGGGTGGAGAGTAGGTTTTAGCCCCATTTTCTGTATGAAGAAGCTGACTCAGATCCGTTCCGCGCCTGTCCAGAGTCAAGCAGCTGGTGAGTGCCAGAGCCGGCATTCAAGTTCTAGTGCTCTCGTACAGTGCCCGTTTTGGCTGTCTTGTTTGATAACCTTGGAGGTGTGTAAGAAAGCCATTAAATATGGGGGAAGTAGGTTTTAGAGTTGGTCCCAAAGATAAATGGACATAATGTCAAAATTGCGTGGTAAAATCCCTTACATTGCCAGGATCTGACTCACGGAAGCCCAGAAGCCAAGACCTAACTTGTGCTGTACTTTGGCTTGGGCCTACTTCCTGTTCCCTGGGAAGAGAAAGCCAGGCTCTGATGGGAATGGCCAAAGGGCTGCCGGGGCTGGTGAGCCCTCATTTCTCCTGTCTCTGGCTGTTGCTTCTTTTGCTGAGCTATTTGGTGAAATTTGGATATGTCAAATTCATCCTTGATACAAGGACACTGCTAATCTTTAAAGAAACAGAATTAAATAAAATCAGGAAAACACAGCTGCATACTTGAAAATTTGTGACTGTGTGCTTACAGTCTATTCAGGGTTGCCTTAGGTCCCAGGAATAGTAAATGGGATGCCAGGTCCCAGTCTTCTGGGAGCTGGCTGGCTGTTTGAGAACCAAGATATGTGCATATACATCAAAGTACGAGGGTGTTTATATGCAAACTGCCTACTGTGGGCAGCTTCAAACTGGCTAAAGGGAAGCTACCATAGTCCTGCTGAGGGGCTGAGCCAGAGCAGGGCCCATGGGGATGGGCAGAAATGACCTGGCACAGGAGAGACTGAGGAGCTGTATCTGATAGGACCTAGCATCAATTGGGTCAGAGAAACAGAGGAGTCATGGATGGTACTTGAATTTCTGACTCAGGCTGTAGGGTGGATACTTGTGTTATTCACTGAGTGAAAGCATTAACAAAAGGAATAGGCTTCAGGGCGTGTGTGTATAGGAGTGTTAACGAGCTTTAAAAGTTGGGGCACTGGACCAAGTAGAAATGTCCAAGAAATGATTGGATGTCAGGTCTGATGCTCAGAATAGTCTGGGCTGGAGATTTGGATGTTGGTGCTGTGTAGGTGATAACCAAAGCTGTGGAAATGGGGCAAACCCTGTGTGGGGACAGGCAGAGGGAAAGGAGGAACCCAGGAGGGAGGGAAACCAGATGGGCAAGTGCAGGGGCTTGCAGAAGCTGAGCAGGGGGCTCGGCAGAGAGAATAGTGAATTTTGCTAGAAATCAAGAAAGCTGGAAGCTGATGGTTGTCCATGAGCTGTCTCCCAGAGGAGGCCTGTGGTGACCTTGGTGAGAGCAGTACAGTGGGAGTCTGGAGAAGCCAGCTGCCGTGAGGATGACCACAGGGCGTGGGGGCAGCAAGAGGCACCGAGAGGCTAGGGAAGGTGGGCTATTGTTGCAGAAGAAGGAGGCTGAAGGCTGAAAGGCGATCAGAGCTTAGGGAAGGGCTTTTGAGGGATGAGGGACTGTAGCCTGTCTAAATGCTGGTGAGAAGGAGCCAGTAGAAAGGGAAAGGTTAAAGATGTATTAAAACAGTGAATAATTGTATCTTAAGATTCCTGGGGGGGAGAAGAGGGGAAGGGGGCGGGGACATAAGAGTCAGAGCCTGAGCACCCAGAGGGCAGGGTAGTCTTGGCCAATAGAAGCACATTTTTGCCTCTGACCAGAGCCTCAGAGACCCGACTTTGGGTGTGGTCTCCAGAGGGGCTGGTGAGCTTCTCTCCCAGAGGTTTGTATTCCCCCAGTTCTTCGAGACACACACGTGCTGTCGTGAGCAGGGCGGGCCAGAGAGAGATGGGGTGGCACAGAAGAAGGGCAGTGCCAAGAGCCTGTTAGTCTTGGACCATGAGTGGGAGTGGGGAGCAGTGTAGGAACCCAGCCACTTCCCACTGGTACTGCCTGCCAGGCCTCGGGAGCCTAAACGCTCCCTGAGCCACACAGCACCGCTGTGCCTCCCCAGGTACAGTCAGCGGCCAGTTTGGCTAACGTACCCCGAATCCATGGTAGGGAGAAAATTCTAGAAAGGTATTGGAGGAGCTTATCAACAGGCTGAGGAAATTGGAACCCATATGGAGGCAGTTCCTCATCACCTGGGAGGCCTTCCTTTCCGTACCTGTTCCGCACCTGGTGGTCGTGGAATCCACTACTCTAGAGACTTTTGGGGCCTGGAGGGATGGCTGAGGGCTCTCCACAAAAGCCTTAACTACTCAGGATTTTCCTTGCCGACCCATTAACATCGTGCCTTCTCTGGTTCTAGTTCATAGCTACGCACACCTCCGTGTGTTGCAAAGTGGAGGAGAGTCCGTCAGAATCTGAGATGGGGGCCTCAGGCCACAGCAGATTTTCGGGTGTGTGGCTGTGCTCAGAAGGAGATGGGGGCAGAGAGCATGTAAGACCTTTTACCAAATAGTACTGTCTCCTCCTCCCTTTTGCCTTTAGGCTCGAAGAAATCGAGAAATAGCGATTTTGCATCGCAAGATTGATGAAGTTCCTAGCCGAGCCGAGCTAATACAGTATCAGAAGAGATTTATTGAACTCTACCGCCAGAGTAGGTGCAAACACTCCTGGTGGTGGGAGGCTCAGGAGGCGAGGGTCCTGTCCTGCGGGAGCATGGTGCAGTGTGCATCACAGCGCAGTCCGTGAAAGCCACCACCAGAAAGGGCTCCGTGTCGTCACCAGGCCCACCGGGCGCTCATTCCACAAAGCTCACTGCTGAGTGACCCTTAACCCCGGGAGCAGCACTGGGGGGCTCTGCTGCCCTCTCTGTGGACAGATTGAGCTAATTGAGCTCTTAGCATGATGTTTCAAACCTGCCCTCCTCCTGGTCAGCCATCTGGCTCCACTGAGCTCTCCATCCGCTTTCCAGCTTCACACAGGACAGTCAGCACCCCACAGTATAGCATCTCTGAATGAATCCTCACTCGTTGTTCTTCTCTACAAACTTTCTTGCCTATGTGGTCCTTGATTTTGATGGCATTATGTTCACCCAGTAATCTAGGACTGGGTGTCCCTCAGCCTGAATCAGCGAGCACAGCTCGTCAGGTCCAGGGTGGCCCTCAAATTGTCATTGCCTCTCTCCCACTGTGATAGCCATTCTGACTTGTGTCGTAGTCAGCTGAACGACCACTAGCTGGTCTGTATACCCTTCCTTGAGTCCCTCACCCACCCGTCTGTCATGTTACTTCTCTCTCTGCTGACCAGTCTTCAGGAGCTCCCCGGGCTGGCCTACTGAGGACAGCATCTCTCCATATTATCTCCAGATCCTTCTCAGTCTAAGTGGCTGCCTGGAGACCCCCTTTTCCTTCTCTAGGTTCACATTCTGGCTTCCCCTGCCCACACACTACCCCTCAACATGCCGTGCACTTTGACATACATCTTGGGCCTTGACTCCTCTTGTTACCTGTGCCTGGGACTCCTTCTCAGCTCTGTCAGACCCAACTCAGATCTAGTCTGTAAACGGGTCCTGGACCATCACCCCTTCTTCTAGGTCCCCACTCATGCATATGCCCTGGATACCTCCAGCTCAACAGATACAGAACCGAATTCAGCCTCCCTACCCCATTTCCCCTCCTGCTCACTGGGATCACTGTCCAGCCAGCCTCTACCCCCAGCCCCTTAGTCTCTGACTCCGCTGCCCTTCTGGTTCTGCTTCCAAGAAACGGTCAAGTCTGTTTCTTCTGAGCCACTGCCATAGCCACCTTCTCAGCACTGCCCAGAGTCTGCACTCTTGTGTGACAGGTCTTAACTCAAATGGAAGTTGGACCATTTTACACTCTCACTTTAAAGGCCCTAATATCCAACAGCTCCCCGTAACTTGTCAGATGATCTTCAGAATCCTAAATGCACTGGTCAGAGTCTTGCATCAGGTGGGCCAGTTGCCAGCCAGCTTCCCCTGCAGCCCCTCAGTGTCTCACCCCTCTCGCGAGGGTGTCTGGGTTTTGGCCTCTGAGCTGGTCCCCAAGTCCACAACGCCACTGTCCTGCAGCTCCCGCTTGGCTGGCACCATTTCTTCTTCCAAAACCTACCTCAGACATCACCTTGGGGTCCTAGCCTTTCACACATCCGTGCTGGTCCCAGCCAAAGCAGTGTCTTTGCTTGAGTGAGGGTTACGCTTTTTTTCACGCCTGCCCCCATCCTGATGTTTTCTGTGGTCCTCAACCATGCTTCAGCTGGTCAGAGGCAGACAGCAACACTCGTAGTTAAATCTTTCCCCTTTAATTCTCTATCTCTGCCTGCTTTCCAGCTTTGAACAATAATAATATTCAATAATACCTTGCATCAGTGTATTTCAGAGTAAATTTGACACTTGTTAAAGCCCTTTTGATAGGACATTTTTTCACCAAAAACATTTCCAAGCAGTTGCATCAAAATATCTGTATCATTTCCATCATTAGTATTTATCATTGTCAAATATCCGCAGCCTCCACCCAGTCTCTGATCTGAATAGAGGAAAGGTGACACGCACATCCCTGAGCAGCAAAGCTAAAAGTTGATTGATTGATTGATTGATTGATGGCAGCGATTTTCAACTTTGACTGTCCATTCTAATCACCCGGCCCCGCCTCCAGAAAAATCTCACTTAATTGGTCAGGAGATTTTATTTATTTATTTATTTATTTTTTAACGTTTATTTATTCTTGAGACAGGGAGAGATAGAGCATGAATGGGGGAGGGTCAGAGAGAGAGGGAGACACAGAACCTGAAACAGGCTCCAGGCTCTGAGCTGTCAGCACAGAGCCCGATGCAGGGCTCGAACTCACAGACCGTGAGATCATGACCTGAGCCGAAGTCCGACGCTTAACCGACTGAGCCACCCAGGCGCCCCCGGTCAAGAGATTTTAAAAGCTCCCCAGGCTATTCCGTGTTTCAGCCAGGCTTAAAATCCCCTGTTCTAAAGCTCTTAGCAGGAATACTACTTTATACTGAGTAGTTCATGTAATGATTTTTGTACAAATTAGACATTTCTATGTTGGAAACATTTTTAACTACTGCCTCAAAATACTTGTATCAGATTATTAACTTCTGTTTCCAGTTATGTATGGCAATATCGCCAGCCCCCACCCATCTTTGGGCTGCACAGCTTGGGGGAGAGACAGCTATCACTGGGTAATAAAGTTAAAAGTTGGCTGAGTGGCTTAAAGAATCTGGTTTCAGGGGCGCCTGGGTGGCGCAGTCGGTTAAGCGTCCGACTTCAGCCAGGTCACGATCTCGCGGTCCGTGAGTTCGAGCCCCGCGTCGGGCTCTGGGCTGATGGCTCAGAGCCTGGAGCCTGTTTCCGATTCTGTGTCTCCCTCTCTCTCTGCCCCTCCCCCGTTCATGCTCTGTCTCTCTCTGTCCCAAAAATAAATAAACGTTGAAAAAAAAAAAAAAAGAATCTGGTTTCAGTGTTAGTGGCAGTTGCCCAAGGAAACCACAAGTGCCCACCAGCCTGCTCTGCCTCTCTCTCCCCTCCCCCAGTCATGCTGCTCCAGAGGGAACCTGTGTTTGGGGAGCAACTAGGAAACCAGACCCCGCTGTCATCTGGCCAGTTACCTGATCAGAATCTTAGACATCAGAATCTTTGGCTACGGCGAAATTGCAGGGCTCAGTTTAGGCCCAAAGGCTGATTGTGAATCCAGGTCTTGGGATTTTGTCTCCTGCTAGAGACAAAACTCAGAGCAATGAGGAAGGCATTTAGGCTCAGAGTCACATGGGGGGACCGCCCAAGCACCCAGCCACCGAACAGGAGGAGGAACTGGGGCAGGAACCGTCCCCACCCCCTCCACCCCTCTAGCCTCCCCAGTGACCTCGTCCTCTAGCGAATACGGCCCACTCCTAGTCCTGGAATTTGGTGCTTGCCTCCTAAGTCATTCTATCAGGAAGAGTAAAGATGGAGAGGTGGGCAGAGATGCAGAGGAATTTTGTAGGAAAGGATGTTGGGAGCCTGGTAAATAAGACCTCCCCACCCCTTAGTCATGGGCCCACAAATGGGCAGAAAAGGCACTCTTACTGGCATGTACTGTGCCCTAGGTCAGGCACGTCGTTCACCCAGTAGGTATTCTGGAAGACCTGCTGTGGGCCCGCACCGAGCATGGGGCTACAGAAGTGAGCAGGCTGTGGCTCCTGCTCCTGAGGGTGTGGGAAGGGAGGAAGCCACACAAACAGGAAGAGCTGGCGTGCCTTCCCACACCATGCACACCAAGCGTCCTTGCCACCGTCCCCCCAGGACCCCTCACCTGAGAAACTACCTACCCCACATGCTGACAGGTTCCTCTGGCCCCTCTTCCCGGCTGGGCCAGTCACAACGGCCAGCTACCATCCGCCTGCAGCGGCTCCGGACGGGCTCGACTCTGGGGCTTCCGCACAGATGCCCCGACAGGCCGCAGTCCTGGGGGTGGCCTTCCAGGAGAAGAGGGTGCTCACGGCTGTTCTGATCCATTTTCTTACATGTGTGCTGATGTCTTTGCATCTACAGTTTCGGCTGTGCACAAAGAAACCAAGCAGTTCTTCACTTTATATAACACCCTGGATGATAAAAAGGTTTATTTGGAAAAAGAGGTAAGAATCTGCATAAAAAGAAAGTAACTTAATCAGATGAGCAAAGACCAGGGCTGTCAACCCCAGGAAGTTTGAAGGATGCAGTCAGTGTGAGCAGAAGGGGCACGCACCGCATGCCCAGTGCTGGGTTACAAAGTTAGTAACAGACACCTTGCTGCTCCTATGGCCTGTGCCAACCTGGGACTGCTCGAGCTGTTTTGTCGTGCCCTGTGAGAAATGGGGTTCACATGGAGGGGGCCTGGGTCGGTGAGACTTTCATTTGAGTTTTAAAGGAAGGAAAGGGGGCGCCTGAGTGGCTCAGTCGGTTAAGCGTCGGACTTTGGCTCAGGTCATGATGTCACAGTTTGTGGGTTCGAGCCCTGCATCAGGCTCTGTGCTGACAACCCAGAGCCTGGAGCCTGCTTGGGATTCTGTGTCTCCCTTTCTCCCTTTGCCCCTCCTCCACGTATACTCTGTGTCTCTCTCTTTCAAAAATAAACATTAAAAACAAATTTTTTTTTTCAAAAAAAAAAAGGCTAGATAAAAGCATCAGCTAAATAAAATGGGGATGGTGGGCTTATTACAGTATACACGAGGAATCTAGCTTTTTAATCATCAGGGGCCAACAGGAGTGAAAAGGCTCGCCATGGGCACAGACACCCCCTCCGCATTACTCTGACACTCAGGATTCAGGGCTCCCTCACAGTGGACAAGTGATTAGAGCAGGGTGTGCAGCTATGTTTAAAAAAAAAAAAAAAAAAAAAAGGAACAATGTGGTCTTCGAGGTGGCAGCACAGTGGAGCAGAAAGAACACACGCTTTCCAGTCGAACAGATTTCGGTTTTAGTCTGGCCTTATTTTCCTCACCCATAAAGAGGGCCATGCTGCCCACTTCATATGATTGTGTTGGAGACAAAACAGGAAATGACTGTGAAGTTCTTACATCTGGTGGGTCCCAGTGCATGTTAGTTCCCACCTACCGCCTCACCTCGAGGTCAACAGAATTTTTTTCCATTTCATTGTCACCTTGCAAGCTGCCCTGCCTCTTTAATAAGAGCCATACTACAGCTGCGTCTTTTTCCTGTCCCCAGATGGAGGCATGTGTAATTAGTGCCACCTTCATTGGCTATTGTCAATCAAACCAGATCAATCTCTCTCTTCCTAGAGGACGCTTCTTGAGGGAGGGGCATTGAGTTCACTTTTTCTCTGTCCGGGGGTCATACATAGTGATGGGCACATAACAGGCATTTGAGAAATGCTTGACTGAGTGGAGTGCATTTGATGGGTTTTACATCAGACCCGGGAGATAGTTCTGCCACACACCTTGGCCTTGGGGTCTTTCTACCTAGTGCGGAAAAGACTTGCCAACGAACTTAAGGGCAGGCCAGAGCCTTCTTAGAAAACCCATCACCTTCCTTCAACAGCAGTGTTTAAAGTTGGTCCATTCTTTTTTTTTTTTTTTTCATGTTTATTTTTGAGAGAGGGAGCATGAGTGGGGGAGGTGCAGAGAGAGAGGGAGACAGGATCTGAAGTAGGCTCCATACTGACAGTAGCAAGCCTGATACGGGGCTTGAACTCACGAACCATGAGATCATGACCTGAGCTGAAGTCAGACCCTCACCCAACTGAGCCACCCAGGTGCCCCTGGTCCATTCTTTTAAAAACTAGGAGTATGCGGCAGCTGGAAGCTTTTTAATTCCAAGCCATATTCACATAGAACTTTGCATTTGGTTAAATTGTGCCTTTTATTCCAAATCCACTAAGGCCTGTGCTATTTTAGCTTTCAAACATCCCTGGGGAGTCGCAGGGACAGGAATATCATTTCTGTGTTACTAACTGAAGTCCAAGTACAATAAATCACAAGTTGAGTTAATAACACAACCAGAAAGAAGATCTAGGGTTCTAGACCCCGAGCTCAGAGCCTTGCCCTGGACTGCAGTTTTGGGGCAGAGAGAGGGTCCTGTGCGTGTGGGCTAAGGTGTTCTCCACGGGAAGGGGGCCTTGAATGATGGATTCCCACAGAGACTCTCAGAGCCGCCCAGCACCTGGCCGCATTGGGGAGCAGCAGGATGGGCGTGTCCTCGCTGTGCACCCTGACTGACCCTCCGCTAAGCTGGTAGCCCTGAAAATAAAGTACAGTGTTTGGCAAGAGAGCAAGGACTGTGGCGGTAGCTGCCCGAAGAGCCCTCATGTTAGCTTGGTGTCTTCTCAGCCAGAGTTTAGACCCTTCTGTGGCCCGTCTTCCTGCATTCCTGGGGTCCTGGGCTGTCGGAAGGTAGATGCTCTGGGAAAAACTGGGGGGCTTGAGACCGTGTTGCTCTTTTTCTCATGTCCTTTTTTTTTTTTAATTTTTTGAGAGAGAGACAAAGTATGAGTGGGGGAGGGGCAGAGAGAGAGGGAGAAACAGACTCCGAAGCAGGCTACATGCTCTGAGCTGTCAGCACAGAGCCCAACATGGGGCTCGAACCCACGAACTGGGAGATCATGACCTGAGCTGAAGTCGGACGCTTGACCGACTGAGCCACTCAGGCGCCCCTCTCATGTCCTTTTATTTCCGGAAACAAGGTGTGTTCCTCTCAGCAGCAGTGTCCAGAGACAAAACCGCGTGTGGTGGTGGGGGCGGTGCAGGGTCTTTCAACCTTTTGCTTACAGTCCCCCCCGCTTTCTTCCTCAGATTAGCCTGCTGAACTCAATTCATGAGAACTTCTCCCAGTAAGTACCAGCCCCCCTCCTTCCCGTCCCGACCTTGGTGCCCCCTGCACTTTGTACTCCTCTCACCTTCGATTTCACAGGGGTGTGACTAAGACCGTGCTAGACATGTGGCTTTTACACTTTCCCCCTCCTGCCAAGTCCAGGCGTGTCTCAGTTCACGCTGTCTCTGCGTTCTTGCAGAACTACGGTGATGTTAGAGTGAGTTTGAAAGACACCAAAGAATATCTTGGTTTGGAAAAAGTTAACTTGCAAGTAACTTGACCGCCTCACTACCGTAATCTCTTTGTATGTCACTTTTGTCTTGTTAAGATTAGATCGATACCATTTGTTCTGGGGCACGTAGAGATGCTTTAAGATTTAGATAATGAACTAATCTGATTTTTTAAAAAGATTTTTAAAACCTTATGATAGATTTTGTTTTTAAGTCAATGTGCGTCTTCTAAACTACTTTATTCAGATGAGAATTTTTTTCTCCAAAAACTGTGTGGCAAGGCCTCCCTGTACCCAAGTCATACCAGCCCTTAAGCATGCCCAATGGTAGCCCCAGTGCTTGCTGTCTGTAAGCACCCTTCCTTTGCTTCCAGCACAAACCTCTCTTATCCCCTGGCAGGTGACCAGTGACTAAGATCTTAATGAATTACCAACTCTAGATTTTAAGCTTCATTTCTAATTAAAAACAAATCAAAAAAAAAAAAAAAACCCCACAGTTCGGTGGTAAGATTCAGCTTCAATTAGCGAGTTATAACCCTGTGGCATTTCTAAAAATGGCGCCTTCATCATCATTTCCTGATAATTGGGAGAGGCTGCAGTGTTGGAGTGTGTTTGTGATGAGCTCTGCTCTCTGTCAGCCCATCCTTTGGAAAAATTCTCAATCCTTGCATCCGTGTGCTCTGACCCTTCTGGTGCCATTCCCAGTGCACAACAGGAAGTGAAGGACACCAGGAGAGCCACTGGTTTAGCTGCTGCTTTTAGAAACAGGACCAGGTTTCCCAACCCCAGTTTCAGGAAGATCTCAGAATATGTCTGCCAGTCTGGAGCAGTGCCTGCAAATCCCCAGATTTCTAAAAACAAAATGGAATCCATGTCCTAGGCAGTGCATGTCATTGTCAAAGTAAAAAAAAAGTTTTTGTTGGAAAAAAAAAAGTTTTTGTTGATTTTAATGATATATTGTTTTACTTTAAGAAAATACATTATCACTTAAGAAAATTGTAGAGAAAGTGACAAAAAAGATTAATATTCAGTTAAGAGATGAAGCTAATTTTTGTGCCTTCCTCGGAGTTTAGAATCTTTAACTGCTGGGGACCTGGGTGCCTCTGGGGCATCATCTGGGTATGGAGAGGACTCCCTGACACCGCCCCCTTCCTCAGCATCCTGTGCGCGAGTCGTAACTCCGCTGATTTTTCTTTCAGAGCCATGGCCTCCCCTGCTACCCGGGACCAGTTTTTACGTCAGATGGAACAGATCGTAGAAGGAATTAAGCAAAGTAGAATGAAGGTCAGATGGCTTTTTTCCTAGAATGCAACCTGGATTTCATACTGGTTTTAGAGAAGGCCCTGGGAAGAGCAGGCCTCTTGTGGTTGACCTGGGGATGTGCTCCCGATCCTGAAGACACATCTTCAGTGTCTACAGAGTGGGTTCCCACCATACCTCTGACCCTGCAGTGGGCAGGGCCAGCTCCAAAGGCAGCTGGTGTTCCAAGGCAGCTCCTAACAGTGGCTCCTGTGGACTGAATACCCACTGTGAGCTAAGCATGGTGCTATTCCTCCTAAAAGCCTTCTTAAGCAAGTAGTGTTACCCCCATTTTATAGATGAGGAAACCCTCTTTCACCAGTAGGCTTCCTCTCTTACCCAGAATCTCTTCTTCACTGGATCTTTGGCCTGAGATTCTACCATTAGAGATTCATTTCTTAGGATCTTGAGAGCATTTTAGTTTTCAGAAGTCCTCTATAAAAAATGCATATAATTGTCAAACTGAATTCTAAAGTGAGAGGATATTATGCCTCAGAAATCAGAAGAGAGAAGAGGAATTGATGGGTGTTGTGGGAGTTCTAGAGATAGTTACAGAGAATCATTCAGCCTGGGGCCAGTATGGGGTTTTCATCGCTTTGTGGCTGTGCACTTGGGCCATTTTGATAGTAGAAAGGAAGATTTGATGACTGTCTGGAAACCAGATGTAGTTACAGTTTTCTACTGTGATAACCAGATGAATCCTAACTAATAGTTCCAAATCTCTTACTTTTGGTCCACTTAAAAAATGGATCACACCAGAGTGGTCCTCAGGCATGGCAGTAAAACCTTCTGGGGACTTAGGTCATCTCCTCTCATGAGCTAGGGGCAAAGTGGTCCAGTGAGCCACGCCAGAATGTAAACACATGAAGGAAAGGATACCGGTAGGACTTGTCATCATAAGAACTCACAAAACACAGACATTCAAGCTGCCTGTAATCTCATCTCACAAGAGATGAACTGAGGGCAAAATATCTTTATATCCCTTTCCCTAGAGAAAGGATTAATCTCCCCATTAATGACTTCAATAAAATGATGTCAGTGGAGCAAAAAATAAAATTATCACTTAGTGGCAAGACTGTTCAGCCACAAAAACGAAAGCAGTCACGAGAATGTACACATACCCAATGCAAGACAGTCCCTTGATGACCTAGGGTGTAACGTAGAAGGAGGACAAAGAATCTAGCTAAGTGCAAGCCTTTCACAACCCAGATCCCAGCGTGGTGGACCTTTCCACCCTTGCCAGGCTCCTCCTTGGGGAGCTGCTCTTGTCCGTAGGAAAGGACACTAGGAGTTTATTGGGTTTTTTCCTTTGGCTTCCCCTTCCTGTTTACCAGGAGATAAGTTCTAAAGATGTGGCGTGCTGGATGGGTGGTCAGGACCATGGGCAGAGAGGGCTCTCTTTTTCATGTCTGCATCCCCAGTGGCGAATACAGCACCTGACCGTGGTGGGCTTTTAAGAACTGTTTGCTGAGTGAATGATTTCATTCAGTTGGCTCTAAAGGCAGTTCTCAGAGAGGGTTTGGGGCAAGTTTGAATATTGACTGGCACTTCAAAGGCAAGAAGTCTGTCTTTGCAGAACAACATTCATTCAGATGCATTTCTTTTGATGTGTTTGAAAAACCATCGCTCTCCCTATCCATGGTGGTACCTGCTCAGAGTATATGTGGCAGGGGAGTCAGTGTCCTCCCAGAGCACGGACGTCCCCAGGCACAGAACTGGCAGGTGCAGAATATACATAGAGTAGACCATAGACCAGCAGTGCCTACAAATGATAGAGAAGGTGTTTATGGTGCATCGAAGGCTTCCTGAGTAAAGAGATAGTCACATACTGGCAGGCATTTTGACCTGATCCTGAGGAGAAGTCTCTGGATTTCTGGAATACTGAGAGCAAGTGCCCAGCGTAAGAAGGGGTTCCTGACCTAGAGTGTGAAGGGGGATAAGCAAGGCATGAGAACCATGTGCCTGGGTTAGGGGTGCTAGGACAGTGTGAAAATAAAACTCAGCCCTAAGCCAGCTCCTGATTCTGAGAGCAAAGAGGACCCTTACCCTTCTTACCACCAGCACTCTAGGGCATCCAGTGTGAAGACAAAACAGAGTCTTTGCTGAATGGCTGTTGTAAACCAAGTGACGTGCCATTCATACAATATTTAGTCCCACATATACCTATATACACAGGTAACAAAACCTGTGATCTAGGTGATATTACCCTTATTTTGCAACTAGGGGACTTATCTTTCAAAAAGGTTAAATAACCTGCCCAGGGAAACACAACAAGTGACAGGGGTAGGATTGCTCATTCCATTTCAGGGTTGCTACACCACCTCCCATGTGGGGTCCTGGATACACTGAAATTAAATTGATTATAGGGCCATGTGGTTTTTTTTTTTAATGTTTTTATTTATTTTTGAGACAGAGAGCATGAGCAAGGGAGGGGCAGAGAGAGAGGGAGACACAGAATCTGAAGCAGGCTCCAGGCTCTGAGCTGTCAGTACAGAGCCCGATGCAGGGCTTGAACTCATGGGCTGTGAGATCATGACTTGAGCTGAAATTAGACACTCAACCAACTGAGCCACCCAGGCACCCCTATAGGACCATGTTTATATCACTGGGACGTGGTCAGGCGTGGCCAGACTTTCTGCTGGAGGACAGAGCAGGCAGGAAAGGCCTGGGGTCGATCTGCCTGCTGTGCTAGTCAGGAGGTAGGGACCCAGTGGAAAAAGTGTCTGGCAGCTGTGAGAACTGGGGTCCAGCAAGTAAGAGCAGTGGGGATTGTGGCAGGAACCATTTTCATTTGGATGGTATCAGGAAGCCTGCCAGAAGGGAGCACGGGACACACTGGGGAAGGCGGGTTACCAGACTCCAGACCTGGGCGCAGGTATGTGACAGGTGCCCACGTGCAGACCTATAGAAGAGGAGAGCAGGGTCTCAGGATTAGGTCACCAGGAGACTTAGAGCTGTATACATGGTCAGGAGCAGACTGGGCAGATGAATGCCCATGTGGGGCGGGCCTTCCCCCGAGCAAGGTTGGAAAGGGCTGGGAGGGGGTGCACCGGGTCACACTTCACCCACGTGATCAGCCCATAGCATGGCACGGGGCTGAGTGCGGAATATGGTGCAGCCAGTTCGACGTTACCCTGTGTCAACTGTGTAATCCCTCCCAACGCGTCACTCAGAAGCGCTGTTCGGGCATCAGAAGACCAGTGAATTCATCCAGCGCGCTCTTGACCACCTGCCACCAGCCAGGCACCAGCTCACCACCATAACTTTCTGCCCAAATGTCACTTCCTCAGAGAGCGCTCCCTGACCATCCAGTCTGAGGATGCCACGCATGCTCCTCTCTGTCTCCCAACCCTGTCATTCTCTTCACAGTACTGATCACAGGTGTGAATTTGCACGCGGAGCTCTGTGTAAGGTGCTTGGTTAGTGTCAGTCCCTCTAGCATGCACCCTCCGTGGAAGCAGTGACATTGCCTCGTCACCACAGCATTTAGTGCCCAGGGTGTCCACACAGTATTTGTTGAATGACAAAGCTGTTAGGTACCTGAGGAAAGTCTCTCTAACCCAAATCCAGCCTTTATTTATGAGGTCACCATCCTGGAAACAACCTTAATTGTGTGTGACTAGAAAGATGGGTGAAGTTAGCAGGGTGATCAGGAATATTGTATAGTTTTAATTGTAGGAATTGTACAATAGTGTGAGAAATACTTGTGCTAAATGAAAAGGGAACTCAGTTATTTAAATAGGAGTTTCTCAGGCTCAACACAATCAATATTTTGGACCAGGAATGACTACTCCTTGTTGTGTACGTTGTAGAATGTTTAGCAGCATCGCTGGCTCCTAGCAGCACCCCTTCCTCACAGGTGTCTGTCCCCAGACATCGCCTCATGCCCTTTGGGGGGCAAAATAGCCCATGGTTGAGAACCACCAACCTGTTTGTTGTGAAACTGTAATCACACATACACACACACACAGGAACAGTTAGTGCCCAATGATAGAATTGCTGATTGAAGTAGACAAGCCTCTATGTAATGTCATGCAAAGAATAAATCCCAGAAGTAATGTATAGAAGGTAAATGAAGTCCACAGAAATGGTAATACTCACCTTTTGGATGCTGCCAGCAGCCCTTGGTCACAATAGGCCTTTTCATCACCGTTTCCTGAAATGTTTCAACAGATGGAAAAGAAAAAGCAAGAGAACAAAATGAGAAGAGACCAGTTGAATGACCAGTACTTGGAACTGTTAGAAAAACAAAGGCTGTACTTCAAGACTGTGAAAGAGTTCAAGGAGGTAAGAGGAGGGTTGGGGAGGGCATGTAAGGCTATGGGGGCGGGACATTGGGAATGGATTCTCTGGTTTTCCACTGGTCCGCAATAGCAGCTTGGCGGTGTGATCCCAACAGTAACGCACGACATCTAGGTGGTTCAGGACTGTGTAGTTCGGGGGCCCATCTTGAGTCTCGAATTGAATGTTCCAGAGACAATGATGTCTTTATTTTCATTCCTCTGACATTTAATGAGCATATCAAACTTACAAGGAAAAGCACTATCAGCCTGCATCCAGAGTCACTTGGAAACAGCAGTTGTTCTAAATTCAGGTCTGGAATAAGATGGGGAGAGACCTTGAGAAGCCTGTGGAAAGAATGAATTTTGAGCGTGGCGGGTTTGGATTCAAGCTCTACTTTTACCACTTACCAACTGTGCACTTGGCCAGTGACTTAATCCCTCCAAACCCATTTCCTCATTGCTGGATTCTGTTGGGTCAGGCGAGGGATGAAAGCATCTAGCACTCTGTCTGGCTCCTGTCGTGCCCAACACTCAACTGAATTTTGTTGGTCTCTGTCATTTCTGCCTGCATTTGGGCAGGGTTTCTCTTCATGGGTCCAGACAGAAAAGTGTTTTCTCTTTGCTTAAGAGATTTTCCAGAAAAGAGACTTCATTTTGTCACTTTCTAGGGTATCAGCCACTTCATTTTCAGGAATTCCTCCCCCCTTTCTAACCCAAATCCATGTGGTTTCAGTGAGTTTGGAAATGGCTGAATATAGAGGAGCCAGAGGTGTAGTTGTATCCTGGTGTTTGGTCTACAGAATAAAAAATATAATCTATTCATACCAATAATTTTGTTCTATATATTTTTAGACTTTTCTCTCTTCCTTCCTTTCTACCCTTTTTCCTTTTCTACTTCTCTTTCCTTTTTTTTATGTTCATTTATTTATTTTAAGAGAGAGAGAGTACATGTGAGTAAGCAGGGGAGGAGCAGAGAGAGAGAGAGGGAGAGAGAGAATCCCAATGCAGGACTCGATCCCAGAACCATGAGATCGTGACCTGAGCCTAAATCAAGAGTTGGACGCTTAATTGACTGAGGCACCCAGGCAACCCTCCTTCCTTTTTTTTTTTTTTTTTTTTAATTTAACTTTTGGGAGCCACAACCCATAGACATTTTGAAATCTTTATACTTTCCATAAATGTTCTTCCAGCTCGTACCAGGCCCCTGGAGGTATATCAAGACCCAGTCCCTATGTCAAGGAGCTTATTTTGTGGTTGGGGGGACAGATAACAAGCTAGGAGACAGAAACCCTAGTAAACAAGTATTAACATATAAGAAGTAATTTCACTTCTTGCCAGGGGGTTGGGGGTACTAATGGAGATGGTGTGGTTAGGGAAGATCTCCCTCAGATGAAGACTTGGCCACGGGCAGAGCAGGAGTGAGACCTAAGGCCAGGCAGCATGGGAGAGTGACCGGGTGGTGAGGTGCTCTTGGTAGGAGCCCCTTGTGGTTAGCAGAGGTTGGAAGGGCTAGTGAGCTAGCGGGCAAGGATCAAATAGGACCTAGAAGAGCTCTTTTTTGCCTTTGAATGCAAATAACTCACCAAGAGAAAAGGCCCAGTGGAGAGGAATTACATTTCAAATATTGTTTGGGCATGTCAGCACTGCCCTTTTGACAGCAGAAACAAAAAGCAGGTAAGTTGGGGAGGATGAGTATAAGCTGTCAAAATCAAAGCAAATAAAAGCGAAATGGAAAAGCTCAGGGCTAAAGGCTTAGGGTGACCTCCAAAGGCAACAGTTCCTTCAGATACATTAAGCATCAAGACTTCTGTCCCGGCCTCCTCAGGCACAGACACTTGCATGTCAGAGGGCAAGGGAGGGTCTCTCCAAGCCGGCTGAGACTCCTAGACCATCTCCTTGCCCATGCCTATTTTCTTCGGTCCAAAGCAAGTTGGAGAGATAAAGGGGAAGGAGAATATAATATGTCCTTCAGACAGCTACATATATTTCATTTAAAGGACTTACCTTTTGGGGAAAAAAAACGCATACTTTCTTGTTTTTCGACATTAAAACTGATAGTATGTACTCCTTTTTTTTTTTTTTTTAATGTTTTACTTGGCAAAACTTTAAAATTAGCCATCGCATGTCAGTGTCCCCACATCTCGAACCTTTTCCATAAGCTCCTCTGAGGTAACCTGGACCCTCTTGGGGCCCCCACAGGTTGAGGGGGAAGCGACAGTGTAGGCCGACTCCCCTCCAGTTCCCACCCCATCCCTTCAGCCAGGCTGATTCTGCTATGTTACATATCGCGGTACCAGTCAGATCTCATTGGCAATAGATGCACAGTTTGGGAAGGCAGACTTTCATCCCAGGGCAGAGTCTGGAATGATGAACCCTCTCTGTTCTGCCCTCTTTCTTTGTCTCTCCCCAACCTGCCTGGTCATCTACTCCTGGGTTCTAGATTCCCACCGTATCCTGGTCTCTGGCACTCATCACTTCGTGCAGAGCACAGTTATCATCGTCCAGAGCATGGCCCTTGGCCACATTACTACTTCCGCTTCATTGCATTTGGTTTCCTCCACATTCATCGAGCTCAGTGGTGCCCCTCGTCCTGACTCCCAGCCTCCTCTGGTATCGAGACCCCTGACCGTGTCCAAACTCCCACGGGCTTGCTCGCCCCAGCAGGGTTTGTTAACAGCAAGGCTGCCAGGAAACAGCACATACTCTGAAATCAGTTTAATGGCCAGATTGCATTAATTAACTACCTCCCTGAAGCACAGCCTCTCCTAAGGTCACCGACCCAACATTTCAATTCTAGCCCAGCGCTGAGGAATGCAAACCATACATTTTCACGAAGCTGGCTTTGAGCGCATAATTTCGAGGGGGCTAAAGTGCCATGTCTAGCACATAGTGGGCCCCATACGGTCTTCAGTAGGAAAGAAACAGAATCAAGGGAGGTATTTTCCCTTTTCTTCTAGAAAGAAATGCCTTAGGGACCCTTTCCTTTGCTTTGAACAGACAGATGGTGTCATTCTGTGGTTTCCCAAAAGGCCTCCAGTAGCTTGCATGAAACTTAATCAGGGCTCACACATACCAGGTACAGCCAGAGAGTTCAGGCACCGTCTGAGCGTTGTGTGGTCCCCAGAATTATCCCTGCTGGGGACCCTGCCACAGGAGCACTTGGATGCTTCTGAGTTGTTTTTGCCTCGTTTGAAAGTTGAAGTGGGTGACAACTGAATGTATTTAGTCATTGTTTTGTTGTTTTATCTTTTTGTTATGGAAATTTTCAAAAAATACACAGAAGTAAAGAGGGTAGTTTAATAATAAATAGTATGACTACCTGCCTGTTCTTGTTCCATCCCCCCCCCGCACCCCCCCCCCACACACACACGCACTCTGTCTTTGGCTGGAGGTTTCCTCCCCAAGCAAGTCTCAGTAACCCGTTTTAAAAAGGAAAACTTCGTTCTCTAGTCCAACAAATGTTACTCAACTTCTTTCTCTTCCCACCCCCCCCCCCCGGGAAAAAGTAACTGCCTCCCCCTCCAGAAACATGTGCTCAAAAAGTGTTAGAGTACTCTGCTTCTGACAGAATAATTCAGCCTTACCCCAGGCCCAGAGCCCAGCTGTTCCCCAGCTCTGAGGAGAAAAATAAGTACCTACAGGGGAACTGGCACTTAGTAAAAAAAGGGCCACTGCAGACATGAGCCACAACACTGCCGGAAAGAACAAAGGGCCTCCGGAGAGCTGAGAGCACATAGCCAGGCCCAGAAAGGTGGAAACATTGACTCTTGGGTTCTTGGATGCAGGGGGTTGAAGGATGAAAGAATTTCTTCCCCACTAGGAGAATCCCCAGGAAGCATGGCTACTGGAGGCCTGGCCTCACTCTCAGGCCTCAGGCCTCAGCCCTCCAGCTTGTGTGTCCAGGCCCTTCCCACTACCATGTGCACCTCTCAGTTTAAACAGGGCTCCCGGTGACATGGCCAGAGGAAGGAGGGGACACTGTTTGCCAGCAGATGGAGGTGTCAAGGATATCCTGAGCTGTCGAGTCCAGAGGGAACAAGAGGGAAGGAGGATGCCTAGTGAGAAGCTTTGGAACGTGTTTAAGGAAGGGGGGATACAAAGCGATGCGGAGGTGACCTTGCACCACTGGACATCAGATTCCACACACACAGGATGGCACCCGTGACCTCCCTCGGTCATCTCCCTCAGGACGTGCAGTAATGGATTTCAGACAGCTCAGTGTTAAAAGGGGAGGTGTCCCTCGATGCATTTCTCTCACCCTGTGTTCTGTGAGTTTCTTTCTTAAAGCCAAGGATATTCTTGACCTTCACTGTTGTCAGAGTAAGAACTTTGCTGTGTGTTCTGCTTGCTGTGTGAGCTGGGTCACTCCTTCGGCGGCTGGCTCCAAGGACCTTGCCCCTTTCTTATCGTAGTGGTCCAAGATTGGAACATAAAAGTGTCTGCTTTCTGCTGCTGTCCCCTTGAGCATTTCAGTGACTTCACGAAGTCTTGCGATGACTGTGCCTAATCCTCATCCAGTTCTCAGTCTGACAGCCCAGAAGCCAATTGTCATTATAGTTGTTTTGGCACTGAATCAGGTGCACGTCTCCAGGAAGTTCCGTCGTGCTGGTGGCAGCGTGCAAGGGGGCCGGTTTAGTCAGTCAGTAGCTGTCTCTCCTGGGACTGGGGAAAAGGTAGTAAGACCGTCAGGTTCACGTGGGAGCTCATGTGGTCACCACCTCTCTGCATGCCGTCTCTCTGTTCCTTTCCAGGAGGGCCGCAAGAATGAGGTGCTGCTGTCCAAGGTGAAAGCCAAGGCCTCCTGAAAACTCCCAGACGTCATCGTATGTCATTGTTTTTTGGTTTTTGGTTTTTTTTTAATGCCATATATCGACTACAGGCTGGTGAAGTGGTTCCAAACACTACAGTAGAGAGATGCACCTCAACGCTCTGGGTACTTCCTTCCTCCCATTTGCTTCCGTTTCATCTCTCTGATGCCGATGGAATCAGACAGTGTGCACCTGACGGCTTGGATAATGCCCGTCGTCCTATGAAGAAATGTGGGCAGTATTTGTTCTGTGTCGGTTCAACTTTTGTTTCTCCAGTAACATTGCACATATGAAGGTACCTGTATCTGTATGGACTCTCTGAATAAAAAGGAATTCGTTTGTTCAGCAAATGTTAATTGAGCAAGCAGTGAGAAGTAAACCCTGACGGAAACAGACGTGTAAAACACAGGCCCTGCAGCTCAGGCCCCAGCAAGGAGCCTGGGGAGCAAACGTAGCCCGCTGAACCCCAGAGCTTGGTCGGCTGAGATTTTTTTTTTTTTTTAGTAAACAAAGGCTTTTAGCTGAACGACCAGCCCATGTGAGTGGTGGTCTTGTAGGCCCTTCACTTACCTGTGTGCCTTTTGTTCCTGCCCCCCCGCCCCCCCGATGCCAGCCAGTGGTCGTAATGGTGTAGCAACAAGAACGAGAGCTCAGTGGCCGCCGCTGCTTCTGTTCTTACACAGTACTCAAGTTTACTTCACCAAAAATTGCAAACAGGGGCCTCACACTGAGGACATCTAAATAAGCATGACACCTTCAGACCCTGTTTCTCTCTTGAGTCACGGCCAGATGTGGCTGGTCTTGTGCACCCCCCTCATTAAGAGCACATTCCGTGTGCGCCACATCTGGGCAGATCATGGGCGGAGCACAGAGGTGAGACACAGACACACCATTCACCGAGGTCCAGGGCAGCATGTGATAGATCCCAGAGCGACTGGCCATGAAGAGAAACCAGAGGGCGCTCGACGAGGCAGAGCAGTGAGGTGTGCAGAGATCCGGGAGGCTTCGTGGAGGAGGCAGGACGTGGGCTAGGTCTGAACGGAGAGTTGCATGTTAATAGGCAGAGACAGGTGGGAAGGTCAATTTGGATAAAGTACAACTATAGTTAAAAACACGAGAGGCGCAGGGAGAGTACAAGTGTGTTTCTTGGGAAAGGAGTGGATAGGCCCGTCTCTGCAGGAAAGGCAGGCTGGGATCAGCTTTTGGGGGCCCTTGAAGGAAGGCAGAGTGGTGGACTTGACCCTCTGAAAACGAGCAGTCCAAACCAGACACGGAGCTCCGCCTGCCCTGGCTGCCCGGGGTCTGGCAGCTCAGTCGTGTTCCGTTAACCCCCGTGTGAGGTTTGCTTCATTCCGCATAAACCTTGCACCCGTACTCATCAGCAGGTTTGGACCATGAAACAGAAAAGCTTACATGTGTCAGGCAGGTAGGGCATTCGGGGCAGCCTCAGGAACACCATGTTTTAGTTCCCTAATGTGTGCATTAAGCAGATGTGATGTGGACAGTCTGAATGCTCTTGCGCTGGGTGAACAACACCCGTTGGTGTCTGCGCCAGGGCAGCGAGGCCTGTGTGATGAGGCTGGAGCAACACTGTGTGATCTGAAGCTGCCCTGTGCCGAGTGTGCTCTTCCCAGGCCGCGTCTGTCTCCCTCCGGCTGCTCCCTCGGCCATGGTCATCTGCAGATTGATTTTTGCAAGGGCCCCGTGAAGCTGAAGCAAGTGACACAGCCAGAAAGCAAGTAGCTCTCTGAGGACAGGGGAGGGAGAAGGCAGTTTGACTGCACATTGTTTTAGGTTCAGGGAAACGTGCGTGTTTTCTTGTCGAGAAGCTCGTAGACCCATCCCTGACAACGCAGGAGCAGCTATGAGATGATGTGTGCAAAGGTGATGGGAGGAGGAGTGGGTGGTATTCTGGGGTTCGTTCTCCCGCCTCTCTGCTGTCGGGGAACGTATGGCGTGACTAATCCAAAGCAACTAATAATGCTTTTTAAAAGCGAGGGCGTGTATTGGGCTATGTTTCCAAAAAGTTTCATTTGTTTGTGTTTTGGTATAGGGGGGTATCAGAAGATCTGTTTTCCCCTTTTAGTTCTACAAGACCTAATACGGGTTAGTTCCTATTCCTTGGACGCTTCTGGAGTTAGACCACAGGAGCCAGTCGCAAGAACTCCGTGTTTGCCACAGATGACCCACAAAGTGCTAATTGTCTTTGTGAGTAATTAGGACACTTAAGCGTGCCTTACAGCCAGGCCTTACAGGTTCAAGTGATGCCCGAGGCCCCTTCGTTTCAGAAGCGACTCAGGGGAGTTCCTCCCAGGACATCTTATGTGCCCAGAGTATGGCTGCGTATTCAGCTAAGCCCACAGACTGTTCTGGAATTTAAAAAAAAAAAAAAAAAAAAAAAAAAAACAGCAGCAGGGACACATCCTTAAGTTACTTTTATGAAATGAGGAATGAGGTTTCCCCAGGAAGCATTGAGTTGTCCCTGTTCGGCCAGAGCAGTGAGCTTTTTTGGCAGCCTTCCCGGGGCTGGCCGCCGGGTGCCCTGACCTTCTCCGCCAGCCTCTGGGCCAGGGGCTGTCCTCCCCCACACGCATCGCACGGAGTGCATGGGGCTGCCTTGGTTTAAACCCCAAGCAGAGCTGCTGAGCAGTCCAGACTGGAGGACCACAAGGCATCATATCTCTTGTCCTTGGCCCGGATTCGGTCTCAGGGGTCAACTAATTACACTTAGAGGGAGGTGCCGAATGTTAGAGAATGCTGCCCAGACTCCACAGGAGGGTCTGTTTCCGTTTTGAACAGAGAGGGCAAATTCTAAGTTAGGCCTAAGTCCTTGATAGAGCCTCAGGTGTACATTTGTAACTAGGTCCTGGTCCGTTGCCCATATCCTGCGGGTACCCAGGTCCTGCCACTGTCTCCGGAGTCTGGCAGCAGGCCCGGAAGGCAGAGGGGCTGGTACCGAGAGCAGGCCCCTCTCAGGCCGAGGAATCGCTCTCTGACTAACGGCGTAGCTCTTGGGACCTCCCGAAACCAGGAGCAGAGGATAGGGAAGGCCTCAGGCAGCCCTCTACTACCTCACCAAGCACCGTCCCCAGGACCTCAGGCTGAATATTGATGGCCCCGACCACATCTGCAGGGACCAAAGCAGACCTGCTGGAAAAGGCACTTTGGGCAGCAAGCAGTGGCCCGTAAACCTGCGCCGCCTCAATTCCCGTCACCTGGGCATGGCCTTGTCCTGCCCTCTGTGCAGGTGACTGACGATCAGTGCACAAGGGAAGTAGACGTTCTAGCAGTAAGCTTTAACGGTTACTTTGACTGGGCCTGAGAGGCAGAGTTGGCTTGAATATGCTTTGAGGAAGAACATTAAGGAAGCACTTTATGATTTACTTGTGGCCGGTGTTGGCTTCAAGGCACAGCAGTTCAGTGAAGAACCCCAGCAGGGTGAGGTGCCCGTTGTCTGTCCGTGTGGCTGGACACGAGTCGGGGGGTGCCCTATGTGAAGCGTCTTCAGAGCCCCCCAGGCCTTGTCTTAGTCCTTTTCCCCAAGTCCAGAGCATTTCTTCTAAAGCACATGGCGGCAGGCCAAAAACACTGTGTAGAAAATCATGTTGTCACGGTCCCCAGTCTTCTCATGAGAAATGTGTAAAAGCATTGGGGGGATCTAGTAGCCGATCTGTGGCTCGTTTGACAATGTGGGGAATACTCTGGGTTTTCCACATCAGCCTTACGTCAGTTCCTCAAAGGCGCCAAGCTCACAACCTGCCCGTGGCTCTTGTCCTTGCTGCTGCCTCTGCCTGGACCGCCGTCCACCCAAGATCGCGGGCAGTGGCTTTCCCTGACGGCCCCATCCTCCGCAGACCCGCTCGCTGTCGGCCTGCAGCCCTGACCACGTTCTGCCCTCTCCCCTGCCATCTGTCTTGGTGGCACTGTTTGATCTCTCAGTCCTTTGCCAAGTCTGTTGCCTTCCGCCCAGAGTGCAAAAGCAGTGAAAGCCGGGACCTTGGAGTCTCCCCAGAACCTGGCTTGGGCGAATGGCCAGGAAATCCTGGTCGGATAAAAGAGCTTCTCTAAATTGTGACTTTGCATCCCTGTATTAGCAGAGTTCAGACGGAAACTTCATCTGATTTACGCTTAGTTTGAGTACAGGTAGACCATTTGATTCAGCACCTTGAGAGGATCTCTCAGAGTGTGTTTGTCATAGTCTAGCCTCGAAGCTGGGGATGACAGGGGTGTCAGGGTTTCAAACCTTTCAGAGGAATTGCCTTTCACATGTTTTCTCCCCCCATACGGTGGGAGGGAGATAGAGGGAACATAGTAATTTGAGAGATCAGATCACGAGTAGGCTTGGCTCACGGTATGTCATGAACCTAAGGGTAACTTGACTGGTTGAAATGACTCAGCCGCATGAAGCCAACAAGTGGGGCACAGCGCTGGGATGCCATGTTGGCAGAAGTAGCAGCCGCACAGCGTCCGTGGAGGGCAGCTGACAGTATCTATGGCAAGTGCCAACGCACACACTCTTTGAGCCAGCGATGCTGCTTCTAGGAGTGTTTCCTACATATGAGGATTTTCACCGCAGCATTGTTTGGAATAGCAAAAAGTCAGAAACTGCCACCAACATAGGGCAATGGTTAAATAAAGTATGGTGAATCCACACAGTGGGGTGTTTGGTTTATAAGAACAGAGTCGCTCTGTATGTACTGCCATGGGATGATCCCTAAGGTGCCTGGTCAAGTGGGGGAAAAGGGGCTCTTGGTGTGCTAGTGTTTGTTTTTGGAAGGAGGAAGAGGATGGAGAAAAATGTGTGTTGATGGGTGTATACGCGTGTGTGCACGCGCACACATATATCATGCACACCTGCTCGCATATGCCTCGAATATCTCTGGGAGGGTGCACGCGAACCTGTCAGCCTTGCTTGCCTCTGGGGAGAGGGGTGGGAATGACTTTTCACTGTATACCTTTTGTACCTTTGGAATTTTATACCATGTACATGTATTATCTATTCAAAAAAATAAAGTTTTTAAATTTTAATTTGATTTCATTTTCTACAAAATAGCAACACGACAGAAGATTCTTGTTGGGTAAATCTGCTCTCCTTAGGAATTTAAAACCCTAGCCCAAAGTAATTAATCTCTCGTGTTCTTGGGTCTTGGGGGAAATAGGGAAGCAAGAAGGGAGCTACCTTCTAGGTAGGACAGCTCTAGGGAGATGGTTCTACTCCAGGTGCGTTGGGTGATGGGGAGGGGACACGAACAGGGAAATGGGACCATGAAGTGGCTGTACCCTGGGAACAGGCCAGGGTGGCTGGAGGATTGCTTCTCTCTCATGAGGGTCACGGCACAGCCCCGTTCCTCTGGCTCTTGGGGTGCGAAAGATGGAGATAGCACCCATGAGTCATGGCCCAAGGGAGCCGTGCCTGCCCCCCATGGATACCTGCTGTGGGTGGGCTTTTCCTCACCCCTCTCTCCGGCAGAACTGATTGTGTCCAGCCCCAGGGGAGGAGTCATGACGGCCATTCTCAAGTAGACTGTTTCTGTTGGCCAAGAATTTGTTTGCGATGGGCATCTAAGCCCATTTTGGCCCCATCATGCTTAGGGAGGGGAGCTTCCTGCTTGGTGGTCAGATGCATTCGGAGAGCTCGCGTTCTTGCACATTGTCGGGGAAGGACGAGGTGTTTGGAGCAACCTGGGCCATCTTGAGACCGTGAGGAGAGAGAACCCCCACGGACTGAGCTTGGCAGATGGAACAAGCCGGACTTCCTGAAGGCACGGCAGGCCTCTGAACCAACCTGGGGACCCCACACCCCCATACTTCGGGTTCCATGAGAAAAATAACTCCCATTCAACCAACAAATAGTTGAACTTCGACTGGGTCAGGCCCTGGGAATGCAGCAGTGGACAGAGCAGACGAAAGAACGTGCCTTCACTACCCTCCCGTGGGGGAGCCGCGCAAGGAGGGCAAACCGGGTAGGCCGTACGGCATTACTGCCTCAGCATGCTGACTGCGGCCGAAGGCTCGGGAGTGCCTGGCTCGGCCATGATAGTTGCAGTGTTACGAGGAGTTAAGGACCACCCTTACATTCTTTACTGGCTTTTCTTTCTGGAAACTTCCCCAGAGCGCCAGTTAATCTGCCGGCTACTGGAGACATCACACCTGGTCAGGGCCGGCCCAGCATCAGCGTCCTGGTACCATCCAGGCTCACCATAAATGTCACCAGAGCGCCTGCTTGCGAAATGCCTCCTGTCCCTCACTGCCTGTTCCATCTGACTCTTAGCCGCCCTAATTTTCTTTTAATTCTATAAACCGCACGTTATTTTGTATGCTTCTGTTTTATTTTTGTCATGTGTAAGCCAGGTGTGGGTTCTATGGCTTAAACGCTACGGGCAGCTAAGCTGCTCTGCGTGAATATTGGCACCTTTGGAAGATAAGGTTTACGTGGTCTCGGCTTGATTCAGGGAAGAAACCATGTCTTGCATTTTCTAGATTTGTGGGCTGTTGGGTTTCAGAAGTTTGAATCGCTATTGTTTTTATGATCAAAACGTCCCGTCCGGAAAAAACTTTCTCGGTTGTTTGTCTCTTCTTTCGGGTATCCGTGTTCTCAGCATTAGATAAACATCAACAAACAAACGCACGACCAGGGAGGGAGGGAGCCGCATGGACACCCGCGTGAGGGAGATGCCAGGCAGAGGGAGTCGTGAGGGGAAAGGCCTCGGGGTAGGAGCGGCCGTGTTAAAGGGGAGAAAAGTAGCATGCTTTACCCATTACATATGACTACATTATAAAATAAAACGATTGGTTTAGCCACAGCCTTCCTACAAGCCTAGAACTTTGTGAAACCAGATTCTGACGTGAAGACACCGTATGATACCTTAATCAGGAAATGAATCCCGACAGGGAAGAGACTAATTCCTCCTACATCCCCCCTACCCCTGTCTTAGTCATGTTCCTCAGGCAGATTTGAAGCAGAAGAGAAACATGCTTATTAAAGAAGTTCCTGGAATGTTCATTTTATATCGGATACTTTGCCAATAGACTTATTTCTAATACTCTTCTTAAAAGGAATTACAAGTGCATCCTTGCATAAAGGCAGTCATCAACTGATCTGTTTCAGGAATCTATGCATTTTGTAATTACAGTGAGTGGTCAGGGAAGGCCTCACTAACTGAAGAGAAGATTCAAGTCTGAAAGGTCCAACAGAAGTTGCCACCAAATTAGCAAGGAAACAACCTCCGTTTCCAAAGGACTCAACGTACACCATTCCTTCTGCCTGGGATGCTCCCATCATGACCCTACGTTAAGTCAAAGCCCAGGCCAATGGAACACAATCATAAAGCATCCCACCCAGGCGTAAGAGTAAACAAAACATTCCACAAGTCCCCCGCTCCCGCACCCCCCCTCCCACAACCCTCCCTCGATCCTTCCCCTAAGGCTCCTGCCTAGAATCCAACTAGATCGATGCAGGCAGACCCACTAAAGCGCGTGCAGGTCTCATGCTGCAAAATGGGAGCCAATACGGAAACATGGAGTCCAGGCAGACTTCTGTTGGCTTCCCTTCACTGCCCCGTGCTTGGATGCAGGCAGCCCGGGGTCCACACACCAGTTCTGCCAGGTGTTCCTGTGTGACCAGATGCGGGCTACTTCCCCTCTCGGAACGTGGTTAAATGAGAACAATACCTACCTTGAAGGATACACATGTAGGATTAAATGAGCATTTATATATGAAACCTACTACAACAGCAACACATGGCAGATGCCCAATGGATGGTGCTCTTAAAATTATTCCCGATTGTGTGTTTTATGAAGAGAGAGACAGGGAAGAAGGTCTTTAATGCCGCCTAGTGTGATTCAGCCAAGAGGGGGAAATCCCCAGTAGCCCAAGCTTGAGCTCCAGCCTTGTAAAACACAACAATGTGCCTAGTCTTCTCTTCCCTGCCTTGGTTCACGGAGGATTTAAGGTGGCTTTGAGGAAATGCACAGAATATGAGAGGAAAATACAAATAGAACAGAAAACACCAGGATAGGGAAGCCCTAAGTAAACACTGGAATTACAGACTGGCTAGAAACATTAGACACAAATCTAGTTTGTGTAGGTTCCCAGTTCCTACACAGATTCCAAAGTTAGGCCAGAAATTTGGATCTGTTCTTCTTCCTGATCAAGGGAAAAATGCAAACAGTCAAGGAAAAGTCCTCATTATAAAAAAAAAAAAAAAAAAAAGGCCTTCACAAAGAATGGAGCAGATGACTACATTTTTATGTGAAATGCATTAACAGGTTTCATAAGACTAGTTCTTAAGGGGCGCTGGGTGGCTCAGTCAGTTAAGCATCTGACTCTTGATTTCCACTCAGGTCATGATCTCATGGTTTGTGAGTTCAAGCCCCACGTCAGGGTCCGCAGTGACAGCACGGAGCCTGCTTGGGATTCTCTCTGTCCCCCTCTCTGCCCCTCCCCTTCTCGCTCTCTCTCTCTCAATATAAGTAAACTTCTAAAAACTTAAAAAAGACTGTTTCTTGAAGCATCTTCCAATGAAAATAACATTCCAAAATGACTCCAAAAAGGCTGTCGTAGGGACATGCGTAGCACCTGCGTGATGGGCCACTCTCCAGCGGCAAAGAGGTAGTGGGACCACAGTCTCTGCCCAGACTCCCTTTGGAAGCTCTCATTTGAACGGGGCTGACATGCAGCAAAGCTGGGACTGTGGATCGTCTGAGGTCTTACGGGCCCTCTATCGTAAAAACACTGAGTTCGGTGAACAGGTTGTTTCTGACTCATTCGATGACAGGATCTGATCTCAGTGTGAGCTATTTTTAGCCTTTTCTCAGTGTAAATATTCATATATTTCACTGCACAGTTTGAGTAGAGACTGCTGCCCCCACCCCAGCTGGGGGTGTTATCTAATTTATGCAACACACACCATATTGCCTTTCTAACACTTAAAAAAAATTCTAAACTCCAAAGCCTATCTGGACCCAATGATTTTGGAAAAGGCGCTGTGGACCTGTATACTCTGATCAACCCCAAAGTACCAAATCCCAAAGAATATCTACATACCTCAGACATCCAGTGAGCCAATGGCGGAGGGGTCTGTTTTGTGTACATTGAAAAGCATAATCGGTAGGCAGCCAGCACTTCTCCAAAATCAGACGGTCTGTGGCCAGCATGACTTGGTCCAGGAATCCCCCTCATCCAGGCCCTCGGACCCCTCCATTCCTGGGCCGCATTTGGTATTTTCAGGAAGGCCAAGATCCACTATGGAAGTTGGGAGGCTGTTGTATCTTAGTTCTACAGTAGGTGTCCCTCTTTCAAAGGCATGTGTGAGTGTGTGTGTGTGTGTGTATGATCAATCATACATACGAATGATTCTGAGCCTAGAAATAAATGCTTCAAAAGTATTTTTATTACACATACAAATCCATATGCTGAAGAAGGTGGGAACATTTGTCACAGCTGCTCTCCCTTGTACAGAAGCAGAGAAAGGGCCCCACCGGGGTCCTCAACACTGGCGACACGGTGAGATCACTTGGGGAGATTTAAAAAGCACTCGTGCCTGCAATTCACCATGCTCCCCCCCACCCCTGAAATGCCTGTTTAATTGGTCCAAAGAACAATCTAAGCACCCAGCAGTGTCCCTCACTGATGAAAAAGAAAATCATCTGGAGAAGTCAATAACATAAATTGCCAGCCCTCTTCTCTGAAAGTCTCCTTCAGTAGATATGGCTGCACGGGACACTTCTTTTAAAAAACCAAAGTTCAGATGATTCCCGTCTCCCAGACTGGGATACACCACCTTGGAGGGTGGGGAAGAGAAGTTGAATCGGGTGGATAGAGGGTGGGAGAAGGGCTGTTTCACAAACGAGACGGTCTCCTGAGTGGACCCCCAAACAGGCCCCTGGGCTCCGTGCTGCGGGACACCCCCCCCCACCGGCCCCGCCGGAGAAATAGGGTTTTATGCGAAGGAAAGGCAAGCCGGCTTGGACTCCCCTGTCAGTTTCACCGGTCAGCAGTCACTGCCAGGAGCGCTGTCTGAAAAGGATCCCGGGGCAGAGGTCCGCTCAGTGGACTGCCGCGATCGATTGGCAGTGTCTGTCACACATCCGGAAAGGGCACACCGCAGGCTTGCCAGATGCTTTCTGCAGAGCCCTTGGCGTTGCTGCTCCTCCGGTCCAGGCCCAGCGGTGCGGCTCTCACACGTCAACACCCCGCCTGGGGGTAGAGGCTTCCAGATGACTGGGGTGGGGGGGGAGGCGGGGGCCCTGCCCACCTGCCCACAGCCCCCCCACCTGCACGTCTCTCCAGGCCCCGTGTTCATCTCTGCCTGCTGAAGAGACTCTTGAAGGCGTTGTTGTAGTTCTTGTTAAATGCCGTGTAGATCAGGGGGTTGAAGAAGGAATTGGAGTAGCCGAGCCACAAGAATATGCTTTTCCAGATGGGGGGCAGGCTGCAGGCACAGAGGGGGCTGATGAGCTCCGCCAGGAAGAAGGGGATCCAGCACAGCACAAACACGCCAATGAGAATGCCCACCATCACGGCCGCCCGCTTCTCCTTCTGCTCCCGCCACGAGTCCCCGCTCATCTGAAAGGCCACCACCGGGCGACGCGCCGTGAACACCATCTCAGCCTCGTGAGGGGCCTCCTTCACCTTGGGACAAAGGAAATGTGCTGTTAACACCGAAAACCCAACACTGGATGCTAAAGCAACGTGGGGTGGCTCCCGTGCGGCCAACCCCTCCCCCGCAGCCTCATTCAAGACCCATTTATCCATAATCCGTCACAAACGTTCGGTGAAAAGGTTCCTGAGACTGTAGGTTAAACTAAGCCCCGAAGGTTCTTCCGGGAGTGAGAGTGGCAGTCCCCACAATGTCAATATGATATAAAAAGAGAGGGAGGCAGTTAAGAGCGGGAGCCTCGTGTCAGACTCTGGCTGGAGTCCCAGCCCCACGGGCCATGTGTGAAGCTGGATGACGAAAGTCCTCTCCCCGGTAAGGACACCGTGGAGGTGAACTGGGAATGTGCTGGGTGTGCCATTCAATGCTCATGGAGTGGGCTGGGTCGGGGACTAGGACCCCAAATAGAACAGCCCTGACCCAGGCCAGGCACCAAGTTCGCAGCTGGAGAGGCAGCCTATAAACCTCAACATTGCAAGAAATTGTACAACTATGTGCTAGATGGATTCAATTCGGATTTAGGGGTACTTCCGTACTGCCTAGCTTTGGGGGCACCTGGGTGGCTCAGTCGGGTGAGCGTCCGACTCTTGGTTTCGGCTCAGGTCACGATCTCACGGTTCGTGGGGTCCAGCCCCACATCAGGCTCTGCACTGACAGCAGGGCTCCTGCTTGGGATTTTTCTCTCCCTCTCTCTCTGCCCCTCCCCAGCTTGGTGTCTCTCTCTCTCTCTCTCTGTCTCTCTCTGTCCCTCTCAAAAAATAAATAAATAAGCATAAAAAGTTTTTAATTAAAAAAAAAAGACAGGGGCGCCTGGGTGGCTCAGTCGGTTGAGCGTCCGACTTCGGCTTAGGTCATGATCTCACAGTTCGTGGGTTCGAGCCCCGCATCAGGCTGTGTGCTGACCGCTTGCTCAGAGCCTGGAGCCTGCTTCGGATTCTGTGTCTCCTTCTCTCTCTGCCCCTCCCCCGCTCACGCTTTGTCTCACTCTGTTTCTCAAAAATAAATAAATGTAAAAAAAATTTAAAAAAAAAAGACAGCTGTAAATGCCTTTGTGGTAATAATTCACTACTCTTTAAGGAGTCCCCAGCACAATGTCCACCCTGTCACCCCCATCCTTTGGCTAACTCCTATTTACTTCTTAGGTCTCAGCTTAGAGGCCACCAACCCTCTCAGAGTGGCCTTTGTAACCCTCTAAACTCAATCACATTGTCCTCTTCCGTAGGAATTTGTGTGACTGCGGCTATTGTATCTGCCCCGCCCCCGCCCCAGTCCAAGCTCAACAAGGGCGGGGACTGTGTCTTCTAGGACTGTGTGCCACCTGCCTGGCAGCAGCCACCGTGCCTGTCAGGTGCTCCGGGAAACAGCTGCTGCGTTAACGAGTGACCATGACAACAGAAGGGTCCGCATCTGCATTTCCCTTCCTGCCCGGATGCTGCCAGCCATGGCCCACCGACACTGGGGGCACCCAGGGGCGGGAGGCTTGGGAGCAAGGGTTGCATCTAGCTTGGACACCGCTGGAAGCAGCTGTGGGGACAGCATCACGGCCGTGGAGCACAATACAGGGCCCACAGCCCATTCGCCGTCTGCTCTCACTGCGTTAGGATGGCCAAAGCCAAGTGCTGCAGGACCCCCCCGGGGGGCCTGACCCATGCAAACCTGGGACTCCACCCTGGGAACCACCTTCGAATTCAGTCAGTGTCTTCTGCTACTTCCCCCACCACCCCCAGCGCCTTTTGTGGGAAAATCACTACACCGGCCTGGAAAGAGATCACGAAGACGTGGACAAAGAGTCCTTGCCTTTGCCAGCGCCCACCTGGCTTCCTGCCCGCTACCTGGAGAGAGACAATGACAAGGAAAGTGATGGCAGCATGGGAACAAACAGCATTTCCCCCTCCCCGCCCTGCGCCCCCAGAGCGGCCAGCCAGAACCCCTCTAATGAGCCTTTCCAAGGTTTGCCAGCCCCCCATGGGCAGGTATGAGCCCCATGTCCCCACTCCTCTTCAGAAGAGGCGGTACTGATCGGCTGATTGCCTCTTGATGGACCATCAAGTCACCAGACAAGTCTGAGCCACAAAACGTGCCTTTCTGAAGCCACCTCATGAATATTTAACAGTCTACTAGGGAGGGGATCATGTTATCGGAGCAGGAGCGGAAGTGAGAGGTGATGCGTTTGTTTCTCTCCCTCGGCGCTCCCGCTCCATCCATAATGGGCACTTTTCCAGCCACTTCTCTGCTGACCTACGCGGCCTCCCAGGCACTGGAGTCCCTCCTCTGGGTAAGGCAAGTTCTAAGTCCTTGTTATGCTGTTGAGGGAATGAAATGGGGTGAATTCAGTTCAAAGGGCTCCTGGGGGAAGAGAAACAGAAAAGGCAAGTTCACTGACCAAGGAGGCTTAAAATACCAGGCCTCCAGCACCACGGCACGACGTGGCAGAACCCGAGTCTGTCCCGCCTCAGCATCTGTTCGCTAGAAGTAAGCTCACAGCTTTCCACCTGAGCCTGCTGCACTCTGTGCAGAGAGAGACAGAGAGAGAGGCTGGGAGACCCTGGAATCTTTCCAGAAACAGCTTCAAAGAAACCGAGTCAACCTGGGATGATCCTGGTTGGCGAGGGGACTGGGTAGCTTGGCTCTTCTCGTTTGAAATGAGATATCCAAAAGGGGCTAAGGGCAGCTCTAGAGAAGTTACTCTAAGACGCGATGCTAAACGCTTGTGACGGATAACTTTAATTCATTCTCACATCAGACTTTCGAGGTATTCATTACTATTATTATCTCCATTTTGGAGTTGAGAAAACACTCTGAGAAGTTACATGCCTTGTCCAAGGTCACCCAGTTGCTTCTTATAAGAGCTGGAAGTCAGACTTGAATATCTGGACCCAGAGACCACACTCTTAATCCCTATATGTTGTTCCGCGCGTTTAGTAAACGTGATTGCTCTGAATAGGTTCCGACAGAACCTATCTTAAGGATATTTATGCCTGGAAATGTTTTCAGAACGGACATGAAGGGCTTCCTGGTGATTTCTCTGACCACCAGCTCTGGGGCCACCCGTGAGCTTCTCCATCTCTCCTCTTTGGTCTTCTCTCTCCTCAACCTCCTCACCCCAACTTCCCTCTGCACCCCTGTCTGGAAACTGACCATCTGGGCTTTAGAGGCCTCTGACCTCTGGTTAGAAATCCGCTCATGTGCAGACAAGAATACGGGCTGGTGAAAGCATACAGTCAGTGGGTCCTGCTGAAAAAGGAAAGGTTCTCTCAATACACAGAAGTTTGGGGACATCAAATGCCATGGCCAAGGCCACACAAGCAGGGCAAAATGCCAGACCTTCCCGGCTCTTGACGGTTGTCTGGTACGTGGCTAGGTGGTTCCACACACTGTCTTATTCAGTAATGACAGCGACCAGTAAGGATGGGGATGAGGAAACCGAGGCTCAGAGCAAGTTAGTGATTAGACAGGATTACCATCCGAGCCCCCACTTCTACATCTGTAACCGTGAAGAATCTTGTCTGTACTGTAGGCCTAGTGTGAGGATCACAATGAGGCACGGTGCATAGTAGGACCTCATAAATGTCAGCCTCCTGTCCCCTTGTTCCTTCCTTCTCCTCTAAAAAAAAAAAAAAAAAAAAAAAATTCTAGTGGGGCACCTGGGTGGCTCAGTCGGTTAAGTGACTGACCAGCTCAGGGCATGATCTCACGGTTCATGGGATTGAGCCCTGAGTCGGGCTTTGTGCTGACAGCTCTGAGCCTGCTTTCAGTTCTCTGTCCCCCCTCTCTCTTCCCATCCCCCACTCACATCCTGAGACTTCAGCTCAGGTCATGATCTCATGGTCCATGGGTTAGAGCCCCGAGTCAGGCTCAGTGCTGATAGCTCAGAGCCTGGAGCCTACTTTGGATTCTGTGTCTCCCTCTCTCTCTGTCCCTCCTCTCTTTCTCTCAAAAATAAATTTTAAAAATTTTTTAAAAATTCCAGCTGCTGGGGCTCCTGGGTGGCTCAGTCGGTTAAGCATCTGACTTTGGCTCAGGTCATGATCTCACAGTCCATGGGTTCGAGCCCTGCATCAGGCTCAGTGCTGACAGCTGAGATCCTGGAGCCTGCTTCGGATTCTGTGTGTGTGTCTCTCTCTCTGCCCCTCCCCTGCTCATGCTCTGTGTCTCTCTGTCTCTCAAAAACAAATTTTAAAATTTTTTAAAAATATTCCAGCTGCCACAGAAAGAACCCACAAACATTTTTCATCCTCTAATGTTGTTAACTCAACATCCTAACAAGGAACAGGAGAGGAAAGCAGAAAGAAGCATTGTCCCAATCACTTGTGGAACAAACACCAGTTGGTGCTGTGACCCCACAGGTAGGACAAGAGTCTCCATGAGGCAGGTGTCGGGGCGGCCACGCTAATCCCAGTGGTGAATCAAGGCCTACGGCCTCTGAGTGAGGAGAGAGGGCATAGAGAGTTTGCTGGTTCGGGCTGAAGGCACCCCGGATCGTAAGTGGAACCCCCTGTTTCTAACCAGAGCTCGGCAGGTCAGGACCGAGAATGCCTGGGGCTCCAGTCTCTCTGCCCCAGGGTCCATGGGGCGCACCAAGCTCCCCACTGCATTTCCCAAAGGCACACCAAGGACACGACTAGCCAAAATAGCCCCTCAACGTGAACAGAAACTGTCTAGCTTATCTGATAACATAGAGCAGCAAATGTTCTCAGCTGCTTCTCTGGTGGAAAAAAAAGAAGAAAGAAAGAAAAAGAAGAAAAGAAAGAAAAGAAAGAAAGAAAGAAAGAAAGAAAGAAAGAAAGAAAGAAGAAAGAAAGAAAAGAAAGAAGGAAGGAAGGAAGGAAGGAAGGAAGGAAGGAAGGAAGGAAGAAAGAAACAAAGAAAGAAAGAAAGAAAGAAAGAAAGAAAGAAAGGAGGAAGGAAGGAAGGAAAGAGAGAGAAAAAGAAAGAAAAAAGAAAGAAAAGAAGGCAGGAAGAAAGAAAGAAAGAAAGAAAGGAGGGAGGAAGGAAGGAAGGAAGGAAGGAAGGAAGGAAGGAAGGAAGGAGAGAGAAAAAGAAAGAAGAAAGAAAGAAAGAAAGAAAGAAAGAAAGAAAGAAAGAAGAAAGAAAGAATGGAGGAAGGAAGGAAGGAAAGAGAGAGAGAAAGAAAGAAAAAAGAAAGAAAAGAAGGCAGGAAGAAAGAAAGAAAGAAAGAAAGGAGGGAGGAAGGAAGGAAGGAAGGAAGGAAGGAAGGAGAGAGAAAAAGAAAGAAGAAAGAAAGAAAGAAAGAAAGAAAGAAAGAAAGAAAGAAAGAAAAGAAAGAAGGAAGGAAGAAAGAAAAGAAAGAAAGAAAGAAAGAAAGAAAGAAAGAAAGAAAGAAAGAAGAAAGAAAAGAAAGAAAGGAGGAAGGAAGGAAAGAGAGAGAAAAAGAAAGAAAGAAAAAAAGAAAAGAAGAAAGAAAGAAAGAAAGAAAGAAAGAAAGAAAGAAAGAAGGAAGGAGAGAGAGAGAGAGAAAGAAAGAAAGAAAGAAAGAAAGAAAGAAAGAAAGAAAGAAAGAAAGAAAGAAAGATTAAGGAAGTTTTCTTGTTAAAAATAAATAAATAAAAGCAGAGCATGCTAGGGTTGAAAAAAATAACTTTTCCTTCAGTGTAATTCTATTTGTAACGGAGTATAGTTTTGCTGAGCTCTTGGGTGTGACCATAACAGAAGGTACAACTGCTATCATTCTTGTTTTTGGAGAACGTGGATTTTTGTGGAGAGGTTGGTCACTGTGGTTTGGCTAAGGATCCACTGGAGTTCATGCTGAGAAGAGGAATATAGCTCTGTTTTCAGCTCTAATATCATCTGATCTGAAGTCATCCTCCCTTTACGAGTGGATGCCAATGGAAGGGCCTCTGTTGGGACCCCAGGACAGAGAGGCCTGGAATGGTGGGGTGGGGAGGAGGGAAGGGGTAGAGGGAGAAATGGAGAGAAGGGAGGTTTTGCCTTTTGCACATGTATTGTCAACCCTCAGTGTTCCGATGCACCCCCCTGGGGGCCACACCCTGATGACTACAGCCCTGCCTCAGAGAGTCACAGTTCCCACTGCACTGTGGGTTCCATCCCTCAAGAGGGCCAGCTGGGAGCAAGGCTCAGTATCACTCTTCAGAGATGGGCTTCAGGGAGCGCCCTATGCAAATGGCTGACTAAGCACCTACGTACCTTTCTGGGCAGCAAGTCCAAATCTTTCTTGAATTTTCAAGTCATCTGTGACCTACCAGAAGGTTAAGAACCATGGAGTTCTGATCTCAGTGTTCCACTGAGAAGCTCAACCTTCTACAGGAACTACACGGATTTAAGAAGCAGCTCCTTGCAAGGTCATTGGTGAAGACACACGGCGCCTGCACCATATTCGCCTATGCCCCCTTCATTTCCCCTTCTCCCCCTGCACTCTTCCTCAATGATCCAATCAGAGAGAAAAGAGAAACGGAAGTAGAGGTGCAGAGATAGAATGAACGTGATGATGTAAGGAGAACAAAGAAGTTTATAGAAAGGGGAAGGCCAGGGACATTTCTAAAGGGGTCCAGAAAATGCTCCCTGGCAATTCCAAGTATTTCTGAAAACAGACTATTAGGTACCCATCTTAAAGGAATCAAACCATAAACCAGATTTTTGATTACCACTGATACGATTTGATTCATAAAATGTACTTTCCTAAAGTTAAAATAATCTTGCAGTCTGGAATGGAATGTGTTTGAGCCCACAAGTTCTTTTAATAGACAGAGTCAGAACGAGGGCGACGTCTTCTTCCCGGACCCGAGCTCTGACAAGAGCAAAAGCCCACCAGCAGCTTAGTCTTTGGGATGGTCTGGTGACAACTAAATATTGGACAAAGGACAAAAACAAAAGGGGCTCTGTGCAGATTTCAGTCACTCAAGGTGCACGTACTGTATGTTTACAGCACACAGACCTGCTTATATTAATATAGACAATTAGCTTAGAGAGGCAAATATTTTATAATATAACATTAGCTAACACTCAGATCCAAGTTGTCATAAACCCCACAGCTCAATACTACACATTTATTTCGCCCTTTGCTGTTTACAAAGTGCTTTCCCCTTTATTATCCAGTCTCTCAGGACCATTGTATTCTGGACAGACTTCTAGCAGAGCACCTATAAGAGTTTATTCACTTTTTAATGCTATGGTTGTAGTCTACTAACATTAACCCCTGGAGAACAGAGGTCTTGTTTGCGCATTCCTTGAACCTCCAGAAGCTACCACACTGCCTGATATATAGGTCAGCAATAGTCAGTCAAGTAATTTTGAGCACCATCTGTGTGATGCTCAATTACACAGATGGTGGTGGTTTTAAAATCTGTCCACAAGTTTCCTGACACTTCTCCAAAGGTAGAGCTTAATTCCCCTTCCGTTGAGTGTGGGCTGGAGTTGGCGACTCACTTCTAGTAAATAGAATATATGGGAAGTGATTGCCTGTAACTTCTGAGACTAGCTCATAAAAGGCATTGCAGTATCTTCCTTGCTGAGCTTTCTTGGAATAGGGGAAGCCAGCCACCATATTGTGACAACACTCAGGCAGCCTTATGGACATCTCCTGCTAACAGCCATGTGAGTCAGCCATCTTGGAAGGAGAGTCTCCAGCCCCAGTCAAGCCTTCGAATGACTTCTGCCCCATCTGACATCTTGGCCACAACCACAAGAGCCCTTCAGTCCAGAAGGTCGAAGCCATTCCCAAGCCTGACCCACAGAAACAGTGAGTTAATACATGTTTGTTGTTTTACACTCCTAATACATGTTTGTTGGGCTATGTTACTCCAGCAAAAAGTAACTCTTCTGCCTAGGATGGTGAGTAATAGAACTAAAGAGGACTAAGATAAGAATTCATTGTTTATAACTTACAGGGGGAATTAAAAAAAATAATAACAAAGATAATACAGCAGCTGTCATGGATGGTTTACCATTTTCAATACTCCATATACACCATTATCTCATTTACTCTTCACAAGAATATTATGAGGCAGGCAGCAGTATTTCCTTTTTACCTATGGGGAAATACAGCCTTAGATTAAGTCACTCAGCTGAAGTGCTAATAAGTCGCACACAACTGAAAATCAGGTCTCCTTGCTTCCAAATCCCATGCTCTGAACCACTGTGCACCGTCTCCCACCGCGTGTTTATTGACTGAGTGAATGAGTGAAAGGTATCACCCAGGGTGGCGTTATCACATCCCTGAGCCTCAGGCATCTTTGCCTCTGTGGGCCCTTCCCCCATTAAGAAGTATTAAAAATTATATTTTATGACTATATTATTAGAAAGACTAACATAATCGAGGCTGGACACATTATTATATATTCATTGCTGCGATATTCATTGTCCCCGTAATTTTAAAGGAAATTAAAAGTAAACCAGTTCCGTGGGCCCCGAAAAGTATGGTGCCTCCGGGTGGTGTGCCTACTTTGCCTAATGAACAATTAGACCCTGGTATCAACTTGTATACAACAACCAAACAATTGAAAAGAAAGAAACTTCTTTTTATAGAATTTGTTTATAGAATTTTATTTTGAGAGCGAGAGTGGAGGAGGGACAGAGAGAGAGGGAGAGAGAGAGAGAGAGAGAGAGAGAGAGAGAGAGAGAATCTCAAGCAGGTTCCACTCTGTCAGTGCAGAGCTCCATGCAAGGCTCAAACCCAGAAGCTGTGAGATCATGACCTGAGCTGAGATCAAGAGTCAGATGCTTAACCGACTGAGCCACCCGGGTTCCCTGAAAAAAAGAAAAACTTTTTGATGTCACATGTTGAAAGGCAGATAAATAATCCCCATTGATTCTGCTTTTTTTCTCCTAAACAGAAAGGGCACAGGGCAGTAGGAAACGATCACAACGCATGGGGGTTGCTCTGTGGGGAGCAGAATATACTGTGTATGCGGTGCTCAGTCTAGAAAGCGGAAAGCAAGGATGTCAGGGTAGGAATGAAGCCTGCCTCCTGAGAGAAGCCAGCAGTGCCTCTGTGCTCAGCTGTTCTGGAACGAACAGAGTCCCGTGCACAGTTTTGAGACGCTGCTCCCATACCCCACCTTGACTGGGATACGACTGCCTCATTCCTATGAAGGTGAGATGCCGTGGGCAGTGGGGCAGCACTCGGCAGTTAAGTGCCCAGAGGGGCACGGAGGAATGACAAAGTAAAGAACGGTGACTTGAGGTCTGCAACCAGCCTCAGCTTCTCCACTCCATAACTCTGTGGTCTTAGATGACCTAACTTTGTGGCAGCTGAGTTTTATCGACTGGAAGCTGAGGGCTGGTGGCAAAGATAGCTCTCACCAAATATCCCTGGGGTCCCCTGGATTTCACAGCCAGTGGACCGAGAACAGAACCCACACGTGTCCACTTGAGGGTAAGGCGAGTAAAGCTGCTGTATTTCCATATATCTCTTCCCCTCTCACAGCCACCTTGGAAGCCGCCGACAGAGACTTTAGGCCAACCTGGCTGGGCTGTGATGCTTAAATAAGAAGATGAAGAGAAAGCATCAAAACAGTGTCCAGAAGAGGGGACTGACTTAATCACCACTGGTTTCTGTCTCTACTGTCAAAAACTGCATTTGTTCCCTCAAAGAATTAAGTCACTGCCCAGGAACTGTGGCTTGGCCCTTTCTGGTAATATTTCAATGTTGGGACCGGGCCACAGAATTCCAAAGAAGAGGAGGGATGTACACAGCCCTGTTACCAGAGGCCCTCCACCTTCCTAAGTGCCTCTATCACCCACAGAAATCAGTACCGACATGTCAGAGTGCAGGAAATGGCAGGTGATGGGGGTGGGGAAGGGAGAGAGAGAGTATTCCTGGCATATTATTTTAAATTTCTGTTTGGGGGTCTTAATACTAGAAAGCTTGCTCAGCAGCATTTCCCAGGCATTTGCGTGAGGGCTGGCTGAAGCCTAAAGACGCAGGCCGCTCTCCAAGACCCTCACATCTACAATCTCAGCATCACGGGACTCAAGACCCCCAGGCCTGGCCTAGACTGATACCAGAGAACTGGCAGCACCCAAAGCAGGGAACCGGGTTGGCAGGGGGCCCACTGCAAGTGGAAAATCACAATACTTCGCCCTGCCCCCCAGAGCTCCTCCTCCCCACCCACAGGCCACCCCGGATTGGCCAGGCTCCTGTTCACTCACTTCTTCTCAGTATCACCTGCTGGAACCAGGTCTGTCAAAAATAAACACCAAACCCCGGCTTGGCAAGCCTTTCTGGCGTCCATTTCACCATGATTTCTCTAGGTGCACGTTGGATTAATGTAGCTATTAAAAGTCAGCCCTACCTCGCAATCAGACAGAAAAGCTATAATCACCCCAGGCATTTCCAAAAGGACCTTTCAAAGAACATCATTAATTCTGAATAAAGCTCTCCCCTACCAACACTTTCCAATTATAGTCTTGACATTCCTATTTTATGCTACAAAATCTCTCTGCCATTTAATGAAGAGGGGGGAAAAAAAGCCTGCTTTTTAAAACACATATGTTTGAGTAGCCTACGTATCTGAGTTAACTTTCCAAAATTAAAACACAACTAACAATAGAAAACTCACTGTCCCTTTCCTCCGCCCCACCCCCATCGGCAGTCCTTCCTTGGCCATAGGCAGTAGCCCTCCCCCCCCCCCACCCGCCCCCTCCACTATCCATGGTTTCAGCTTTCTGAAGTTTCAGTTATCTGAGATCAACCACAGTCTGGAAGCAGATGACCCTCTTGATTTATCCGGGTCAACAGGAGCCTAACACTATGTCACAATGCCTGCATCATCATTTCACTTTAGCCATTTTACCATCTCACATCATCACAAGAGGAAGGATGGGTATAGTAAAATATTCGGAGAGAGAGGCTGCATTCACACAACTTTTATTGTTATAATGTTATAATGTTCTATTTTATTATTATATATATTATGGGGCACCTGGGTGGCTAGTCGATTAAGCATCAGACTTAAGCTCAGGTCATGATCTCGGGGTCAGTGAGTTCAAGCCCCAGGTCAGGCTCCCTGCTGACAGCTCAGAGCCTGGAGCCTGCTTCAGATTCTGTGTCTCCCTCTCTCTCTGCCCCTCCCCCGCTCATGCACGCGCTCACGCGCTCTCTCTCTCTCTCTCTCTCTCTCTCTCTCTCTCTCTCAAAAGATAATCAACATTAAAAAAAATTTTAGGTGTGCCTGGGTGGCTCAGTGGGTTAAGTGTCTGACTTCAGCTCAGGTCATGATCTCATGGTTCGTGAGTTCGAACGCGTTGTTGGGTTCTGTGCTGACAGCTCAGATCCTGGAGCCTGCTTCGGATTCTGTGTCTCCCTCTCTCTCTCTCTCTCTCTCTGCTCTCCCCCTCACCCCCACCCCCCACCCCGCTCGCTTGGGTGTGCATGCACTCTCTCTCTTGAGAAATGTTAAAAAAAAAAATGTAGGTATGTTGCTATCCCTGTGCCTAGTTTATAAATTAAAATCTATCTTAGGCATGTATAGGAAAAGACCAGTATACATGGTTCAGTGCTATCCAAGGTTTCAGGCATCCATGGGGGGCCTGAAATGTATCCAAGTGGGGCGGGGTGCGGGGAGGGCTTGGAAGGTATCCCTGTGGACAAAGGGCAGCCACTCTATTGTATTTGGGAAGGGGCAATAAGTCCTGTTTTTATTCTCCAGGACTTTGAGCCTGCCCCGCCCCCCACCCCTTAACAGGGAAAGTCTGGGGCTTGCAGGGTGAGGAGGGAGCTGACTCTACTAGATCTTGGCCCAAAGGCAGAAAGGTCCAACTTTAACTACAAGCAGAGAAGTTCTGCCAAATGCACAGCCCTGCATCTCATTCATTTCCAGGTCCTGCCCAGTGCACACGGCCTGGCCGGACCTCCTTGATCTCTATTCTGCCGCCCCGTGTGCCTGGCGCCTCACGTTCTTCATCTCATGTGATCCTCTCTCACCATGAAGTAGGAATGAACTTGTTTAAAGATATGGGAAAGAGGCCCACAGACATTAAGGAACCGCCCCCCAGTGTCCCAGCTGAGGTTTGAACTCACTGTTCTATGTCGTTCGGAAGTCACTAGAGGAAAGCACTGAGGTTGGGGTAGTGAAAGGAAAGCGACGCTTGGGTTCTGTTTTACGCTCACTTCCCTCTTTGGCAGGGAGCTGGCTGATAGAGTTGGAGATTTAGTGTCTGGACTTCAGAGCACGGACCAGGGTGTGGTGGGGACGAAACATACAGGAATGTGCTCATCTGCGGGACGCACATTTCCAGCCCGCCGCAGTCCCGCTCTGTTTAGTCGGGACCGGGAAGTTGGCGGCTGCACGATTCACACGGACACAGTCACTCCCCCGGAAAGCACCCGAGGGCGCGGCCGATCGGTGTGCCCTCACTACTGCCCCGACACGCTGCCCCTGTGAGCCCCCCTCAGCTTCGTGGATTAGCGGTGGGAGCGCCCCCGCCAGCCCCAGTGTGCGGGTGGGGGAACCCCTTCCCCCGCGCGTCAGGTCCGCAGGTGGCCAAGCGGTGCGCGCCTGGGGCAGGCGATGCGCCCCTCCGCGCGCGCGCCAGGAGAGCAGATGGCAAACTCCCTGTGCGCTCCAGGTGCGCTGGCGGCCAGCCTTCCGGCGCGCGCCACAAGTGTGCAAGCTTCCGCCGCCAACTCTCCCCGTAGTCGAGCTGCCTCCCCACCCAGCGACCCCCTCCTCCAGCCCACCCGTGCCGCAGCACGCTCGCTCCTCACCTGCATCGTGGCGGGCAGCGGCAGCACAGCCCCGCGGCGGCGGCCGAAACGGAACTTGGCCGCCTTGTAGATCTTCCAGTAGACGAAGAGCACCACGCCAAGCGGCAGGTAGAAGGCACCGCAGGTGGAGAAGACGGCGTAGGAGGGTTCCTGGCTCACCTGGCAGCGCTGGCGCCGTGGGTCGTACGCCTCGCCCCAGCCAAAGAGCAGCGGCGCCAGGGCGATGAGCGCCGAGAGCGCCCAGGTGAGCGCGATCATGAGCGCGGAGGCGCGGCGGCGGGTGCGCAGCGTGTACTGCAGGTGGCGCGTGATGGTCCAGTAGCGGTCCAGGGCGATGGCCGCCACGTTCCAGATGCTGGCGGTGCAGCACAGCACGTCGAAGGAGATCCACACGTGGCACAGGCTCCGGCCCAGCAGCCAACGTCGCCCGGCCGACAGCTCGCTCACCAGGCTCAGGGGCATCACCAGCGCGGCCACGAGTACGTCCGACACGGCCGTCGAGGCCACCAAGTTATGAGGCACACGATGGAAGGCGCGGACGCGCAGGATGGTGACCAGAACCAGCAGGTTCCACAGGAAAGTGGCCGCGATCAGCAGCACCAGCAGCGTCACCACCAGCACCGTGAAGACGGAGAAAGGCGGCTCGCGGCCGGGCAGGGCGGCCCCGCCTGGGGTCGACCCGATGACCCCGCCGGGGCTTGGGCTGAAGCTGCCGGCCTCGGATCCCAGGGGCAGGGAGACGCCGGTGGCGGCCACCGTGAGGTTAGCTGCTTCCATGGCGCGCGGCGCGCGGTATCCTGGTTTCCCGGCAGGGGACACACGCGCGCGGCCCGGGGCTCGGTGTGGACCGGGCGGGTGGGGGCGTGGAAGGGGTCGCCGCGTGCCCTGGGAGGACAGAGCGGGGTCCAGGTCGCCCCACCCTGTCCCTCTTTGGGCCGCAGCCCACACTTTGGCTCCTCTGCCGGGAGCCCTCGTGGACCTCTTTTCCAGTGGAAGAAAAAAGAATGGGACCCCTCTGGAGTCCAGCTCAGCTTGGCGCGCCAGTCCCTCCCACCTCTCTGCGCCGTCCCCGGGGCAACGGGCTGTCACAGGGCTGGGAATCCGGGAGCGCCGCGGAGTGTCCGCGCGCAGGGGCGGGTTTGGAGAGTTGCCCCCTCCCGCAGCCGGCCGCGGCAGGAGCCTGGCTGCAACCGGGTGGGCGGGTGGGGGTGGCCTGAGGACCCGCCAGCACCAGCCAGGCCTTCACGCAGCCCCACCGACTCCCACCACCACCCCCCCCCCAACTCCTCCGCCGGGCGGAGAGAACCCTAACTGCGGTTGTCTCCGGAGAAGGTTCATGATCGCGCAGCAATGCCGTAGCCACCACCTTCTCGGATCCCTGGGATCCGAGAGACAGAGAGACAGAGGCGCCCACCCTCTCTCCTGGCGAGGAGTTCTGGTTTCCTCCAATGACGATCCTACGTATACCTGAACTAGGTACCGAGGTACAGACAACAGCAAGCCCCTAAGCCGGCTCCACTCCGAGCACTTCTGACCGGCAGGCGCTTCACGGTGCCTTGAGAAGTTCACTCCGGGAAGAAAGGACGCTGCTTCTAGGCAGTTTGGCAGGGGCCCCCAACAGGGAGCGTTTGCAACCTGTCCCCTGACCCCAACCCTGCCCACCAACACCTGTCCGCCGCCATATCCCTGTTGGTCCTTCCCTCCCTGCCCTTTGCAGTTGCTGACAGCCCTGGCCACACTCTATGTCTTCCAGGCTAAGGCTGGGGTTATTTTTGTTGACCTGTGGGCAAAGGTAGACACCAATTAGAAAGGTGAAATCACCCTAACCTTCCACCCCACCCCGCCACCCCCATTTTCAGTCTCATGCTTTTGAATAATAGTTCAACAATAATTAAATCAACCCAGTGCCGGCACTACTTCTGTGCCCGGGAATCAAAACAGGAACACAGAGCCCAAACGGCCCCTTTTCTTTTCACCGCGGCAGAGGGACAGTCACCCACCGGCTTCTTTCTGACACCTGAGGAACAGCCTCAGGCTAAGCAGGGTGCTCAGAACAGCCAGACTGGGCACGGCACTGAGTCAGCTCCCAGAGAGAGACTTTCTGGAAAAGTCCCCTGAGACCGTAGCAGGTGGAAGGGGTTTCTTCCCGTGAGCGGTCCACTCCTGGCACCTGGGGCAATCTTTGGGGATCTGGACCCGGCAGGGAGGACGTCCCAAGAACGTTCTTTTCCTCTGCTCTCCCTTCTTCATCCATTCACTTTGTAGATGCTCTCTGCTGTCTGCATACCCTGCCTCGCGGTTCTTGCTTACACACTCGGACTTGATAGCACACTCCTAGGGCATAAGAAGCAACAGGCAAGGAAGTCAAAAACACTGACAGGCAGGGGCACCTGGGTGGCTCAGTCGGTTGGGCATCCGACTTCGGCTTGGGCCATGATCTGGTGGTTTGTGAGTTCAAGCCCCACGTCAGGCTCTGTGTGGACAGCTCAGAACCTGGAGCCTGCTTTGGATTCTATGTCTCTGTCTCTCCCTGCTCATTCTCTCTCTATCTCTCAAAAATAAACATAAAAAAATTTTTTAAATACAGGCATAAGTGTCAAGTGATCGATAAAATGATCAGAAATGGACTGTTCAATGACTGCAGAGACAGAGGATGCTGGGGTCAGAGACAAGGCTTTGCACTTACTGAAGCGCAGGGAAGGGGTGTGGATATTGGACAAGATGAATGGAAGGTTGGACCTGGCAGGGGCGTGAAAGTCTGGGGTCAAGGGGACAGATATGCAGGTGTAAATGACAAGGAGCAGGGTTTGCATGTGGCCATGGAAAAAGCTGGATGCTGGGCGGTTTTGGGACAGTGCCCATGATGAGCACAAAACGGGGACGGGCCTTTGAAATACTTTCACGATAGTCTCCCCCTTATTGGACAAGAGTGTAACCAGAGCAAAGACTATCAAAAATGTAAAAGCATCCGTATTGCAGCAGTCAGATGCTTGACTTGCTGTTATTCTCTTACCTAAAGAGAATGTTTATTAAACCTAAAATCAATTTCTTATTTGGCAGAGTTCGCTTAACGCTCTTCATGTTGGTAGATATTCTCTTCGTAGCTGTACTTTTTATACTGTGCCATTTATTACTTGAGAGACTTTGAGCAACTTAGGCTCTGTTTCCTCATTTCCAAACCAAGGCGAATTATGCCTGCCAGGCGAGTATTAAAGAACTACAGGTAGGGGCACCTGGGTGGCTCAGCCGGCTTCCCACTCAGGTCACAGTCTCAGGGTTCTTGAGTTCCCAGTTCGGACTCCACACTGACAGTGAGGAGCCTGCTTGAGATTCTCTCACCCTCTCTCTGTCCCTCCCTCGCTCTCTCTCTTTTTCTCTCTGCCTCTCTCTCTCCCTCCCTTTCTCTCCAGATTAATAAATAAACTTTAAAAACTTTTCTAATAATAATAATAATAATAATAATAAAAAGAACTACAGTTAGAGGAAGCTGGTAGCACTGGCTTGAGTCAGGGTTCAATACAGGGTCACTGTTGCTACTGTTTCACTCTGAGTTTAACCTTCCATTCCCTTCTCTTGTGATCTTTTGCTGTGGATCCGTGTTTTTACAGTTGTGATCCCTTGAATATTTGCAACAAGAAAACTCGTCCACACAGTTTACCTCACTTGATCCTACCCGCACCCCTTTAGGCCTCATTCCCATCTGCAGTTGGAGAACAGAGAGGTCTGTGGTCTTAACCTGCTGCCTCCCAGCTGGGACTCAGCTCTTCTGACTCCCTGCCCCTCCTGCCCCCGTGTCCGTGACGCCAGGCTGCCCTCCGTACACGGGACTGGGGTCCAGTCTGATTATTTTCCTTTAACTCTTTTATGAAATTTTTGTTTTTGTTTTAGAGAAAGAACGCATGAGCACGAGACGGGCAGGGGCAGAGGGAGAGAGAATCTTAAGCAGCCTCCACGCTCAGCACCAGGGCAGAGCCAGACTCTGGGCTCGATCCCGTCACCGCGAGATCATGACCTGAGCCGAAATCAGGAGTCTGACGCTCCACCGAACGAGCCACCCAGGCGCCCCTAAATATTGTTTTATATAAAAAGTCTGTGTTAGAAAAGGTGCCCCTCAAACATATTTCAAAGTTACTTTCTCACTTTGGTTTCAAGCAGAGGGAACGCCTTTCGAGAGAGGGACAGACTGTAGACCTGATGGTCAGGGGAGGCCAGAGAGTGACATGGGTGCAGAGACCAGAATGGAGTGAGTGAATGAACTTCGCCTAAGGGAAGAGCATCCCAGGGAGCGGGAACAGCACACCCACCAAAGCCCTGAGAAGAAATATGTTTGAGGGGCACCTGGGTGGCTCAGTCGGTTGATTTCTGCTCGGGTCATGACCCCAGGGTTGTGAGATCGAGCCCCGCCTCAGGCTCTGAGCTGGGCACAGAGCCTGCGTAGGATTCTCTCTCTCTCCCTCTCTCACACACCTTCTCTCTCTCTCTCTCTAAAATAATAACAAAAAAAGAAACTTAAAAAAAAAAGAAATACGTTTAAGGAATGTAAAGCTTTAACAACACACAGGAACACCCTTTCTGATTAAGAAAATAAACAAAAGGAGAAAGAAATGAGCCACAAAGAATCAAAATATCAATTCAGGCAGGAAAGAGCCTTATAATTTAAAAAAGAGATTCTAGATACCCTAATTTTACCTTTTGAGTAAAGATATAAAAAATAAACTAAGTGCCTTCACATGTTGCGTTGTTAATAGCAGAGGCCTTTTCTTGGCAGTGAATAAATCTAATTTACGGAAAGCTAAATCAAAAAATAAGGCATTCTCTAGCTCACTGTTCTGCTTTGTCCTCACAACACTTCATGAATTGACATCATGTTGTGTCTTTCGGCGCCTTTTGTTACCTGCCTTCCCCAGAAAAATGTTAAGTTCCTCCAAGGCAGGGCGGCTTCTCACTGCTGTATCTTAACTTCTGGTTCTGCACAGGCACGTAGAAGGTGATTGGATGCATTTGAAAGGATGTCTTGGGGCGCCTGGGTGGCGCAGTCGGTTAAGCGTCCGACTTCAGCCAGGTCACGATCTCGCGGTCTGTGAGTTCGAGCCCCGCGTCAGGCTCTGGGCTGATGGCTCAGAGCCTGGAGCCTGTTTCCGATTCTGTGTCTCCCTCTCTCTCTGCCCCTCCCCTGTTCATGCTCTCTCTCTCTCTGTCCCAAAAAAAAATAAATAAAAAAGTTGAAAAAAAAAATTTAAAAAAAAAAAAAAAAAAAGAAAGGATGTCTTGAACGAATGAAGGAGGCGTTGTTGGGACAGGTGATCCACGGGCCCTGAGCGCCCCACCCCGTTCCGATAGGACACGCCGAGGACAGGGCCCTGCGTCACTGACCAGGCCACTTGAGAGAGTTGTGTTTGCAGCAAGGGGCCGTAACAGATGAGGTGACCTCTCCCCCTGGGCAAAGGGGACCCCCCAAGCCCAGGGTTCCTCTCCTGTAACACAGTCGCCTGCCCGTCCGGGTGTCATCACAGGCTCTTTCTATAACCCCCGTGGGATTTGGGGAGTGTGAGGAACCAGCACAAATGAACACGGAGGTCAGGCCGCAGCTTTTGCCCAGAGGAATAAAGTCCTTTGTCTCCGACCCACTGTGTCTGTCTTCTGACAACATCTGTGAACAGTTACACAGTAGCTTGTTGCTTGCAAGTAAGGTCAAGTCCCGGACCCTGCACGGTACCCGGTTCCCCACAGGCACTTTGCTTGCTGATTTTTAAATTACAACGAGCAAAATCATTTTGCCCCTCGGGGAATTTTCCTTGATACATTGTTCTTCCAAATTTAATAACTGAGGCAAAAGGTAGGAACAGTATGATTGTTCTTTTTACATATTTCCAAATCGTACCTTAGAGAGATTTAATGGATTTATTGTTCTCTCGGCCTCAGCTTTGGAGAAACAAGAGAGAGAGATTGACAACCTCGCCAAAACCAATTTTTCTGTCACTAGAAGAAAACTGTTTAATTGGTGTATGATCATGTATTTTGTTTTAATTTGCCTTTCTTAATGGCTAAGCATCCTGCATTCTCCCACATGGTGATATATTTTCTATACATCCTTGTGTAGATCTGTTCGCCCCATTTTAACTACTTTATACAGGAATCCAGGTACTGACCCTAGGAATACTGATCAATTGCAATGTAATTGGGGAGCAGATTTTCATCAGTGCCGTCGTCACATACCTTTTGCGCTGTCATTCCTCTCTTTGCATTTATTCCATCACGTCTTGTTGAAAACAGTTTTCTTCCATGGGAGAGGACACGTCGATCCTGCCTCCCTCAAGGTCCTTAATTTATTCTGTCATCTTAAGTTGCTTTCCTGCCCTCTCTCGCTGCTATTAAAGTTTATGAATAGATTTAGAAATGTCTCTCTTTGATTCCTCTGGAGTCGTGTGTGACACAGAAGACGATGGTGTTTGGACCCTCCCCTCCGCATGCTGGCCGTAATCCCGTCCAGGGAAGCCCAGCCCTGATTACTGAGAGAAAGACACGGTGTCACAGACGCAGGCCAGATGCTGTCCTGATCCTGGATCCCTGTCATCCCCCGGACAACAAACTCTATCTGATAACCAGAATACAGCAACATGTGCCGGCAGCTGATCAGAAGTATAAACAAAGTTTTCTGGTCTTGCTGGGAGAGAACTCACCTCCGGTGAGGAGCAGCAGAGAAGCCTCTTGAAGGAGGCAGACTTTTTTTTTTCAATGTTTTATTTATTTTTGAGACAGAGACAGAGCATGAGCAGGGGAGGGGCAGAGAGAGAGGGAGACACAGAATCCAAAGCAGGCTCCAGGCTCAGAGCTGTCAACACAGAGCCTGACGTGGGGCTTGAACTCACGGACCGCGAGATCATGACCTGAGCCGAAGTCGGCCGCTTAACCAACTGAGCCACCCTGACGCCCCAAAGGAGGCAGACTTTGACCTGAACATTAAGAGGCAGGAGGTTTACTGACAGAGGTGGGGGGAAGAGGAGGAGGGACTACCCATTAGGAAGAGGGTGAGCAAAAGCTTAGAGGCTAAAGAAAAAACACCGACATACCAAACACATGAGCAGAGAATTGATCAGGAAGCACCCAACGTTGCCCAAATGATAGTTCCTTCCATTTTGGCTTGTCAGTTTTTGTTTTTAAAGAAAACAGGGAAAACATTTCTGTCATCTTTTGTCAGCGGATCCTTCCATTTCTCTTTACTACTTTCATTTCTCTCCCATGATTTTGTTTCTGTTTTGCTGTTATTAAAAAGCATTCATTCTTTGATATTATTGCCCTTGCGTTCTTCCCGGTGATTTTTTAATATCATTGTATCGGGCTTTTTTTCTAGTTGTTCATTAAGTCTCAAACCAAAGTGTTACCTCCCTTGAGAAGCTGTTCTGATCTCCGCCTCTGCCACACCCCCCAGACTCTGCTGGTGCCGTTGCTCTGACCGGCCCTCTGGAAGCCACTCCTGGGACAGAGACACAGGAAGGAAGGAAGGAAGGAAGGAAGGAAGGAAGGAAGGAAGGAAGGAGAGAAATATTTCTGTCTCTCTACTAGTTGACTGGGTCCTTGAGGATATGGTGGGGCCTCTCCCTGCTCTTCCTCCTGGCATTACTCAGTGCCTGGTGTGGCTCCTTAACCTGCATGGAGGAAGGGAAGGAGGGAGAGAGTGAGGGAAGGAGCGAAGGAAGGAAGGAAGGAAGGAAGGAAGGAAGGAAGGAAGGAAATGAGGGAGCGAGGGGAGGAAGGAAGGAAGGAAGGAAAGGAGGGAGGGAGGGAAAGAGGGAAGGAAGGAAGGAAGGGAGGAAGGGGGGAGGGAGGGAGGAAAGGAAGGAAGGAAGGAAAGAAGGAAAGGAGGGAGGGAGGGGAGGAAGGAAGGAAGGAAGGAAGAAGGAAGGAAGGAAGGAAGGAAGGAAGGAAGGAAGGAAGGAAGGAAGGAAGGAAATAAGGGAGGGAGAGAAGGAGGGAAGGAAAGAAGGAGGGAGGGAGGGAAGGAGGGAGGGAGGGGAGGAAGGAAGGAAGGAAGGAAGGAGATTCAGCTTTTATATCTGCATAAATGCATCTAAATGCATTTCAAAACCTCCACCTAGGTCAGAGTTTCTCACCCTAAGCACTATTGACATTTCGGGTTAGATAACTCTTTGTTGTGTATGGCAGGGGTGGGAGAGGCTGCTGGGGGAGGGCCCTGTTGTAGGATGTCTAGCGGTGTCTCTGACCTCTACCCACTAGATGCCAGTAGCAACCCCTCAGCTGTGACAACTGAAAATGTCTCCAGACATTGCCAAATGTCCCCTGGGGGTCAAAGTTGCCTCAGGTGAGCACCACTGACTTAGGCTGATCAGATCTCTCTCTCTAGCTGGCATCTCCCCTCTGGTGAGCTGCTTGACCTGGGGAATTCTTAGTCCTTCTAGGTTCCCCTCCTGCGGTTTCCCAGAGAAAGCTCCTCAATGCTGGCATGGTCCCCACGTGACACCTGTATTTACAAGGAATCTCACAGAAAACCACTGGCTGCAGGATCTGGCTGAATCACTGTATTGCGAGGTTAGCCACCTCCCTCCATGTGGGGGTCCTTGAGGGTTTCTCCCCTCTCTGGAGTTCCAGCAGTCTTTACACCCCTTAGCCCATTTCTGGGGTCCCAGAATGTCTACTCCCATCAGGGATAAATGTTCCTCCTCAGGCCTTGCCTTCATTCCTCCTTCATCTAGACAAATACCAGGTAAAGGCCCAGAAAAGGTACACTGCCTGAAATCGGAGTTATTCAATCTGCTGTGATGTCTGATGGGAAGCTTCAAGATGGAAATATGGGGGCACCTGGGTGGCTCAGTAGGTTGAGCGTCCGACTTCAGCTCAGGTCATGATCTCGCAGTTTGTGAGTTCGAGCCCCGCGTCGGGCTCTGTGCTGACAGCTCAGAGCCTGGAGCCTGCTTCGGATTCTGTGTCTCCCTCTCTCTCTCTCTGCCCCTCCCCCACTCAGGCTCTGTCTCTCTCTCTCAAAAATAAACAAACATAAAAAAAGAAAAGAAAAGAAAATACGAAGGATGCACTGGATCCTTCCGGCTAAGGTCCCAGTGTCATTTTGCCTCTATCACAGGTGGGTTAAGCTCTTGAACAAGCATGTTTCTGCATGCACACACACCCCTCAGAAGTAAAATAAACAAAAACATTTTAAACGCAGTATAGTCTAAATCCACGTTTGGAGGTATTTTTCCTCCCTGAAGGGAACGTGATCAACAGAGAAGAATTCCACACAGAGGAAAAACACTCTTTTATGGGGCCACGCACACCGGTTTCCCACCTTGTGTTTCCCGAACCTCTCGGTTCCAGAAAGGATTGGCCCTTTGCCTTGGCGTAACCAAAACGCTCAAAAAAAGCCGCCTGCCAGTAAAGGTGAAATTCAAGCCTCCACCTCCAGAAAACCCAAAAAGCAGCCTGCAAACTTTAAAATAGCCCTCTCTCCCCCTCACACCCACTGCTTGCCTTTATCAAGGTTTTAAAAAGCATGTAGGCTCGTCTCAGCCAGGTACCCCGTTATATCTAGAGTTGGAAATAAATCTGGAGACATATCCTCTACACATTAACATATGCCACCATGTTATCTGCCTTTATAAGACTATCCTTAACCACACTTCTTCATTTAGGTCTTCCACTGAAATTTAATACTTTTTAAAAAGCACATTCCTCTTCTCTGCTATGAACTACTGTCGTTGGTCCCCTGCCATCCAGAGACGTGCATTCTCCGTGGGGTTGCAGACGGTGGTCTTTCCCACCTCACGCTCAGGAGGAAATTGCCCTGGTTTCTGTGTTGGTCCCAGCCTCCCCACTACTGTGGCTTTTGCTTTTGAATGAAAGTGGGTGAATATAATTTCTCCAGATAAGCAATAGGCTTCTCTCCAGCTCACTATCAAAGTAATGTTAATAATCAGATGGGGATGGTGATGGGGAAGAGAAAACATGTTCCAGGAAACATCTAGGCATAATTGGCGTTTGTTTTTCCATTGTGTGGGTGTTGGAGCTAATTTGTTTGCAGGAATGTGGGGAGATAGTGCCTTAGAGTAATTGTTCCTCCTACTACTCTTGGAGTTTTAATTAGCAGATGGACTCTTTTTTTTTTTTTTTTTTTTTTTACATGGCTGCTTTCTTTTACACCACCAAAGGTAGCTGTTTGTTTTTTGTTTTTACATTTCTATGCATTCCAACCTACCTCCTTAAAAACCCCACCTTCCTTGCTAAAGCAAAAGCCTCTGGCAAAGACTGTTGGTCCAGAGCTGAAAGTTCTCCAGAGTCCATGGTGACAACAAAGAACCCCCCTGTGCAGGGACCCTGCACGGACAGGTCTCATCTCAGTGTGGATCCATGGCAGGCAGGCAGCTGAAGACTCTGCTCAATTCAGCAGTCTCCGGGCTGGTTGGTCGGTTCCCACCCGAACCTTACTCCCTCGGGCTCATCTTGCCACTTGTTGGGTAAGTGGCTTCATCAGAAGTGGGGATAGAAGCAGAGTAAGGTGAGGAAGCAGAGAGCATGCCTCAAAGAGAGTGGTAAGCAGTTCAAAGGAAGGCAAAATTGAGAAGGGGGACCATAGCAAGGTCTGAAAGTACCTCCATTTCCCCTTATAGGCTGATTTACATCCCACACCCTGCTCTGAGTGGCCAGGACCAGGTGATTCAGCCCCAGATCCTGTAACTGAACTATCAGCTCTAGAATGACCAATAATTGCAATTTGGAACTCCCCCCGGAGCAAAAGACAAGAGTGCTGTAAACACAAAATGAACCCAAGAACTTCAAGTCTCTTACTTTGGAAAGGTGAATTAAGAAATGCCTCATTGCTACAAGTATAGATTAGAAACATAGGTCAAGACAAGATGACACTTAGTAAGTTTAATGTATAGATTTATAGGATGAACACGGAGAACCATAAAGACATATGGTACCGATTGGTTGCTTGTGGGTGGATTCGAAAAAGTCATGGGTTTAACTACAGATGCCAAGAGAAATACCTCACTCGCGGTTCTGCCTCACATTCCTGGGTGGAAACCCCAATTCTACCCACAATCCTTGGGGGCAGAGGCATTATGATTTCTGGAAGCCCCAGACTTTCATTCTGGGGGGTAGTTCCGAGACGACTTCAGATTCTTGCTACAGTGGTTCTTATGTCCCTGCTGTGATGAGCAGCCTCTAAGCGAGCTCAGAAGTGGGAAGCAGGGAATAATGCTTTCAAGTGACCTGATCACACCCACACTGACGGGGCTCATCTCAAAGCAGACTCCCCCTGCCTCTCTCTCACTGTGATCTTCTCTTTGCTTGAGTTTGATTTCCTGTGTGGGTGGTTGGAGAGTCAGTACCACGCCTCTTCCATGGACCTTCTTTCTTGTTTATAATTTGTGATTCTAACACATTTCAGACCCACACTCTTTTATCTCGGTAAGTCTGAATCTTTTTTCTGGCCTCTATAGAAAATCTGGTCTCTTACACTTTAGGCAAACTTAACTTTTTACCTCTAACGACACCATTTGCACGCTGGATTATTTTGCTTCCATGAAATTTTTCTTTCAGTCTCTCAGGATTACACAGAAAGCAGAGGATTCTAAACATTCCCTTTCTTTGCTTTGCGCCCTCTTTTCCTTACACCTCTCCAGATACTTTTTTTTTTTTAGTTTATTTATTTATTTTTAGAGAGAGAGCACAAGCAGAGGAGGGGCAGAGAGAGGGAGAGAGAGAATCCATGCTGAGCGTGGAGACTGATGTGGGGCTTAAACTCACAAACGTGAGATCATGACCTGAGCCCAAATCGAGAGTCAGATGCTTAACCGACAGAGCCATCCAGGCGCCCTAACTCCAGATGCTTCTTGACCAATGACACAACCCAAGGCTAGATTTGCCAGTTGAGTGAAGGAGCAAGTGGGATCTCTGGAGCCTGAAGATGTGGATGCCATTCCCAGCTCGGCGTTGGCCAGTAGAGCACCCTTTGGTCAGGACACTTCACCGCTCTGCACAGCAGTCCTCCTGCCCCCCTGTTAAGAGAGTGACTACCTTGTCATCTTCTGCTCCAAATGACACCTGACAAGGTAGCAAGGTGGACTCTTTCTCCCTTCCTCTCTCCCTCCAATCTCCCCTTTCTTGCCTCACTTCCTCTTTAAACTATCAGAGTTGACACCCAGGTCCCCCTTGAGGACTGAAGGACTTGTTCCCCAGGCGCTGCCACAGACAGTCCTCTACCCCCAGCTCCTTCTAGAGTTGCCTCCACTGAAGGGAGTCTCTTGCCCAAAGTCACAGGCTCTTCCAGGAGCAGCCTTCAGCCATGATTAGCACAGACCATAGAGTCCTGTCCCCCTTTCCCCAACTTGAGACTCAGAAGGGGCATCACACCTTCCGAGCCTCCCGATGGGCTTAGCCGTGATTTAGTGGAGATTGAGGCTCAGCTGCTCCTCAGCCCAAACCTTCAGTCACCCCCAAGGGGATGTTTCCCCCTAAGTCACACCTAATAAACCTCCTGCACACTAATCACCTCTGCATCTGTGTCCTAAGGAACTCCACCTGCAACAGCCGTGAGGAAGTAGGACGCAGAAGACGTGATTTGATGGACAAAAGAAATACATATGAAATAGATTGGTAGCAATACAAGATGATGACTAATAAAGAGTCATGAGCTACCATTCAAACCACACATTCACAGGAAAACAACCATGGGGTGGGTGCAAAGGCTGCAGAGGAGGAGGTGTTGAAAGAGCTGTGACTTGCCCAGGGGTGGGATTTGAAAGGGGCCAGGAACGATACAGGAGGCTTCAGGTAGAGGAAATTGCCCAAGTGATTTGAGAAGAAACATCCCTAGTTTTCGAAATAGTTGTTACATGTGGGCAAAGCAGACACCCTTTTGTTGTGGGGTGGGAGGGAGTGAGCTATATGGATTGGATAAGCTCGACTGTAGTTAGAGACTAGATTTGGAAGAACTTTGGCCGCCAGGCTGAGACATCCAATAGTCACAAGTGGTGAGGAACAAGTAGACACATTGGAGAAGAGGGACACATGAAGCATCTAGGTGACTCGATGCCAGTAGTTGAAAATCACTCCTGATTTGACTTATTTGAGCAAAAATTCACTGCTTTGACAATTCACTGATTTGACTTATTTGAGCAAAAAAACCACTGTTTTTGAGTGGTTGTCAAGGAGAACAGTGACCCAAATTTCACCACATGTGTAGCTGGGCTTGAGCTCTGGACGGTTCCATTGCAGGCACACTTTCCCCCTCCTGAGCTCTTGTTATGAGAGTTTGGGAGAGGGCACTTTGCATGTGCCACCGTGCTTGCCCCCTTCTGGGTGTGTGTGTTTAGGAGGGTTGCTTTGCCAGCACTTTATCTGCTGGGTCAGCATTAGCAAGAACTTGGAGGAAGGAAGCCAGGTGGGTGATACTTCCACTGGTACAAGTGGGGAGTGAAGGGAGCTGGGACGGAGGTGGAAGGGAGTGTTGCAGCAATGGATCAAAGTCCTTGTGGGGCACCTGGGAGGCTCAGTCGGTCAAGCATCTGACTCTTGATTTCAGCTCAGGTCATGATCTTACTGTGCTGAGATCGAGCCGGCATCGGGCTTCCCACTGGGCGTTGAGCCTGCTTGAGATTCTCTCTCTCCCTCTCCTTCTGCCCCTCCCCTGCTTGTTCTCTGTCTCTCAAAAAAAAAAAAATCAATTAAAAAACAAAACAAATCTCATTTCTTTTTATGGTTGAATAATATGTAATTGAAATGTGTGAACCACATTTTAACCACTCATCTGTCAGCAGACACTGGGTAATTTCCCCTTTGGGCTACTGTGGATAACGCTGCAGTGAGCATGGGCATTCAAATAAGTGTTTGAGGGGTGCCCGGGTGGCTCAGTCGGTTAAGTTTCCGACTTCAGCCCAGGTCGTGATCTCACGGTTTGTGAGTTCAAGCCCCACGTCGGGCTCTGTGCTGACAGCTCCGAGCCTGGAGCCTGCTTCAGATTCTGTGTCTCCCTCTCTCTCTGCCCCTCCCCAGTTTGTTCTCTGTCTCTCTCTCTCAAAAAATAAATAAAAAATGATAAAGAGTCTTTAAAAAAAAAAAAAAGTAAGCGTTTGACCCCTGTCTTCAATTGCTTTGCGTATACAGCTGGGGGTGGAATTGCTAGGTCATATGTTAATTCTATGTGTAAGTCATTGAGGAGCCACCAGCCTGTGTCCCACGGCCACTGCACCCTTTCACATGACGTATGAGTTACAACGTCTCCATGTCCTCACCAACACTTGGTATTTTCCATTTTTAAAACCATATGTATCCTAGCAGATGTGAATTGGTATCTCATCGTGGCTCATCTCTAATTCTTCGTTGCAGAAATTCGCATTGCATATTTCTTTTTCCTTTCTTTGCAATAATTTTAATGAGCTAGCTCTATTTCTTTTACTCGCAGTCTTGTTTTTTTCTTTTTTTTTTTTTTTTTAACGTGTATCTCTTTGGAAATAGACAAAATTTAAATCCCGCGCAAAGGGACAAAGTCAAACAGTGATGCAAAGACTTCACTGCTTTCAAGACACGCGCGTGTTGTGTTATGAAGCACTCTGTTCCACTTGCTTTTCGCTTCCCAGATGATCTTGTCATGGAAGATTTTCTTGCTTTCCCTGTTTTTCTTCTTTGAGTGTCTTCTGTGATGTCTGTACGGTCCAGTGGAGATTTTTCTGTTTCCTGAGCAATTTGACAGTTGAGCTCTGCTAGTCAAGAAAGCTGTTAGTCCTTGCTGTTTTTTAGGGGTAACGTTTATATTCTGTTGGCTAGACACGAAATGCGCAGGATCATGGTGTTCTTTATCGAGGATGAAATGATACAGGGCTGTGAAGCCACCACAGCCAGACCCACCCTTACCCTGCTATGATTGACTCCGTGACACATTCTGGAAATTCTCAGATCGTCGTTCTTTAAAAACTTCCCCAGGCAAATACGAGGCATTATTCCCCTTAAGGACTTCAGGAAGGGCTGATGGCAGTCACAGTGGAAAATAAAACATGCTTTCTTTTCTTTCTCTTTCTTACATGTTTTGAATGTGAAATAGGGGAAAGTTGACCTTTGGGTGTTGTTTCCAAATCTTTAAAAGAAATTATACCAGTATGTAATTTAAAAAAAAAAAAAAGCATTTGACAAATCTAACACCTTTTCAAGATACAACACTCAAAAAGCTAGGATTAGAAGGCAACTTCCTCTACATAATAAAGGATAGAGATGAAAACCCCACAGCAATATGGTCAATGGTGAAAGCTTCTCCCCCTAAGATTAGGAAAGACAATTCTGTTCATCACAGTTATCGCCACAGCAGTTAGGTGAGAAAAAGAAATGAAAGGTGAGAGAAAGAAATGAAAGAAAAGAAAAGAAATGAAGAAATGAGTTGGAGAGGAAGTAAGATTAAGTCACAGATGACATGATCTGATAGGTAAAAAATTCTAAAGAATCCACAAAAAAACTAGTTAGAGCTAATAAACAAATTCATCAAAGTTGCGGGTTACAAGATCAACACGTGAAAATGAATTCTAGCTCTGTATACAAGCAATTGAGTTAATTCAAGAAGGAAATTAAGGAAAAATCCATTTACAATAGCATCGAAAATAATAAAATGTGTAGGAATAAAGTCAACCAAAAAGGTGTGAGACTTGTAAATGAGAATTATAAAACGTTGCCAAAAGAAAGTTTAAAAGACCTAAATAAAGGGAAAGACATCTTGTGTTCATATATTAGAAGACAACATTGTTAAGATAGAAATTCTCCCCAAAGTGACCTTCAGATTCAATGCAATCCCTGTGAAAATAACAATGGCTTTTGTGCAGAAATGGAAAACCTAATCCTAAAATTCATACAGAATCTCAAGGAGATCCTATATATCCATCAAATTTTGAAAAAGAGCAAAGCTGGAGGATGCATAATTCTCAAGTTCAAAGTTACTACAAAGTCACAATAATCAAAATAGTATGGTACTGGCATAAGGACAGACAATAGACCATCAGAATGGAGAGTGTGTAAATAAGCCCATATATCTATGGCCAATTGATTTTGACAGCAATGCTAAGACCATTCAGTGGGGAAAAGAGCATCTTCTTCAACAAATGGTGCCCGGACAACTGGGTCTCCCATGAAAAAGAATGATGTCACATCCTTAACACACACCGTATGCAAAAATTAACTAAAATGGATCAAAGACCAAATGATCAAAGACCAAATGTCAGAGCTAAAACTGTAAAACTCTCAGAAGACAACATAAAGGAAAATCTTCATGATCTTGGCTTTGGTAATGTTTCCTGAACTATAACACCAAAGTACAAGCAACAAAAGAAAAAAATAGATACATTGGACTTCATCAAAATTAAAAATTTGTGTGCATCAACAAACACTAGTAAGAGAGTGAAAAACCTACAAAATGGGAGAAAGAATTTACAAATCATAGATTTGTGAAAGGCCTAGATTCTAAAATAAAGAACTCTTGAGTAGTGACTGGGTGGCTCAGTTGGTTAAGTGTCTGACTCTTGATCTGGGCTCAGGTTGTGACCTCACGAATCCTGAGGTGAGCCACCCACCTTCCCCCACTGTAAGTGCAAAGCCTCCTTGGAATTCTCTCTCTCCCTCTCTCTCTCTCTGCTTCTCCCCCACTTGCACTCACATGCACACATGTCCCCTTTCAAAATAAACTTTTTTTTTTTTAAAGAACTCTTGCAATTCAACAACAAACAACAAGCACAAAAACCACCCACATTTTGAAAAGGGCAAATAATCTGAATGGACATTTTCCCAAAGAAGATATACAAATCTTAACAAGCACACGAAAAGATGCTAAAGGACATTAGTCATTATGGAAATGCAAATCAAACTCCCAAGATACCATTGCACACCCGCGAGGATGGCTATAATTTAAAAAACAAAAAATAACAATATTGTCGAGGACGCAGAGAAATTGGAACTCTTACACTTTTCTGGTGGAATGTAAAATGGTCCAGCTGCTGTGGAAAATGAAGATCATGGTTCAGTAGGTCTGGGGTGGTGTCTGAATTGTTCATTTCAAAAGCTCTCAAGTGTTGTTGGTCCATGGTCCACACGTGGAATGGTAAACTGGTAGGGTCTCTTTACCTTCAGGGGAAAAAAAAGAGACTTCGAGAGAAACAGGCCTTTCTTCCTGCCTTTCGAATTGTTATGTAAAGCTGTGATCCTGGGAGCTGCTGTAACATTTTGAACTTGTTGCCACCGTGCAGAGAAAATGAGGGAAATCACAGAGAAAATCACACGGAGCCCTGATTGACCAACCCTGAATCCCCAAGTCCTGGACTTCGTGTTAGGTGACAGAGAAAAGCCCCTTCTATTTTAACCCTTTTGGGCGCTGAGTGTCCTAACACAGGGAAAGCCCCCTCGCAGACATAGCTCCCCTCTCCACCGAGGGTGCTCCTGGGAGGAAGAGAGGGTGAGCTGGGGGCTGTCCACCTGCTCTGTCTGCAGCGTGTGAGCATCTCACTTGACTGGGAGACGAGAACTTGCCCCCATTGGAAATGGCCCCTAAAGTCCAGTCACTTCACCTGTCCTAAAAAAAAAAAAAAAAAAAAAAAAAAATCTGTTTCTGGAGAAACAGTGAGTTTTGTTTGGATTTACTGAGAAGTATTACATCACATTTCTACTTGGGCAAATACAGCCACCATGAACCTAGCACTGATGGCCATCAATAATCGTTCAAGAGACATTCATGCTGTATTTTTGGGGTGATTTAATGGATTTTCTAGGAAAAGTTAACTATATAAATTTGCCACGTTATGGTCTGACTTTGGAATCTAATTTCTTTTTTTTTTTAATTTTTAAGTGTTTATTTATTTACTTTGATAGAGACAGCGTGAGTCGGGAAGGGGCAGAGAGAGAGGGAGAATCCTAAGCAGGCTCTGTGCCATCAGCTCAGAGCCTGATGTGGGGCTCGAACTCATAAACCGTGAGATCATGACTGAGCCAGAATCAGGGGTGCAATGATCAACCAACTAAGCCACACTGGCGCCCCTGGAATCTAATTTCTATATAAAATGTAATCCCATCATTATTCTTGTTTTTTCCATATAATATCACAGAATGGCAGATCCAGAAAGGCTATCGTATCCTGTTTTGTAAGTAGATTAAGGTATTACTGCTTTTGGTATATCGTTTCACTGAAAACACAACTTTTCTGACGATACAGAAGCAGCTACAATTGGAAATAAAACTAGAGAAATCCTTCCATCAAGAAGGAGCTAGAACATGGGCTAACAAAGAAAGGGTTAATGTTAATACATAAAGAGATACAACAAATAAAAAAGCAACATTCCAAATAAAAGCAGATGGAAAGTAAAATGAAATATTAGTGATACAATGTAGGTGATAAGGTGTGGGTAGTGTTGTAAAATGTTTTTCGATTTTGCCAGTTTGCTTGAATTTTTTCAAGATATAGTGTTAGCAAAAAGCAGACACAGGTCCTGATTAGGCAATTAAAAAAGAAGAAATACAAATGGCTAAAAAGGATACGGAAACGTGTTCTAACTCACTGGTAAGTAAAGACATACAAATTGTTACACATTCAACATTTGAGACATTGAGACATGCAAGATGGACTGGGCTCTCCCCTGCACCAACCCCCCCCCCCCCCACTCAGCACCCCTCAGCCCCTCCCAGCCTCCCCTCCCCGTGGGCTCAGCCCTGCAGGTACAGCAGCAGGAAGCCACCCCTGCCCTGAGCGAGGGGGGGGGGGGGAGCTGCCTGGCCCATGCCCACCTGCAGGATGAGCTTCCAGCCCTAACCCCCGTTAAGGCTGTAGCGTGGAGGGTAGAACAGGGATGGCCATATGGAGTCACAAACATTAGGTTTCTGGAAACATTAGATTTCTGGGTTGGGCTTTTACCAAAGCAGGGGGGCAGGCCCAGAACCTGGAGGCTCCTGAGGAGGAGGGGGGCTCCTTGAATCAGGAACCCAAAGTCTTCTCCCAGATCCTCCCCGAGGCAATGGGACTGCAGTCCTGATGATGTGTGTATCTTCCTCCTCTCAGTGTGCTAACATCCATAGACGAGGGGCAGTTGCCGCGGGGCCGGGGGGAGCACTGTGGGCACAGGACAGCCTTTGCTTGGGCCCTCCCTGGGCTCATTCCAGGGGTGCTCTGACTCAACCATGCCACCTCGGCTGACTCACAGTGTGCAGAAAAACTGGTCTCTTCTCCTCCAGGCCGCGCTGGCCCGAGAGGATTGAGCACACATTCTTACCCGGATACATTTATTTTCATTAAGACAACATAAATCTAAATATATTCACCAATATTTTGATGGCTTTCCCTTCCAAGTTCATCTGAAACTTATCATTATTTATTTATTTTGAGAGAGACAGAGACAGTGCGAGCAGGGAAGGGGCAGAGAGAGGGAGAGAGAAGCCCGTGCTGTCAGCGCAGAGCCTGATGTGGAGCTCGAACCCAGGCACTGTGAGATCATGAGCTGAGCAGAAATTGAGTCAGACGCTCAACGGACTGAGCCACCCGGGCGCCCCATAAAATTGATAATTTTTAAACATATATCCAGTCCATGGAGGGCTCGAACAGGATAAGAAGAGAGGAGTGAATTGCTCTGTTTCAGCTGGGGACGTTCACCTTCTCCTGCTCTTGGTCATTGGTGCTCCTGGTCTTGGGCCTTCAGTCCTGGACTGGGACAGACACCGCTGGATCTGCCCCCAGGTTCTCAGACCTCAGGGACTGGACTGAGTTGTGCCACAGGCTTTCCTGGTTTTTCCAGTTTGCAGATAGTGTATCGTGGGACTTCTCAGCTTCCGTCGTCAGGTGAGCCAATTTCTGTAATAAATCTCTCTCTAGATAGGTAGGTAGAGTGATATATAGAGATCTGTCTGTCTCAGTCTGGCAATTCTACTCCTACATATATTCCCAGGAGAAACGAAAACATATGTCCACACAAAAGCTTGTTCAAATGTCCATAGCAGCATTATTTATAATCTTCAAAATATGGAAACCCAAATGTCCACCAATGGAGAACCGGAAAAATAAAATGTGATGTTCACACCATGGGCTATTATTTGTTCATAAAAAGGAATGAAGTCCTGGGGCGCCCGGGTGGCTCAGTCGGTTGGGCGTCCGACTTGGGCTCAGGTCATGATCACGTGGTCTGTGAGTTCGAGCCCCGCGTCGGGCTCTGTGCTGACAGCTCGGAGCCTGGAGCCTGCTTTGGATTATGTGTCTCCCCCTCTCTCTCTCCCCCTCACCTGCTCATGCTGTCTCTCTCTGTCTCTCAAAAATAAATAAAAAATTAAAAAAAAAAAAAAGGGATGAAGTCCTGATTCGTGTCACATGGGTGAACCCTGAAAACATGCAAAGTGAGAGAAGCCAGCCACAAAGGGCCTCATCTTGTATGATTTCTCTTTTATGGAAGGTCCAGAATAGGCAAATCTATCAAAACAATGCAGGTAGTGGTTGCCAGGGCGCAGGGCAGGGGGACACGGGGAGCGCCTACTAATAGGTACAGAGTTTCCTTGAGGCGGTGGAAATGTTCTCGTATCGATTGTGGTGGTGGCACAACTGTGTGTGAAGAAAACACCTGGAGTATGTGAATTGTATGACATGGGAGTTATAGAACAACACAGCTCAGAAAGGCTACCAGAGAGTTCAGAGTTGACTCCTCCAGCCCCTTAGACCACATGGCGGCACTGTGTCCCCAGTCACCAGAGAGTGGGAAAAGCCTGCTGTCCCCTTGGGTATTTTGGGGGACTCTCCCGTTCTCAGGTCCATCAAGCTGCCGCATTTTCTCCGGCACTTCGCCGGTAACAAGCAGTCGCATGGCCGTTCGGTGCCTTGTCCCACCCACTTGGATTTTGGGGACACCCGTCACCTGCTTTTGTTGTAATTACTGTCTTTGGCTTCTTAGTTTTGCCCTCTAGGTACTCAACTTTTATGTGGGGTTCAGAAAAATCCAGAAGTTATCCTGGTGTCACTGCCACCATCTTCCCAGAATTTGTGTAGGAGGCCTTTGCAAAACACGTCGTTTTTGGTATGAGTTTCAAGTATCTCCCTGCCTTCCTGTTTCCATTTGTCTTTTGTCACTTGAGCTTCTGGGATGAGCGGCTTGGAGGTGAAGCACTGGGGGGCAGTTGGGGGTCAGTTGGGGGTTGTGGAAGCTACTGGGAGTTGGAGTAGCTTCCACAAGGCCGGCTCCCTGAATAATCACCCAGGGAATTCATCCACCCCCCTCCTGCCCCGTGTTAGCAGCCTCCAGGCTTGGAGGGGATCAGACTTCCTCAGGCTATTAGTATTTCAATAGTGCAATTCGGTTCACCTACTGCTCAGAAAGTATTGCTATGGAAACCTTTTCAGGCATGTTTAGCAGGTCTTTAGAGGTGAAGAGAAAGACGACGGACAAAAAGCAGAGTCCTCCCTGCAGCCACTCAATCCACTTTAAGTCCCCCAGAGCTAAGGGGAAAAACGCGTAGAGGGATGTTGTTCTTTCCATTGCAGATGGGAAAGGGCTAACCCAAGTGGATTTGTCAGAGGACAATTCTCTAAGGCAGCAAATGGTGGTGAATTTGATTCCTTGCCACACTGGTTTGTGGAATAGTCTGTAATGAGACTGTTAAATGTCTAATTTGGGGTCAACACATAGCTTGTCTCAAACCGTCTTCAGTTCCTGTGGAGTCCTATTAATATTCACACCCCAGTTTTTATAGCTGTGAAACACGGTCCCAAGGCTGAATGCAGCTACTCTTCCAAACGGCTGCCAAGAATCCTGAGCAAGGTGCACACATACAAAATGTCCTCCACTGGCAATAAGGGGAAGATGGTCCAGTGAACAAAGTTGAGGCCACCACTTATGTGGTTTCTGACCTTTTATTTTCCTCGATCAAAGCTGCCCTGGTGGCTGTAAGGACTAGTGCCCTTGCCTCGCACGGCCAGCTGTTAGGACTCAGGTTCTCAGGTACTGACCGTCCCTACCCTGTGCTTCGAGGACACTGGTGTTCCCTCTCCTGCGGGAGGAGAAGCCCGGGTCAGCCAGCCTAGGAGCCAAGTGAGTGGTCCAGTGCCCCTGGCTTCAGGCTGAGTGGGAGAACACTCTATAGTACAACAGAGACCCTGCTGGAAGTAGAGGTGGCCAGGCCATTGACTTAAGAAGCTATTAGGGACCACAGGGGCGCCGGGGTGGCTCAGTTGGTTAGACCCACTCCGGCTCAGGTCATGATCTCGTGGTTTGTGGGTTCCAAGCCCTGTGTCGGGCCCTGTGCTGACAGCTCAGAGCCTGGAGTCTGCTTCAGATTCTGTGTCTCCCTCTGTCCCTCCCTCATCGGTGCTCTTTCAAAAATAAACATTTTTTTTTTTTTTTTTTAAATAAGCAGCTAATAGTGACTCTCTCCTGAACTTCCTTTTCCTTTGTAACATGGGGATGATACCTGTCCTTCCCAGGGCTGCCAGAAGGCAGATGTAAAGTTCAAGTATATGGAGTGCTAAGTCAGAGGCTGGCCTTCCCAGGGGTCAGACCTGTAGCTCAAGTGTCCTAAGCACATGCTTGGAGGATGACAGAACCTGCTTGTCCCCTCTTCCCTATGCTGTCCCCTTTCCTGTAGCTGGAGAGGAGCCCCCTGCAGCCCTCCTCCACCAATCAACCCCCTGCCCCAAGATCCTATGCAGAAGTGCAGGGGGAGTGTGACACCCCTGTGGCAGCCGCTGTCCCTTTCAGCCCTGGCTAAGGGCCCTCTGCTGGGGAGCTTGGGGAATCAGAAACAGGGAGACCCTCAGAGTTGATTGGCCTAAAGACACTGAGCCCCTGACATTCTGATGGTGGCAAGAGGATGTGAGAGAGCAGGTAAGTTCTAGAGGACATTTTTTTTTTAATCACTGTCCCCTTTCTTGATGTTCTCGGAAGTGGTTACCAATAGCTGTCATTTCCTTTTTTTTTTTTTAATGTTTATTTATTTTTATTTATTTTTTTTAACGTTTATTTATTTTTGAGACAGAGAAAGACAGAGCATGAACGGGGAGGGTCAGAGAGAGGGAGACACAGAATCCAAAACAGGCTCCAGGCTCTGAGCTGTCAGCACAGAGCCCGACGTGGGGCTCGAACTCACAGGCTGTGAGATCATGACCTGAGCCGAAGTCGGCCACTTAACCGACTGAGCCACCCAGGCGCCCCTAATGTTTATTTATTATTGAGAGACAGAGAGACACAGAGTGTGAGCAGGGGACGGGCAGAGAAAGAGGGAGACACAGAATCCGAAGTTGGCTCCAGGCTCCGAGCTGTCAGAACAGAGCCTGGCATGGGGCTCGAACCCACAAACCACGAGATCATGACCTGAGCTAAAGCCAGACGCTCAATCGACTGAGCCACCCAGGCGCTCCACCAATAGCTGTCATTTCTAACGGCGGACTGCTCCATTCTGTGCTAAGTACCTCTCAGGCATGACTGCGTTTACTCCTGTCGACTCCACCGCTTCCTTCTACAGCTGAGGAAACTGAGGCACAGAGAGGGAAGTCCACTTCTTCAAGGCGTCACAGTAAGTGGCGGGACGGAGATTCCCAAGTTCTGCCTCACTCCGGAAACTGCTGCCCTGGGCCCTCCAAAGCCCGTCAGCCTGCCCCTCCCTGGTGCGTATTTATTCCCCACTAGGCTGAGTGGTGCTGGAGGTACTGCTTCTTCCTGCTTCCCAAACCTCCAGTTCCAGACCCGCTCTTCCGTGATCTGTACCTCGAGGTGGTGAGCTGGCCGCTTGTTCTTCCTTTCACACATCCTTGCCTTTCATGTTTCCAGTCCTGGCCTTGCTCTAAACCCACCACTTCCCCTGTGCTGTGGGGCAGGGCAGCTCCGGGCAAGGGGGGCATGAAGGATGCAAGCAGCTTAGACAGCCTACCTACAGAGGGAGACGGAAACCAAGTCAGAGCATCGCTATATGTCAGAGGGGCCTTGGGTTCTCAAATAGGAGCAACAAAGAGCTACTCTGAAAGCGAAAAGGAATTAATTGAAACGGCAACCACAGAGGACTAGAGAACTAGGTTTGGAAAACCAGAGCCGGTCACGCCTCTGCTCCCAACACAGCAGCCTCCGGAAGCGGGATCAGGAAGATGCCACTTGTAGTGTTAGTCCCTGACTCAGAGTCTAGGGCAGGATACCTGATCTGTCAAACCTGGGTCCCAGGCCGGTCCTGGCTGCAGCGGAGGCTTTTCTGATGGGAAGTGGGTTGAAGACCCAGCAGGGGTAACACGGCACCGTCTCCAAGCACAGGAAGGTTAGACGCCGGGCAGCACCTCCAACAAAAAACATCCACTAGTCTCACCCAGTTAAAATGTTTGCATTCCCCCTTAAATTACAGATGAGGATGCCGAGTCCTGGACAAAGTGGCCAAGGCAAATCAATTTCATCTCCTGTGCCAACACCAATCAACTGCATTCCAACTGAATGGAGTGCCGTTGGGGGATCTGGAGGCTTTGGCTGGAAGGAGGAGGGGAGCCATGGTTGTTATGCTGACCTACAGTGAGAGCCTCTTCCCACATAAGCCATTCAAACTCATGGCTGCTAGCTCTGGAAAGCCCGAGTCATGTGTCTCCTCTGGGCCACCCAGTTCGTGCAAGACTAAACATGTTAACACCATTTCCTGTATTGGGAATTCTCCCTTTGCAAGATGAGAACGTTAAAAGGTTTAGTAAGAGGCTGTAGGTGTATGGATGTCCCCAAATCTACTGGTGGCATGAAACCCATCCAGAGGTTCTTCTGCCCCACCAAAGGCCCAAGTCACAATCTCCTAGAAACGAGGGATGAAAATCTCACAACATCTTGGTGTTTCTTAAGAAGCCAATCTTAAGTCAAACCAGTATTTGGGAACTCCAGTTCCCGAAGAGAGGCCTACCTTCTACAGACAGAGAAGGTTCCATCACCTTCCCACCAGCTAATGTCTACCAGAATCCAAGGACCTTTCAGCCTCAGAAACGGCTGGAATCTCTATCGGCATCCATCACACAACTTAAGACAATATTGCAATTGTCACCTCTTTACCTTCTCTATACCGTAACCAGGTTCATAAGAACTCATCCTGTCCACGAGCACCTAGCAGGCTTTCAATTCAAGACAACCTAGGATTATCCAAAGACACAATTACTGCCTCCACTAACATCCAGTACAAAACAGAGTAGCCTTGAAAATGGCTTCCATCTGTTTGACGGTTGCCTTAGGAAAGTGCTGCAGAATAGGAATGCTTTCCAAAACCTGGGTCAGATCATAATTCCAAGGCACTGGACTGCCAGAAATCCTGCCTGTATTTTGCCAAAGGGCTCAAGCTGGCTCAGGGTTTTTGGAGTCCCTGTACCCAATGCTGCCGAATGGCAAACCTTTCCTGTGGGACGCACTCAACAGACAGCTAGGAGCTTTGCAGCAAACATTCTCCTACGCACTTCCGTGAGCTCATTCAATTCTCATCACCTTATGTTGTTCTGTTACCTCCTTTTACACATGTAACAGACCTAGAAAGGAGGCACAGCTGGAATCTGAATCCAGGCACTCATTTTTAAGCACTACATATTTCTCAAGAGACAAGATCCTCTTTGGGTATTTTGAATCTGGCTTTATTTACACCAACATGGGCAGTTAAGACAAAGACTCAGATAAGGAATGGCGTATGGTCCCTGGAAGCCCAGAGGACCCAGAGATTTCTATTTGCACAAGTGATCTGCTTGGCTCCCTGCCCATGCATGCTGCCTGCCCTTCCTGGCTGAAGCCACTTCATCCCATTTGTCATGTTACCGGCCCCACACATGTGCCCAGCAGCTGCGCTCTCAGCACAGAAGCCAAAGGATCTCTTCCTCTTGTGCACAGGAGCCCTGCACACGGTGCTGCTCTGACCTCCTATCGGATTCTAACCACTGGCTCTCTCACATCTGAATCCCTGCCAGGCTGGTCAGGACTGGCTGTCTGGAGGCCCCTCCTCTGGCCCATGCTGCCAGCAGATCCTCCTGACTCAGCAAGTACCCGAAATGAGCCATTCCCATAGAAGGAACAATCTTTCCACCTTCTGTTTATGTACTGATCTCACGAGATCTCTGTAGACTGACTTCTACTCATAATGGAGGTCAACCACGGCACAACATACGGGCACAAGACCTCTGTGACCAGCAGGTACCTACAACCTTGGTGTAGGCAGACCGAACGAGAGTTAATAAAATGTAGTATAAAGGAAATACAAAAGTGACATAATTATTTAATGACACAGGAAAACAGCATGTTATGAAAAAAGCCGGTTCCAAGTTGGGGATAGAGGATGACTTCACTTCTGATAAAAAAATGTAAAAGCGTGTATACAAAACACTGGATGAGTACGTACTAAAATACTGACAGTATTTACTCCTGCTCTGGATTAAATACTCTTCCCTTTGTTTTCGTGTATTTTCTGAGACACGACTATGTCTGAAACAAAAAAGAAAAACAAGTTACCAGATGTCTTACAGGAATAGTTATCAAAAGCCAGGAGTCCAGCGGTCAAGGCCTGAACCCCAGGGCAGCTCGAGCCATGGGGCCAAGGGGCCAGGGGTCGAGTCCAGATGCAGAACATCACTCTTCTTTTTTACTCCTGGGATGCTATTTTCATCAGGCTGTTTCTTCCACATTTGACGCTCTCAATGTGCTTATTTCATTAGGAGCCTATCACTATTACCTGGCGTAACAGCAAAATGACGCTAAGCAATTTTAGTTTCAAATTGATAAAAATCTAATAACCATTTTTATAGTTACAAGATGCACTGGAAATAAGACATAGGAAACACGCTGAAATCAAGAGCTCTCGTAACAAAACCCCCGCCAGACTAAACCCGTCTCTGCTGCTCTGACCTCTGTTCATTTCCAATTTTCATCACAAATCTGTGTTTTGTGGATCCGAAAGGGGCTATTTTTCTCAACAAGATGCTCTCTCTGCCTCCCTGATACTCTGCAGAGTCGGAAGGGCTCACCAAAATCCAAACCACATGAAGCAGAGCCAAGTGAGGTCTGTCACCACTCTGCCTTTTCGAAAAGGTTTTTGCTAAGTTATCAAATGGAGAATAGAAGAGTATTACACCTATACTGGTGTAAATGAGGCTCAAAGATCTGATTCCCTCTGCTCCCAACAAATGTTGGGAGGGCTGAGGGTGCTTTATTCAAACAACGTCAAATAACCCAAACTTCTCACTCTTGAAAAAAAGAAGGGCAACAGCCACAGTTTTAAAATCTGGCCTATTTAAAAATCAATGCCACCTTTGACCTAAGGTGCTTCCTAGCCACAGCAGCATTTTCAGGGGAGGTCAAGAACTATGGTTAAGGTCCAAGAAACAACCCAAAACAAACCCAAGTAAGTGGAGACAATTTTCTGCATCACTACCACCAGCACCTGTTCAGAGTATCAGGTCACTGCCTTTTACAGCAGGTTGGTACAAAATCCGTGCCATGAAAATCCTCAGCCACCCGGAGGAAAAGGTACAAAAGGAATTATATTAAAACAGTGACAAACTTGGAGGAAAAAGAATTAAAATATTCCATCCAAGAGATCCTTTGTTTTGCCCTTGAGCAACCTAAAAAAATGAACTGTGTTTTATATCCCCAAGTAAGAGAGGTATTTCCTGGAAGCGATCAGTGCCCAGCGCTTGCAGCCCAAGTCCATGTATACTCCTGTTCGATCAGTCCCAATCCTGAAGCCACAAAAATTCCTCTGTTAGAGAAAGGGAAAAATCCGTATCAGGACGAAGCTACTGAGGAAGAGAGGAAGGCGGGTCTTCAGTGGGAGAACTGCCTGCTGTCAGACGACTTCCTGCTGATGTGTTTGAAGATTCTGGACTTCTCGACCTTTCTGGCTTTCTGGTAGCCGAATCCGCCGCCTCCTCCTCTCTTCTTAAGCTTGCCGTCATTGCTGTTCACGTCTAAAGGCGGATGTTAAGGAAATCAAGCAACGTGCAGATAACCAACTCCCACCTAACATCCACACAGAGAACGAACCAGCGTGTCCACCGCTCCTCTGCTGCCACACCCCCTCCCTGCACCATGAAAATGTCAACATAAGCCTGTGACATTTCCAGGAAATCTGGAATGGCCCCTTGATGTGGCCTAAAATTAGCAGCTATGACTTTTAGGCCTAAGGTAATGGTCCTGTTAACTGTGTTCTCCACACAATGAAACCGAAGACAATTACTTATAAGGAGTCCAGAGGTAAATTAGCAAGTTTACAAACCACCCTCGGGGTCAAAACAAATGACTTTCACCTCTGTTCTGACTGCATTCAGGAATGTTATAGCTGACTGAAGGAGTCCTTCCTTCCACACGATTCAGCAAGCATTCATCACGACGGACGTTCACGCACTGCCTACGATGAGGCCGGTGACCCCAAATCTTGTTGCCTCGGGAGTCCGTGCCAGAGCGTTAGCTGGCCTCACTCTAGCTGGTTGTTTCCTCCGCGGAAAATGCGATCAACCTCACAGAAGCAACTGGAGGGTTTCCTTTGCCTTTTACCCTGAGTAGCACTTAGATTTTATTTTCTTTTGCTAATCTTGCAACTTCCTTGTATGAAATCCTTCAATGGCTCTAAGCGGATAAAAACTCTGAGGTCTCATCTCCTATCTTCAGCTCCAGGACATGCTGGTCTCCACAGACCTCAGATCTCATGCAGGGAAGCCTCACAACCACCCAAGCCCTGCAATTTTACTCCTCTGCATTTCTCTCTGGCCTTCACTATTGGCCAGTTAAACTCCTTTGTTTTTACAGGCCAAATCACAAGCTGTCTTGTTTTTGCAATCCCCACTGTGACAACTAATCCCGGCCTACTCTGTGCTAGCCCTGACAAGCAGTGACCAGAATGCATTACCGGGCTTCCAGACCTCAGGCGGAGCACATGCCAAACCAAGTGCTAGGCCCGAATGTCCCTGTCAACCTTCTGTCCCTTAGTTCCTGGATGAATTCCTAAAAACAAAGGATACTCAGATCAACGAAAGGAGGCACCTTGAAACCAAAGGACAGAGCAACCTGAGGCAAATTTAAGTTATTAACGTTAAAGATCTGTTTGAGAGAGTGAGAATCATATGCTCGAATGTAGGACTTATATGCTTCCTGGGCTGACTTATGAAGGAAGTAGTTCTTTTCAATCAATTTTTCAAGCTGAAAAGAAAAAAGAGACATCAGTGCCAATAATAATACAAAAGCAGACTTCCTATATATTATTAGAACAAAACCACCCTATAAAAAGCACATGTTCCAAAACATCTGCTCCAAGTTTCGTAATATGTGCAAAACCAGGATGGGGGAAGAATAATGTCCAAGTTCTTGTAAGGTATGAACTGGAATGAGGCGGGGAACCCTGGAATGTGGTAACCAGCACAGAAAGAACCCTAGAAGAACACGGTTCAAACCACTGGTTTTATGGAAAGGGGAGACTCAGAGGACAACTATCAATGAAATACTATAAAGGCAGTGCCCCAGATAAGGCTACCTCTTACCCACAAAACAGAAACAAAACACAAAGCGTACCTGAGACTGAATGTCAGAAATTTTGGACCAGGAAAACTCAAATTCACTTAATGGAACCTAGAAAACAAAAGCATGAAGATTAGTCAACCAGGGTAGATCAACGTTGAGACTTTCAGATGAACGAGCAGTGCCAAGTGTCCCATGAAGAGCCGGGGAAAGATGGAGCCGATGCAGCTGAGGAAGAACTGAAGAGAAGGACGGACAACCAGGCCTGTGCAGCAACCTCACCACAGCGGCTCCTCTGGTCTCCCGAAGCCAATGGGAAAGTCTTACCTTCCCTCTGCTAACTTCACATGAACTGTGCTGGGGAACCTTTCTGAAAAAAAGTCAAGGAACTGGACAGGGACAGTGGATCCATGAAGCCCTTTTCTACGTAAGGATCTCTGGATGCCCCACGAGGCAGCCCGACGCTTCCAGTCAAAAGGACCGCTGGCTCCTCCCTCCATGTCAGGAGAGCTGTCCTGTCCGCACACTGTCCTTTGTGATGGCCGGAGGTCGTGATGACCACAAACTCCTACAGGAAGGATCTCTCACCAGCCGTCACTTACCAGTTAACTGCAAAAATGGCAGACCTCCGAGAGTGCTAGAAAAACAGCTGCCCCGGTCCCACCTCGAGCCTGCAATCTTGCAGGGAGCACAGGTAAAGGATAAAACAGCTGGATGAACACAGGTGCTGTGGAACACGAACGCCAGGAGATCAGGGACGGCTTCCCAGAAGACAGCATAGCTCGCTGAAACCAGAGGCATTCCACAGATCCAGGCAAAGAACATTCCAGAGAAAAGGTGCAAGGGCCATTTCTGGAAACTGCACGTACGTGCAGGGTAGAGGAACATCCACCTGGCAGGACTGTGCCAAGGGGGGGCCAAATGTCAGGAGGCGGCCTGACTGGTGTGCACAAGACTGAGCAAAAAAGAGGCCATTCGGGATTCTAATGAATTCAGGTTTGGTGGATGGAATGAGGCCAGAGACAGATTAGGGTGTGTTGCGGCTCAGGGTGACTGGACACTGTATAGCGAAAATAAAAACCGCTTTTCAAAGCAGAAGGAAGAAAGGTAACCAGCAGCAGCCACGACAGAGGGAGGGGAAGGACAGTGGGTTTAGGGTCGAAGCTGTTGTTTTAGTGGGAGACCGGAGATGGTCACAGGAGAGACTGGAGGTAAAACAGAGTCGACGAATAGAAGACAGGAGGAGGAGGAGGAAGAGGCAAGAGTGAATGGAGTCTGGGTGAAAACGAGGCTACGGCAGGGTGGCAGGTAGAGGCGACAGGTGTGACGCAGCTCGGAAGGGGCAGAGGTGGTTTCAAACAGGGCCCTAGGCAAAGGGATGGCGCCAGGAGACACGACAAGCACGGTGGATCAACAGAGGCCCAGGGCAGTGCCTGTTTCAGGCCAGCCCTGCATCACGGTCACCTGTCCAACCGCTCTAGCTGTTCCCACAGCAGCAGTGACTCCCGACACCTGAGACCCATCCAGCAGTGGTGCTTAAGGCCATGGGCACTGGCACACAGCTCCTACCAAGAGGGATCTGTTCCCAGCTTAAGATTTTCCAAACTGGTATCTTTACCTTGGATTGCCTCAAGTAACGAAGGAAACCCAATTCTTCAGGGCGCAAAATGAGCAAGGCCTGCCCTCTTCCGTTCAGGCCTCTGGCTGTTCTTCCCACACGATGAATATATTCCTGTGGTGGAGAGAGAAGAACCTGAATTAATACACCAACTTCCACGGGAACCTGTTTTTCCAGGACCCGCACGTGGTGGACAGAAGCATGTCAGCACATCTGGATGAAAAGGTGCTCCTCCCCCGGGACCGTGCCGCACGCCCCTTCCCCATGTCCCCAGCTTCCGCGTGCACCATCACCAGAGAGCTAACAGGGCAATGACCGAGGCTGACACTCACTGGTCACTGGACATGATATTCACATTAACTCTACGATCTAAGAAAAAATGACTATTTTAATTTTTTCAAAATATTTATTTTGGAGAGAGACAGAGCGTGAGCAGGGGAGGGGCAGAGAGAGAGGGAGACACAGAATCCGAAACAGGCTCCAGACTGTCAGTACAGAGCCTGACGCGGGGCTCAAGTCAGACCCTTGACCAACTGAGCCACCCAGGTGCCTCCAAAAATGACTATTAATACTAAGTGTGCTTCATCTTCAAAATAACTTTTTGAACATGTTTTGATGCTACGTGACGATTTACGTAATCTATCTCTTGTTGAAAGTATTTAACAAAACTTATTTTAATACATAAGCTACAAAATCTTCTCTATTTCTGGAAGCAAATTTTATTTCCTTCTAAAACCAGTTACTGCTCTTAACAGACCATTTCAAGGACATGAATTCCTGACTTCAGTCTCACTGAGGCCTCTCAAATCTTGCATATCCACTTTGGGTCAGCAAAAGCCCTAACCACCATCAGCACCAGAGAAATACTATAGTCAGTATACGATAAAAATAAAACACGCCTTGAGGGGCGCCTCGGTGGCTCAGTCAGTTAGGTGGCCCACTCTTGGTTTCAGCTCAGGTCATCATCTCACGGTTTGTGAGTCTGAGCCGAGTTGGGCTCCACACCCACAGTGCACATCCTGCTTGCAACTTTTCTCGTGTGCGTGCTCTCGAACTGAATAAATTTTTAAAAACACATGACCGGAGTAACTAAGGGGTAAACCTTTGAATATGAAATACAGTTACTTCTCAGGGAAACTGGGATGTTTATTCTTTAATGTATAGCCATTATGGAGAAGCTCTGAGGATGCCAGTTACCTTGGGGTCATCTGGAGGGTCATACTGCACAATCCAGTCGACTTCAGGGATATCCAGCCCTCTAGCCGCCACATCTGTACACAACAATATCCCTGAATCTGCATTGCAGAACTGGAAGAACGTGGTTGTACGCTTATTCTGCTTCTGCCTTCCCTAGAATCGAATCAAAACATCCATTAGAGCTGGAAACTTGAGGTCATTTCTGGGAGGTCTGGAGGTACAACCCCCCCAAGCTGTGGAACTATTAACCTACATTTCAATTTCACTCTCTGGCCTGTATCCTATTTCCCTAAGTGGATGGTATCTCTTACCCCTCTGTGGTCCTCACCCCTCTACACCCAGCAAAGCTCCCTCCACGTGGGATCGTTCCAGATTTACAAAGAGCAATACTGCAAACCCCACAATCCATATAACTTGGTAAGTGCAACTGTGCTAAATAAACTCATGATATGGGGCGCCTGGGTGGCGCAGTCGGTTAAGCGTCCGACTTCAGCCAGGTCACGATCTCGCGGTCCGTGAGTTCGAGCCCCGCGTCGGGCTCTGGGCTGATGGCTCAGAGCCTGGAGCCTGTTTCCGATTCTGTGTCTCCCTCTCTCTCTGCCCCTCCCCCGTTCACGCTCTGTCTCTCTCTGTCCCAAAAATAAATAAACATTAAAAAAATAATTTAAAAAAAAAAAAACTCATGATAATCACTTACGTGAATGGCCAAGACAGGCAAATCGATGTAGTTCAGCAACTCGTAGTGGTATTTCACGGACATACAGGATGAAAAGAAGACCATCAATTTCTTCTTCCGGTTCTTCTTAAGGAATGTAAACAGGAGGAGGAATCTCTTTTCAGAGGGACAAACAACATATCCCTAGAAGTGGTCCAAGTGAACAGGTAAAAATATTCAGACGCTTGCGGCTTTATGAACCAATACGATTTGAGGGAGAGCACATATACACATCACATACTGCACCGTCATGCCTTACCCACAGCAATTACTATCTTCATTACAACAGAGCATTCCTAAAATGAGACTAACTTTAGTTCTTTTGGCTTCTTTTACTGGGTGCAATCACTAGATACTAAATACTTCTCATATTTCTGAGATTGCAGACTTCTGCTTACCAACAGTTTGTGCAATCATGATACGGTAACATCTCTGCTCATTGGGAACCCTCAGAGCATATCAATGCTTCATTTTTAAAAAGGTCCTTAAAAGCAAGATCTCAAATAACCATAGCCTAAGTGCACTGTCCTAAACAACATAACAAGGCTGACTGAACGTATTTCTTTTTTTTTTTTTAAATTTTTTTTCAACGTTTATTTATTTTTGGGACAGAGAAAGACAGAGCATGAACGGGGGAGGGGCAGAGAGAGAGGGAGACACAGAATCGGAAACAGGCTCCAGGCTCCGAGCCATCAACCCAGAGCCTGACGCGGGGCTCGAACTCCCAGACCGCGAGATCGTGACCTGGCTGAAGTCGGACGCTTAACTGACTGCGCCACCCAGGCGCCCCTGAACGTATTTCTTAAAATACACAGCCAACGAAAAGATCTTAAGCTAGATTATTTGAAATATTTTATTCATCAAATGACTCAATCTTAAGGTTCTATTTTTTTTATTAAAAAAAATTTTTTTTTACTATTTATTTTTGAGACAGAGACAAAGCATGAGTGGGGGAGGGGCAGAGAGAAAGGGAGACTCAGAATCGGAAGCAGGCTCCAGGCTCTGAGCTGTTAGCACACAGCCCGATGTGGGGCTCGAACTCACGGACCGTGAGATCATGACCTGAGCCGAAGTCAGACGCTTAACCAACTGAGCCATCCGAGTGCCCCTTTATTAAAAATTTTTAATGTTTATTTATTTTTGAGAGACAGATACAGAGCGCAAGAGGAGGATGGCAGAGAGAGAGGGAGACACAGAATCCGGAGCAGGCTCCAGGCTCCATGCTGTCAGCACACAGCCAATGCGGGGCTCAAACTCATGAACTGCAAGACCATGACCCGAGCCGAAGTTGGTGGCTTTATAGAGTGAGCTGCCCAGGTGCCCCTAAGGTTCTATTTTTAATCCACCTCGTTTGGATCTGTCACCTCACTTCCAATTTTTCACAGCAGGGCTCCTGAAACCAGCCTCTCCATCTGCGAAGTCACCTTGCATCTTAGAGCAAAGTATTAAATGACAATCACTTTTTTTTTTTAACTGCATGTGCAGTTGGTGGTGATTAATGTCTCCCATGTGGCAGGCAATGTTTAAGAGGCAGAATAAAGAGAGCTGACCATATTATTCAGAGTTTAAGATACTTGATAGATACCAGGAGAGCCAGCAATCCAATACCCAAGTTCACTATATTTGAAGTAAAAGCTCATTAATCCATCTGCTTTTGGGATGATCCTCCAAACAATTACAAGGGCACAGAGATGAGCCTTAAATGTAAGATATAGACAAAAAGTACCTGCTCAAGACCATCCACTGTTGCATTAGCTTTATCATCATCAACACCGACGTACAATGGCTCCTTTTTCAGAGAAATCCTTGCCAAGTCTTCAACTTTTCGAGTCTGTGTGGCGGAAAAGAGCATGGTCTGCCTGCGAGCTGAAACAGATACACGAAAAAATAACCCAAATGTTTCAGGGAATTTTTAGAACTGCCTCACAACTAGAAATGCTGGGGAGAACTATCAGGAATGGGACATGTGGCATCACTACAGACGTTAAGGGAATATCACGAACAACTGTATGTCCATGAATTTGACAACTTAGATAAAATGGAGAAATGGCTAAAGCTCACTTGACAAGAAACAGAAAACCTATATAGATAGTTTTGTAGTACCTATTACAGACATTACAGCCAAAATCATCACATAAAGGAAACTCTAGCCCCAAATATCAGGTGAATCCTATCAAACATTTAAGGAAAAAATATTACCAATTCCTCCCAATCTCTCCAGGACTTGAAGAGTTTTTACTTCCCAATTCATTCTTTGAAGCCAGCCATTACCCTGATACCAAACCCAATAATGATTCTTGAGCACAGATGCAAAATTTCTGAATAAAATTTTAGCAAAGATGAATGCAGCATATAAAAAGGATAATGCATCATGACCAAGTGGTGATTACTCCAGGAATGTAGGGTCAGCTTCATGTTTAAAAAATACCAATACAATTTACTTTATTAACAAATTTAAAGAAGAAACATCTCATCATTTTATTATTTTTTTTAATGTTTATTTTTGAGAGAGAGAGAGAGAGAGAGAGAGAGACAGAAAGAGAGAGAGACACACAATGCGAGTGGGGGAGAAGCAGAGGGGGCAGGAGACACAATGCAAAGCAGGCTCCAGGCTCTGAGTCTGACACAGGGCTCGAACTCACAAACCATGAGATCATGACCTGAGCTGACGTCGGTGCTCAACCGACTGAGCCACCCAGGCGCCCCAACATTTGGTCATTTTGATAGCTACGGTAAAAGCATTTGATAAAATTTAACATCTATTTAACTTTATAAAAAATTTATTTTGAGGGAAAGAGAAAGCGTAACTGGGGAGGGGCAAAGAGGAGAGACAGAATCCCAAGCAGGTTCCACGCCATCAGCGTAGAACCTGATGCAGGTCTCAAACTCAGACTGTGAGATCATGACCTGAGCTGAGATCAAGAGTCAGATGCTTAACCATTTGCCACCCAGGCGTACCATTAACATCATTTCTTATGGTTATGTTACTGTTCTGTTTTATGCTGTTACTGCAATTTCATTTTCAATGGTTTGGAAGCCATTTTTGTGATGAAGAAATGCTCATACTATACATTATCTGCAGCATGCCATTCTGGATTAATAAAAGTAATTTAGTATGTGCAGATAAACAGAAAAAAAAAATCTCAGCAAACCAGGAACAGAAGCAATCATCTTCATCCTCCATCTGGTAAAGGGTATCTACAACAAAATCTACAGCTAACATCATACTTAACAGTCAAAGACTGAATGCTTTCTTCTCTATGATCAAGGGTAAAACAAAAGATGTCTATTCTTGCCACTTCTACTCAGTACTGTATTGGAGGTTCTAGCCAGTGCAATCAGGCGAGAAAAAAAATTAAGAATTTTATTTACTTTTCAATTTATAGAGGGCACAATTGCTTATGTAGAAAATTTAGTGGGTAACTTCATCTGGAGGGTCATAATGAACAATCCAATTGAATATAGTTAATTACTTTGCGAGATATAGGACCAATACACAAAAATCAACTGCATTTGTGTATACAAGCCATGAACAAGTTCAAGTTGAAATTTTAATGAAATACTCAGGGGTCAGGGGTAAATCTAATAAAAGATGTGAAAAAAATCTATGCACTGGAAACTCAAACACTGTTGAGAGAAAATAAGGAGCAAATAAATATAAATGCAGGCAAACCTTATTAATGGGTTGAATGATTTAACAGTCTTCTACCAATGATCTGTATTTGGTACAATATCAACCATGATCCCAGAGGTTTATGGGGTAGAAGTGGACAGACTGATTCTAAAATTTATACAGAAATGCCAAGGGGAGAATAGCCAAAAACAATTTTGAAAAAGAACAGAGTTGGGGTTAACACTACCTAGTTTCAAGACTTATTAGAGAACACGGAACCCACCTACTGCTGATGCGAATGTAAAATGGTACAAGCTAAACACGCACCAGCCACCCCGCTCCCAGGGGTGTGGTGTACTCATTCGATGGAATGCATCTCGAGAATACAAGAAAGTACTGCCACATGCAACAGCTTGGATGAATCGCAAAAGAAACCTGACAAAAGAGTTTTACCGTATGATTCCATTCATAACTCTCTAGAAAATGCAAGCTGATCTATAGAGACAAAAAGCAGATCAATGGTCACCTGGCAGAGAAGTGTGTGAGCAGCTGTTGGAAGCGGTGAGGGCGTTCCTTCTGAAGGGGGGAGGGAGGGATTATTACTAAGGCACACAGAGGACTTTTGTCCGTTATGGAGATGTTCACTGTAGCGATTGTGGTGATGGTTTCATAGGTGTAAACATGTCAAAACTCACCAAACTGAATCCTTAAAATATGTACAGACTGTATCAATTATACTTCAATAAAGCATTAAAAAACAAACCATGATAAATGGAATCACGGCCTTATTACAGATATAAGGAGTTTTAAATGTTACAAATACTATAACCGAGGTATGTGACACGTTTGTGGCTACCTGGGAGATGTTCGGTTGGGTGAGAAAAAGAGATGGGGTGGTGGGGGCAGACGGGAGTGAGAAATACCTCAGAACTGTCTAACTTACGTTATGATCTCTAAAATGGCAAAACCACCGTATTAAGTTACTGCTAAGTCTGACGCTTGTCCCGTAAACTATCTCTCCTCAGCACTATGACTGCACTTGGCTGTATTAAAATTCTGGCATTAGGAGGAACCCTCTCTTGCTCCCAACAACTACTTTGCAAACCACACGCAGATATTACTGACTTACTTGGCAGAAGTTTAATAATTTGTTTTAATTCCTCTTCAAACCCAACATCCAAGATACGATCAGCCTCATCAATAACCAGACACTGGAGATTTTTATACATAAACCCTGGGGTGTTCTACCAAGACAAAGGCAAAGAAAAACGCATTAGCCGTGAGGTTTATGTTTCACACAAGACAATGAGACAGGCGCCTCATCATAGTGTTGTCTCACCTGCATATGGTCCAGGAGACGGCCTGGTGTGGCCACAATGATGTTGATCCCATTACCAAGTTTCTGTGCTTCAGCGGATCTGTTGCTGCCACCCATTATCAATCCATATGTGTGAACGTGGTGCGTCATCAGCTCCTTGAGAACGCCAAAAGTCTGCATGGCTAGTTCCCTAGTAGGTGAGAGAATAAGAACGCCTGTTCCTAAAAAGCAAAAAACCATATACGGTAAAAGTCGTACTGGAGGTACTGCCAGTAGTCAGTAACAGTTATGATAAACTTCCAGTTAGATATTGGCAAAAACGATCAGATCAGAGACTCACCATTCCTAGGCATGAACTTTAACTTAACAATGAGTTCAACTGCAGGAATGAGAAATGCCAGAGTTTTACCACTGCCTGTTTTTGCAGCTGCTAGAAGATCCCTAAATATTAAAAACGGAAAGGAAGAGAGAGATATTTAGTCTCCCTATTGAATACCTACCACATACCATCACATTTTAGGCATTAAAGCTAGAACGTGAATAAGAAAAATAAAGTCCCTAGTTTCTTTATCACCAAAATCAATCACAAGTTAAATACCTGGGAAATAAGATTTGTGCTATAAAACAGAAATGAACTCTTTTTTTTTCAAACACCAGTAACTTAGACTTTAATGAAGCGTGGATGTATCAACCCAACACAGTGCAAAATCCACAGAACATACTGGCATTTTCTTTCCAAACTACTAGCACTAAAATAGACCGCAATGCCCAAACATCAATCGATGTTAATCATACCTGCCTTCCAGAAGTGGTCGGATACTTTTATGCTGAATTTCAGTCATGTTTGTAAAACCCATTTCTTTTATTGCCCTCAGAGTGTTCTCACTGACAAGATCAGTAAGAGAAGCAAATGAAGTGTCCTCAAAAGCTCCTAAGCAAAAGACATTTTATCATTAGTAAATTTATCTTTTTAAGTAGTTAATAGTGCTACAGTTACATAATCAGTTTTGCTGTTTGAAGACATTTCTGGGTGGGAATCAAGCTTGGAAGAGCTTCTTCTAGTGAAAAAGACTAAACCCCAACCACTGCTGTGTAATACTAAGACAGAGACCCTTACTTTTGAAGTTTCTCCACTGCTGATGGCTGTGTGAAGTCCAGAAGCCACATCCTAACAACAGTAAAGGACGGAGGGGGGATGTAACTGAGGGACTTGTATGAAACGAAAATGCCAAGGATGGCGGTGGTTCAGAGGAAAATGAAATGTTTGCACAATCTGAAATAAAACGTGAAGGCATCCAGCCTAACAAAAATGGAGTGGAAAGTCAGTCAAAAGAGCTGTTAATCTCATTCCAAAAGGACAACTGAGAAGGTCAGCTATAGCCACACGCCATTTAGACTGAACCCACATGCCGAACGTGCAGTGGTGCTTCAGTAGGGGAAGGCATGGCATCAAAATCACCTGGAGTGCTCCCACCCCATACGTGCCCCTGCTTATTAGCCAGGTGCTGTTCAACCTTGCCACTGCTGACATTCTGGGCTGAGTACCACTTTGTCCCGAGAGGCTGTCCTCTGCATTATTGGATGTTCTGCAGCCTCCCTGACCTCTAGCCACTAAATGCCAGCAGCCTGTCTCCAGTTGTGAAAACCAAATGTGTTGATAGTCAACCTTGACGGTGTGCCTGGGACGGAGGTTTATGGGATACAGGACCTCGAATGCTACAACTGGTCAAGTTCTGGGTAAACCGGCACGGCCTGGTCACTGCCCTGGTTGAGAACCACTGCCATCATCTTTGCAATTTTGATTAAGCCAGCCTGGGGTTAGGCTTCAACATTTTAACAACTAAAAAACCCAAACCAAACAACTCAAGTAACCCCTAGACACTTCTGGTTTGGAGCAAGCGATTCTAGTCTCAACTCTCGACCTTCTAAAGAAAACAAGAGGCCAGAGGACATTATGCTGGCAAAAGGCCGACAATAACACGACTCTCATCCTTCCTTATTTGTAACTGGGCAGGTAGCAAACCTCTGATCGCCAGACTTCTGGACCAATGGCTTTCCTACTGCAAAATGGAATGAGCTTTAGAAAACAACAAACCAGGGGTGCCTGGGTGGTTCAGTCAGTTAAGCATCTGACTTCGGCTCAGGTCATGATCTCACGGTCCAGGAGTTCGAGTCCCGCCCCGGGCTCTGTGCTAACAGCTCAGAGCCTCGAGCCTGCTTCGTATTCTGTGTCTCCCTCTCTCTCTCTGCCCCTCCTCTGGTTGCACTCTGTCTCTCTCTCAAAAATAAATAAAACATTAAAAAAAACAACAAAAAAACAAAAACCAAAGGAACAAAAAACCCCAGAAGCTGTTTCTGTGCACATCAAAATATTTAGTGTCAGGAATGCAAGTAAACGAAGAACTAAGGCGCACAGTGTGCAAGATAAAGCAGTAGCTGGCTGACAAGTATTGCTTGTCAATACTCACTTTTTCTAGGTAAATTAAAAGTCACAACTGAAATTTCAAATGCTCTAATTCAGAAAGGCATGGCATTTTTCAGGTCTCTCTGGACATCTGTGAAGTTACCTGTCAGTCCCAGGGGTAGGCTGGGCACCTCAGCGTCTTCTTCCTGATCATCCGGCTTCTCCACATGGTTTTCTGTCTCTTCAGGCGCTTGTACATCTTCCTCAGACTCCCCCTTGTCTTCGGTTTTTGCTTTTTTGGTATCTTTGGTTATAAAGGATAACCCCCCCCCCCGAATTTTTGTTAAAATAAAAATAGCAAATAGGATCACAAAATAAAAAGACATGTAATGCAAAGAGACATGTTCTCGAAAGCTTAATACATTTCCAGTTTTAATTCGCTAAGAATGTCTCTCCTTCAAGATTTTCTTTGATTTAAAAACACAGGGGGACAATGCAGATTTTCCAACAAAACTATTTTTTAGGCAGGGGCGTCTGGGTGGCTCAGTCGGTTGAGTGTCCAACTTCGGCTCAGGCCATGATGTCGCGGTTCATGGGTTTGAGCCCCACGTCAGTCTCTGTGCTGACAGCTCAGAGCCTGGAACCTGCTTCAGATTCTGTGTCTCCTCTATCTACACTTCCCCACTTGTGTTCTGTCTCTCCCTGTCTCTCAAAAATAAATAAATGTAAAAAAATAAAAAAAATTAAAAAACAAAAAACCCCCCACTATTTTTTAGGCCTATTACAGCACCTTAAATGACCAAGACATTTTTGACAAGTTGAACAACTCAAGTATATTAATCATATAAGTTCCATATATTTCACTGAAGGAAATAAGGGCTGTGATTAATGTTTCGTTATTTCAAACGCTTTTAAAAGCCCTTATTTCTCCTTATGCCATTAAACAGAAATCTTCTATAAAAGCTAACTTTGGCTTAAAGACGAGCAGAAACCCCAAAGGCTCTTCAGGTTACTACAGAGAGTGCAGAGCGAGAACAATCCACTTGATTGGGGGACAGAAACTGGCAGCTCCTTGAAATGAAGTGGCCAAGGGAAGAAGGGTTAAAGCCTACTGGCATTTCACTTCTACATACACCTTTCATATAGGGTCCCCAACTACCCCTCCAGCCTTACCTCCCATCACACTCTTCAATGGTCCACTCTGGGTCAAATGGGTTAACTACCATGCTGGGCTTTTACAGATGTACGGTAGCTAGTTATGCTAGTTAGAACAGAATTGACCTGGACCAGAACTCAGGACGTTTTGTGGTCCAGGACTGGCCTCTTCCTTGCACCTGACCACCACCCTTCTGGGAAATGGTCAACCCATGGGCAGTGTGAGGACAGGTATGCCATGTCTGGAAAACCACACAACTCCTTTCTAAAGCTATCTTCTTTTTAACATTTATTCATTTTTGAGAGAATGTGAGCACGGGAGGGGCAGAGAGAGAGAGAGAGAGAGAGAGAGAGAGAGAGAGAGAGAGAGACAGACACACAGATTCTGAAGCAGGCTCCAGGCTCTGAGCTGTCAGCCCAGAGCCTGTGTGGGGCTTGAACCCACAAACCGTGAGATCGTGACCTGAGGTGAAGTTGGATGCTTCACCAATCGAGCCACCCAGGCATCCCTGCTCTTGTCACCTTTAAATAAGACACCTGCCCGATGCTGTATGTAATTCCAAATTTTATTTTTGGGTAGCTGTTTTAAGAATTTTTATTCACAAACTCATTTTTTCAAAAAAATGTTAACGTTTACTTATTTTTTGGGAGGGAGGGAGAGAGAGAGAGAGAGAGAGAGAGAGAGAGAGAGAGAGAGTGAGCAGTGGAGGGCAGAGAGAGGGAGACACAGAATCTGAAGCAGGCTCCAAGCTCTGAGCTGTCAGCACAGAGCCCGATGCAGGGCTCGAACCTACAAACTGTGAGATCATGACCTGAGCTCAAGTTGGACGCTTAACCGACTGAGCCACCCAAGTGCCCCTATAAAGCTCCTTTCTAAAGCTCCTTTACTTCAGGGACGTCTGGGTGGCTCAGTCGGTTAAATGTCTGACTCTTGATTTTGGCTCTGGTCATGATCTCATGGTTTGTGAGATCAAGCCCTGCGTTGACAGCAATGAGGGTGCTTGGGATTCTCTCTCTGCACTCCTTCACTCATCACACTCTCTCTTTCTCTCTCTCTCAAAATAAATAAATAAACTTAGAAAAATAAATGAAACCTTTATTTCAGTTAAGATAGATGAACAGAAGGTTCTAACCCAGTGCTGACAAAACTTTTTCTATAAAGACCCAGAGAGTAAAGATTTTAGGTTTTGCACGCCCTATGGTTTCGGTCACCATAGAAACGAAGTAAACAAATGGGAATGGCGATGTTCCAATAAAGCTTTATTTCCAAAAGTAGGCAGAAGGCTGAATAGCTTGCTGACACCTGTTATAGTCTCCCTTGAAATCTCTGCTTGCTTATATCTCAATTAAAATGCCTATTCTTCAAGGTGCCTGGGTAGCTCAGTCGGTTAAGCATCTGACTTCGGCTCAGGTCATGATCCCATGGGTTATGAGTTTCAGCCTCGAGCTGGGCTCCTGCTTCAGATTCTGTGTCTCTGACTCTCTTTCCCTCTCCTGTTCATGCTGTCTCTCTCTCAAAAATAAACGTTAAAAAAAAAAAAAAAGCCTATTCTTCATGTAAGCTTATTCAAATATAATCACCTTCCAAGAGAAATTGGCCTCCCCTTTATCCTGGCCATTCCACTCACTTTGAAATTAACGTGCCATTTATATAGAAGTTACCTGCTGGTTTGATACATTCTGCATATCCAAAATGTCAGTAAGTCTCCTTTCAAGAGGAGGAATTTATAATAGAAAAAAAACTGACAAAAAAATTCTTCTTATTTTAAAAGAATCATTAGTGCAAAGTCCATTGATAATAAAGGCCTAAGATAGTGTGTACTAGCCCAGATTTCTTAGTGTAATTCCACAATCCTGTTTGCAGATAGGTAATAAACCTAAAATACCATGCCCTAATATGGTCTGTTTAAAAGCCCAGCAAACTGTCAAAATGAGCAAGTTTCTAGAATTCAAGGAAGGCTTGTATTTAAGCGTGAGGTTTTCTTCAGTGGTAAGGGAATGTAAAAGCACACCACTTTCCAGTAATAAAAATAAAAATGTCATCCCCCGCACACTATTTCCTTTTGCTACCAGGTTAGCTTCTGGTATGCTAGTGAGTATGGGGATTCTATAGTAATAATAACAGAACAAAGGTACAATGGTGACCGTGCAAACTATATGGATGCCTGAAATTCAAAGAAACTGAAGTACTCACCAGGCCCAGCATCACCCACTATCTTCCTCTTTTTCTTCTTCTTTTTCTTTTTTGATTCTGAATTGGGAGGCTGTGTGGCTGCTTCTCCATTGATTATTACGGTAGATTTCTTTTTTTTTTTTTTTTTAACTTGCACATTTTCCACTGTCTCTTTAGCCATCTCTCCATTCCGGGCTTCTGACAAGTCCACATTCACAGACCGTTTTAGAGACTTTTTAACCTTCCCACTTCCCACTGTTTCCTCAGACAGTTTCTGATAGGCTCCATTCTGCGTTTCTGAGAGGCTCACATCTGAGGCCCCTGTTTAAAAAGGGGAGGTTTCCTTAAAAATGTTGGAATTGTAAGTAAGAAACTCCACGGTGTCCATGACTGAAATGGTTTAGCTTTTGTTTCCCTTTCGCGTACACTATTAAAACCACTTATGATTTATGGCGTTCTACAATAGGACAATTTCCTTTAATGAAGAATGCTGGAAAAGGGAAAGCTACATTGATTTCTTAACTTCAAAAAAAACCCACATCTCTGTCCTTAAGGAGTTAAGAATCTAGGACAGCAAAACTTCAGTGAGGTTAAAGATTTAAACGGATGGGGTCAGCAACTGTAGTTACAAACACACGTTTTAATGTCAGATAAATATATGGCTAATGGATATACCAGAAAACACTAACAGCTATTCACACAACTACTGCTTCTCATATAACTTTAAAACATTCAACTTTAACTCTCCTAGGTAGCATTGAATTGAAAATTCTGTAAATAGGACCACCTACTTATATATAAATGCCTGGGGATGTCTTTTAAAAAGTTTCCCTGTTTACATACAATAAAAAAATAACACGGCCTTTTATACTTTGTTACCTTTAAATACCAAGAAACAGTAGAGCTGTATTATTCTGTATGAATCAGAAACACAAGGGAAGTTCAAACCATGATTTCTAAAACCCACAAACCTGTCCTCTTCTACTCTCTGCTGAAATCCAAGCAGAGTAAGGAACCGCCGCCTGGGATTGATAGGTTATACAGGACCCAACATTGCCCTGGGGGTGGGGGAGTTAAGTTATATATGATCCAAAAAAGGTTACTCTAACTTCAAGATTTGTGGTTCATTGTTAGGAACTTAGGCCTGCAAATGAAGAGGGGAAGAAAAGTGACTGAGATTCAGGTAACAGCCTTTTCAGGCAAGTCTTTACTAAGGATGCAAATACCTGGCAGCGCTTCAGGAATTCACAACCTAAAGTTAGGACAACCACTGGACACGGGCAGACGCACTTCTAGAGCTGCAAACAGGATATGCTCCAGGAATCGAGAGTGGAGGTGGGTGGGAGAAGGCAATGTTATCAGGAAAGCTGTGATAAGACACTGACCTTGTTTTGAAGCGTTGCAGGCAGTAAACAGATGTGGGAGGAAGGTGCGTGGAGATGAGAAAGTTTCAGGAGTCTGATTCGAAATGGGGGCGGGGGGGGAGGTTGGGGATGAGGTGGGACGCGAAGGTGGGGAGAGAGTCGGAATGAGGGAGGTGTAAAACAAGCTGGTTTAGCAGGACGCCCGGCTGGAGGCCTGGGAAGGAACTCAGGCGGCCTGCTCCTGCTCTGACTCTGTAAGGAAACCCTGAAGCTCAGAAAGATCCGGGGCAGATCTAGGGCACGGGATGAGCGGCACCCGCGCGGGACCAACTGGAGACCTCGCCAGGCTGCCTATCCCTCTCGACAAGCACACGTGCTCAGGGGAGCCGGCCGCTCCACCTCCGGGCCGCAGGGGTTCTCAGGTGTGGGCCCCCGCAGCAACCGCGCCCCCTGCCCCCAGTCCCCGCGCATCTCACCCTGGAGCTTTAAGTTTCGCTGGCGCAATTTGAGGTTCCGTTTATCGATCTTCTTGCGCAGGAGTTTCATGGGTAGATGCGACATGTTGTCGGCGAAGCGACTCCACTGCGGCGCCACAGCTCGGCTACCCGGGTTGACGTTACTTCCTCCCCGGTAGCACGTGCGCACCCCGACGGACCGGAAATACGCCACCGGGAACCCTTGAACGCGGTAGAGCGGAAAAAAAAAAAATGCATCTGGAGAGGAAGTGCTTCCGGCGCGTATGCAACCGGGAGCCAGGGGCAGCTTTCTGCAGCGCCCTCTGGAGGAGCGGAGGCCCATCCCAGGTTCATGTTGTGTCTGAGCTGGCAGAGCATTTTAGGGTCATTGCGGGTCCTGGGAGCGTGAGCTTCCACAAAGGATACTGAAGAAACAAGGATGTGCAGAGGGCCTTCTTGAGTCTCCAATTTTAGGTGCTTGTCCTCTTTGTATCCTGGACTATTTGGAAAATTGAATAAAATCTAAATACATAAATTTCGTCCATACGTTGTGAAAGCAGTTTCCAAAGCTAAGCATTGTTAAGAGAGTCATTAAAAATAGGGTTTTGGAGGATACTGAGAAGCTGCCTTATGCATGTCTCCTGTTTCAATTCTTGGAACACCATGAACTCTTGGCTTTTGTCAACTGCAACTGGGACATAGTCTTCTATGTTGGACTGAAATAGAGATAATGTAACACTTGTTAGGTAAATTGACAATACTTAGATAGATAGTTTAACTCTGTGGTAGTAATCATAATTCTTTGAAACAAGTTATATAACCTTGTGACTTTTGCCTTGATAAATCTGCACTCTCTCTTTGCAGTTCAAAGTCCAGACTTACAACAGTGAATTTCTAAGACCAGGTCTAGCAAATAAATCAGTATCATTAGCTCAAATTTCAGAAAACACCTGTGAGAGTTTGGGGAGGTGGCAATTAATCACACGTGCCTCTGAAATTTATTTTGTCCCTCACTGCTAGAGCCTATCTTAGTATCTATTCAGTATATGTTTACTTAACTCTTTAAAAACTGTCTTGCCTGAGCTCCCCATGGTAAATGTCTCCTCCCCCAGAAGGTATTCATTAATCAATTATTTGCTCATTTAGCAATTATTTTTTGAGCATATTTATGTTAGGAGTATGAGATAGGTGTGTGCTCAGTTCTGGGAATAGAATTCTGGGTAAGATGCACACAGCTCACCTTCTTGGAACTTATGGAGTTGACATATGGAGAGGGTAGAAGATTAAACAGCCGTGGTAAACTATGCCGTGGGGGGGAAGGCACATGGCAGCGCAGCACCCTCATCTGGGCATGGGGTTGGATTCCATACTCTCTGATTCCATACTCTCTGCACATATGTACTGCACTAGCAGCAGGGAACGGGGATGCTGCTTTTATTTAAGTATTATTTAAATATTTGTATTATGGATCACACTTCCCCCAACCTGTTCCTTCAATTGTATTTTGTCACCTGTGAGACCCCTTGACCCCCAGAACTTGGAATTGATCCCTTGAACTCAAGACTGACCCCGGGACCTCAGGACTGACCTGCTGAACTCAAGGCACGCCTAGAAGCTTGGGCTTAGCTTCTAGAAACTAACTAATGAACTGCTGAAACTAGAAACTAACTAATGAACTGCTGAAACTAGAAACTAACTAATGAACTGCTGAAACGGAAAAAGAAACATTTGAGGATGACACCTGCACATATGAATTACAAAGTGACCAACAGTTAACCTCAGCCTCAGTATAGTGTTGAAATTCCCCTCCAAATAGCATCCCAAGCCCTAATAAAAGGAGCCTACTTTCGATTGTTCAGGGAGTCACGCTTTGGAAATTATCGGACAAATAAAGTAACAAACATTGTGAGGCAATCAATCACCTGGTGCAGTTTCTGTCTATAGCTCACCAAAGAGCAGACCCACTTTGGTCCAGTAACAATCTGAGATCCTTAAATCTTAGTCAAGTGTTTATATAATAACAAGCAGATTTGTGTGTAATTTCTTTCCATTCAAATAATTTTAAAAAGTCTCACTTCACTGGGGGAAAGAAAACCGTCTATTTCACAAACTCCTTAGAATTTGAAAAAGAAATAAGTGAGCCTCTCTCTCCAGCCACCGTATTAAGACTCTTGAAGTAATTTTCCAGGAACTTTCAAATGCTACTTGCTATGGGTTAACCACTCTATAGTGTGTAGGAAGTTAAAAAGTGCTATGTTATTGTAAATAAGTGGGGATGTTGCCTTCAGACGTCTTGACTCTGGTTCTCTGGATTGTACTAAGCAGGTGGCAGGTGCTTAAGAAATGTCTTCTTTCATGAACTGATGGATCTGAAAAGGAGAGATGATTTCAGGGAGCACTGCTACAATTCTTCAATTATTGGTGCAGTGCTTCTAGAAGGTAGGGAGAAACCTTTCTTGCAAGAACTATATTCATTTAGGACTTAAAAAAAATATCTACTCTGTGCAAAGTGCTATTTTGGGCTCCAGGGGTCAGGCAGTGAACAAGACAGTCAAGGTTCCTGTTTCCAGGGAGCTTGCTGCTTACAGAGAGATATTAATCAGGTAAACAAGTGACTGAACAAGGTAACTTACATGGAGCTAAAATCTGGGAAGACATTAAAAAAAGATGATTAGTATAATGGAGACAGATGGATGAGAGCAGGGCAGCATGCTCCTCAGTGTAGGAGGTATTTTTATAGAAACAGAGTTAGACAAGCAAAGATCTGGGGTCAGAGAAAAGGCTGGCAAAGACAGCCTTCACATGTCATTAAATAACAATACAGGACCATAGGAGCAGCTGTGCAAGGGGCAGTCCAGAGCTGGGCTGGGTCTGGGGGGTGAGGCTTGAATGGGGGATGGAGAGAACTTCAAAAAAGACAACTTCTTCAGCCACTGTCCCCCTAAGTCCTCCAGTCAGATGGCTAATGATTGAATCACAGACTGATCCTTGCTTCTCCCTATGTTATGGAGGTAAGACTTCAGAACTGGGATTTATTTTTAATAAACTTTTATTTGGCATGATTTTAGATTTACAAAAATATTGCAGAAATACTGTCCTCCATCCAGTTTGCCTTAACTTCCACAACTCAGCCATGAAACAGATGTCCAAATCAAGACATCAACTTTGGTAAATTACTATGAACTATAGTTACCATTAGCAAAACTTTTTCCGGATGACACCAGTTTCTCCGCCACTGTCCTTTTTGTGTACCAGGATCCTCATCAAGATACAATATTGCATGCAGAGAGTTTTCTGAAATATGATGTCGACTGCTTCCTAAACAATCTGTGTGGAGACATAAAGAGGGGAGTGGCTATCAGCCAGAAGCTGGTATGTCCACACTGTAGTCCTCAACGCGGCGTTTTTACTGGTTTGTTATTTCGCACGTGCAAGGCTCAGCATCTCTCCCTTCTTCCCAGGCTGTCTCACCCCACACTTTCCCAGGGTAGTAGTGTTGGGATTCGAACAACAGCCCTAGTAATGTTAACAACCATCAGGTCAACTTATTCCCACAAACATCTTTGACAATGGATGCATTTTAGGAAATGTAGAAAATGAGGAAAACAACCACTCCATCCCCACTTTCTACTTTACCTACTTTGCCACAGTGAAAATTGTAGGTCTGACTCTTCACGCACTGATTTTATGCAATTTGTCAAATTATTTGCCCGTATTACATTTTTTTTTGTCTGCGTCTTAAATGCTCGCTTTCTTGAAAACAGTGATGTGGTTTGAAGTGCTGGGGTTCAGAGCTGACGGCCAAGAAAGAATTCTTGAGACGTCTTCGGTGCAAAAAGGTGGTTTTATTAAAGCATGGGGACAGCACCCGTGGGCAGAAAGAGCTGCGCTGGGATTGTGAAGAGTGACTGATTATACACCTTCAGGTTGGGAGGGGGTTAGGGATAGCATAAATCTCGAAGGTAATTTGGAAACAAGGTTCCCCGGACCTCGAGGGGCTAGCTATTGTTAGGAAAAGGTCATTTATTACTGTCTCGTAAAAACTCAGTCATGAGACCCTTCAGATGTGTATCAGTGGGCCGTATACTTGGAGTATGATTGCCAACATACATCTTGGGAGGGGTCGAGATAAAGAAAGTTTCCAAAGGAATTTTTATATGTTAGAGTAGACTTAGAGGATTCGGGGTGGGAGGGGTCAGGATAATGTTAAGCTAAGGATGCCTTTTGTCCTTAGCAAAGTGTCATCGTATAGCAAACTGAGCTCCCAGAGGAAGCCTGTTTCAAGGACTTGTCAATGGGCTATAAATTGCAAGAAATTTAATTTTTCTTCTTCTGCCTTTGTTTCCTACATCAACAGGGCTGTTATTTCATTCATCTTTAGAGACCACCCCCCCCCCCCGACCTAGAACTTTCCATTCATTCACCCATTCTTTCAAACTAGTGTCTGTTAATCAATGAGGAGGTGCCAGGTAATTGGCTAGGGGCTGGCGATATAAAGTTAAATTAGCCAAAGCTCCCACCCTAAAAATACTCATACTGTTGGTAGAAGTCAAAGACTTCCAAGTTAGACTTCCAATGCCCAGCACAGCGCCTGGAGTTAAGTAGGTCCTTGATGCGTTTGACACCTATTTTGAAAAGACCTCTGACAGGAATGGGGGGAATAGCAGTTAGACAATAAATCGGGTGTCTGTTCAATGGTTCAGTAGGGACATTATGAAGGTCATGGGGCTACAAAAGAGTAAGTTTAGATATGTTTTCTGAGAAAGAATTGACATAACTGAGTGGTCAGATTGGATGTTTGTGTTAAGAGAGAGGAAGAAGTGGGGGATGTTTCTGAAATTTCCAGCTTGGGATGTGTTGTATAGAATACATAGAAAACAACGAGAAGAAAACAAGGTTGGAGGACAGGTGGTGAGGAGAAGCAGGGAGAAAGAGAAAATGAGGTTCGTAGGGAACATTTTGTTTGAGAAGAATTACATAGAATAGATGACCCACCGGTACCCCTTGAATGAGTGAAGCAGGTGGAGTGGATCACTACTTGAGTACCTGTGGGCAGATGGAAAGATGGACTAAATGGGAAGAAGGTGTACAGTTCTGAGTCTGCTGCGATGCCCGTTGCCCAGAAGTTTAGGCAGAGGGAGCAGGTAAGGGAGGGCCAAGGATAGGTGGCATAGGAACTGAGTCCTAAGCACGCATAGAATTTGGTTGGAGGTAGCATAACAGGTGTAAGGTGAGGTTGAACCTACTTCCAGCAAGGATGTAGCCTCATCCCAAGTTTTGGGGGGGCTTGGGTAAGTAGTACTGAAGATATGTGCGAGCAGATCACACATAAGGCCATTAGGTAAGAGGCAGCAGTCAAGGGATAATTTGATAATTTATGACGATATAGGTTCTTGAGAAAGGTGCAGGGATGGGCGGGTGATCAATCTACGCTTCTGGAGAACTCATTTGTTAGCCGTGTTCAGGTGGACTTGGATGAGGGAGAGAATCGAGACCAGCTAGTGGCTGTTTGTTCTCAGTACTCTGGGAACAAAGTGACTGGACTTCACCATGCTTGCTTCCTGCCCCTACATGGCCTCTGTTGCTTGGCACCCCCTCCAATCCTTCCCTGCCTTCATTCAATCTTCCCAAGCTGTCAGCTCCCTTCCCATTGTCCCCCAAGACTCAAGCTTCAGTGCAGCCCTCCCCCCACCCCGGGGGGCTCCTCCAAAATTCCCAGGCCAGGGCCCGTCACTCCCCCACCTTGGGACCACTCCTACTGATACTCCTTTTGCACTGGATGGTGATGTGTCCTCTTAAATATCTTTCTTGTTTTGTACACTGTGAGTTACTCAAGGACAGAGATATCCCTGGTTTCCAGAACTCTGCCCAGAACATAGTAGGTACTCACTGCATTGATTTCGATTATGTTGAAGAAATTAATAACAGAAAAACTGGAAAAATGGATCGAGGGTATATTTGGAGGATAGAACTGGTAAGATTTACTGATTAATTACAGGAAGAAGACCTGTACACTGGAGAATTGATGTATTCATTGAGGGTAGAGTGGTAAGGTGTTTACTAAGGAGTAATTACTAAGTATTACTAAGTATTACTAAGGAGTAATAAATTTGGTCTGAAGCAGTAGCATATATATATGAACATATAACAATATGTAATATGTAAATATACTTAAAATAATATATACTATATATTACATAGTATATATGATTGCAATGTATAATAATAATACATCATATGTAAATTATATACATATGCCCCCCCCCATTTACTTTGGAAAGCATAGAATGCTAAATGTTTGATTCCATGAGAAAAACTAAATTTACTGGTTAAGGATTCAGGTTTGGCATAAGACAAACATAAGCTTGAATCTTAGCTCTTTCATTTACTGGCTACGTGACTTTGGGAAAATATTTACCCTTTTATAGCCTCAATTTCTTTATCTGTAGAAGACGTGTAATAATAGCAATTATCCCATGGAGTTGTGCGAGGAGTCAGTGAGGTTTTATATGTCAAGCACATTTAGCTTGATGCTTAGCTTTTATTAAATGACAACTGTCATTATTATTCATGCACATGGAGCAGAATTAAAACAGAGTTAGCTAGGAATAGGGATAACCAATTAAAACCCCAGACTGTGGCAAAGCCCTTGAGCTGAGGACTAGAATTTCTATCAGGATGAGAAAACGAGGGCCATGAGAACTGCAACTCTCATATTTATGCAATCACTTTTGAGTAAGCTCAATTAAACTTGCACCTATCTCATGGAAGCATCTCATGGAAGAGTTTCTGTATTTTATACAGGAAATTTGGATTGAAATACTAACTGCATTCATGTAACTAACTGGAAGGAATATATATCAGGATCAACTTTCTGCGTCAAAAGAAAGAGGATGGGTTAGCCCTGGGTCTAGGGTTATGATTTCTGAGATGAGATTTTCTTGAAGCTCCAAGCTTTAAATCCATTTTGAGAAGACAGAAAGAAAATGGTTCTCAAAGCCAAAAGGAGTATCATCATCTACCTTAATTGGATATTATTCTGGAAATATGAAATTTATGAGTAGCTGATTTGATTTTCCAGCCTGTGACGGGGAGCAGCCTGTGTAAACTTCCAAAGGTTTCCTTGCTTGGGTTGATGTACAGATGTGAAGAAAATAGCTCATCCTTTTGGTGGAATGTGTCACTTGTATTCTCAAAAAAGGGACCTGGGGGCATGATCTAGAATAGGAAAGGCAGAGGTACTGTGTCCAAAAGGATCCATGAAATGGCAGGGCTAGGAGGAATCTTGGGGTATCGACCTCTCAGAGATGAGGGTCAGGGGCGAGCCACAAAGGCCTGTCTCCTGGGGATGCGGCATGGAGAAGGTTCAGCTGGGTACCCCCCCCCCCGACACAAATATCAGGGATGCCAGTTGCACACGGTTTTGATTATATGTTTCTACGTATTCTACACACAGTGAAACAGGTGTCACAGACCTGGTTTTTCGATAAGGAGAATCATTCCGCTAAAACAAAGAATCCCAGTTCCTTCAGTATTTTGGAGGATTAGGTCCACTATTGGTGGGATCTCCATGTGTTGTTCCTTGAGCCCTGAGCCTGACCTTAGCCTGTAACTTCAGGTTAAACTATTCTTTAAATTTTTAAAATATTTTATTTATTTTTGATAGAGAGAGACAGAGTACAAGTGGGGGAGGGGCAGAAAGAGAAGGAGACACAGAATCGGAAGCAGGCTCCAGGCTCTGAGCTGTCAGCCCAGAGCCCAACGCGGGGCTCGAACCCACCAACAGCGAGATTATGACCTCAGCTGAAGTTGGACGCTCAACCGACTGAACTACCCAGGCTCCCCTCAGGTTAAAATATTCTTAAGGCAAAAAGAAACAAGAAGATACATTTTATTTAGATAATTTATTGTTATTTTTTACGTTTATTTGTTTGTTTTGAAGGAGAGCGAGAGAGAGAGAGAGAGAGCGGGATTGGGGTGGAGAGAGAGGAGAGAGAGAACCCCAAGCAGGCTCTGTGCTTCAGCATAGGGGGCCCGAAGTGGGGCTTAATCCCATGAACCATGAAATCATCACCTGAGCTGAAAGCAAGAGTGGGACACTTAGCTGCCTGAGCCGCCCAGGCGCCCCTCTTTAGATCATTTAACACAGTAATCTATTTGTCCTTTAAAAGTTATTTTTTAATCACCTGCCGTGAAATGTACCAAAATTTGGAATGTACCAAAAGAAATGCTGATGACGGCTCATGGCAAGTCTGGCCCAGGATCCAGTCACAAATCCATAGCAATAATTTTTTCCATTGAAATTGTGATTTTTATGGCTGACTTCATCCGTCACATAGGCATTCATTGTTCCTCTCCATCCAGTACATGCTGGGTATATTTGATACTAGGCATTTATTAATGGTTTAATAAATTATATGTTTTATATCAAGTATCCATTAATGATATTAGAATATTCATAATTAGCCATTAAGTTAGCTTCAAACTTGAATTATTCAGCCTAGGATTTCACATTTTAGAGTGGGGTAGTTTATGATACATCTTGAGATTATTTCTATGTTAATTGAGTTTCTTTCCCCTCATACATCAAATCAGCACGTAACAGCCATGACTGAAGGATTGCAGGCCCTTTGGGGTACAAACATTGTAGAGTTTGACTTTTTTGTTTTATGATTATTTTTTATTTAAAAGGTGTTTAATGTTCTATTTTATTTTTGGGAGAGACAGCATGAGTAGAGGAGGGACAGAGAGAGAGGGGGGCCGGAGATCTGAGGCAGGCTCCACACTGAGGGCAGCAAGCCTGATGCGGGGTTCAAACTCACGAACTGCAAGATTGTGACTGGAGATGAAGTCGGAGGCTCCACAGACTGAGTCACCCAGGCGCTCTATAGAGTGTGACTTTTTAACTGTTAACATGTCCTGTCAGATTTCTGTACCTGATGTGTGGTGAAGTCCCTAAACAATACTTCAGTTTGATTTTGTGGCTTTTCTGTTGTCTTTAGTTATTAAAATGTCTAGCCTATTGAACATGTCAATCTCACTTTCAATTAAAATCTCCCCCCGTCCCCCTGCTCTACAGCAAGGTAGGCATCCCTCTCCAAAGATTTCAAGGGGAGGCTTGCGATATTTGTCTGCTCGCTTTCCTCTTCCTTCCTCTTCCTTGTGCTTATTCCTTGGGCACTGCCGTGAGGAAAAGGGAGAGGGAAAAATGTACAGTCATTCGTTTTCTTGACTTTCTATGGTGAGTGGGTTTTCCTTTTCTTTGTTGGCTGGGACTGATGTCTTCCGAGGCAGAGAACCGCCTATTAATGGTGGAGGTTACTCTCCTTGTTTTTCTAGCCACCATCCCTCAGCTGGCTCCTTATCTGAAGATCTGGACAGGCGGAGGCCCCAGCAGTTTCCACAGAAAAAGAACTCAATCCCAGGAAGTTCCCGTAGGCGTTGGTGGTCCTTCTCTGATTCGTCTGTACCTTCTAATTGACCCCCAGGTGGCAGCTTCAGTGGATCTTCCTGTCAGGCCCTTGCCTTATTACTGTCCCGTGCTTCAGACATCTCCAGTGGCTGTTCAGCATCTAGGTCACCTACATTTTGTGGGCCCTTTGGCACCTGCAAGGGTTCATCTTCCTCCAAATCTCTCAGATAAGGCATTGCAATGGTGCTACGGATACTAGAAAAGTCAGTGGTTAGCTATTTTCCTTTGTCTCTTTGGATCTTCTCTGCTCAACCTAATATTATCAAGTGTTACACTTAATACTTCATTATCATGGGCTTAGATTTGCAAACAGCTATCAATGAATTCAGAAGCATAACACTTCCTGCAACAAGAGTACAGGAGTAGACGAGGGAAGGCCTAAACTATGAACAAGGTGGGCTAGCTCAGGGTATGTCTAGGTAGCTGTATTGGTGTTATCTCTCCCCTTTATCTTGGGAAATTCACTTCTATGGCTATGAAACAAGAGTGTCTCTTTATTTTTGTCTGCCTTTTCATTTGGTTTGCCTTATGTCTGTTTCAGAGGGTTAATCAACCGGCATCTCCAATACCTACAAAGCCTTGGACTCAGGCTCTATAAACTTGGGGCCAGTCACATACATTTTTAATACTTTGTTTCCTCACCTATAAAGTGAGGATGATGTTAGTAACTACCACATTGTGTCGTTGAGAGAAAGAAATGAATAAATATATGTCAAGTGCTTCGAACAGTCTCCTCACATGGGAAAAAAAAACTCAATGAATACTGGCTAATGTCAATAAGGTGTTCCTCTGGTTTGCTATTTTGTATCTGTAAAGAAAGTCTTGTGCAGAGTGAAAGTGGCCAGAGAGCTCATCAAAAATGTGCTCATTGGGCTCCGAGTTCTCAGTGTCAAAAGAACATATCTGATTATTTTTGTCTCCCAGCATGCAGTGCGGTGCCTGGCACATGGTCAGTACTCAGTAGGAAAGGACTGGACAAATGAACATGTGCTCTGTCCTTCTTTAATTCTTCTCCCGCCCTCTTTGGTACATACTTGTGAGTCACTCAGTGACTCAGTGTAGCTCAGATCCTTTAGCTTGAAATTGTCCAGAGGGTGGGCAAAGAAGGAGCCCTCTTAAAGGTGCAGAACTTCAGCCATAAAATACCAAGGACCTGTTTTACTAGGTCACCTGTCCCCAGACCTCCCCGTTTACTTAGAAAGTTTCAAAGAGTCTTGTCGGTGAGAAGCTCCTTCCATGTTTTTCTACTTGAAGTAATATTAGCACCGCACATCTTTCCCTTTGCTATCAAGGCTAGCAAGCAGGGTCAACTGAATAATGAGTAGATTAATCAAAACTTCAGATGCTGCCTCTAGCTCATAACTTACAGACTGACAGGTTCATACTCCTTAAAATCATAATTTTCCCTAGGGTACCTGGCTTTTCTATAATAAGCCATTCCTTTGTTGTTTTTAAAACACACAAAGTTTCTCAATGAAAGGAATGCAATCTCTTTTTCTTCAAACACACTTTAATTCCACCTATCCAGCTAAAAAAAATATTTAAAGAAGTCCTGATGAGAGATAGATTCCCACACGTATACCCACACAAAGAGAAGTATGGGCTAACCCTGTAGACTTACCTCACTGTTTTCAGTTCAGAAAGTAACTTTGGCCAAGAAATCGCGCAGAAGTGTACAGTTTGCTAATAAGTCATCATGGCTGCGGGTTCAAAGTTTGTAGTTCACAGTCTGGACCTAAACCAGTCTCTGAGCAGATATAGCATAACTGCTCAGGTTCAGCACTGTATTGGAGGTCCTGAGAATTTGGATTTTTGAAATTGAAACAATTTTGAAGCATATTGAAACTTATTGAACAAAACAAAATCGAAACATATTGAAACAGTATGGTAAGCCATACTATTTTTTAACAAGACTCAGAATGGGTTAAATATATCCTTTAAAAGTTTATGTGCCCCACTGATTAGGAACCTTTTCAGAAGCTAAGTGCTAACAAGTTATAAAGATAATAATGATACAGATATTTCTTGACTTTTGACGGAGTTACACCCCAATAAACTTGTCTTAAGTTGAAAATATCTTTAGTTGCCAATGCATTTACCATACCTCACCTACTGCACACGACAGCTCAACCTCACCCACCTTAACCATGCTCAGAACACTGACATTAGCCTACAGTTGGGCAAAGTCATCTAACGCAAACCCACTTTATTACACAGTGTCGGCCCTGTCGTGTAACTTCCTGACTAATGTATTGAAAGTGAGGAACAGGATGGCTGTCTGGGGACAGAGTGGTTGTCAGGGGAGTGGTTATTGGCTCTCTTGGTCGCCTGGCCGACTGGGAACTGCCCTGCCCAAGATCAGGAGAGAGTATAGACTTGCCTGCTGCTAGCCAGGAAAAGATCCAAATTTAAAATTCAAAGCATGGTTTCTGCTGGACGCCTATCACTTTCTCGCCATTGTAAAGTCAAGGAACCATTAAGTCAAGCCATCGTAAGTCAGGGACCGTGTGTATATAATAAAAATAAAAAATTATTGTGACATTTATAATGAAAAATGTCTCCCACTCCAATTTTAATCCTGGTGGTGACTTCTAACTTTCTAAGCTCTTTCTTCCCACAGATATCATATTTCTAAGTAATTTATGGATTGCTATCTCATAATTTTAGTATTTTAGGCTTTTTTGACTTTCCTATAATGATAAGAGCCTTTTTCTGTTGAGAGGGTCTCCCCTTAATCCTTCCTGATACAGTTATTTTACAGTTCTTAATTATCAATTCAGGCTTACCTCATTCTATACATGCAAATACTGTCTTGATAGAAGTGTGTGGCTTTTTATCTTTCTCAGTAATTTAATTGTCTTGTTTTTCCACTTAATTTATTATCCACGTGTCTTTAATTGTAAAAAGATGTTGTAATATCATGGACATTTCCTAACCATAGAATTGTCTTTTTCCCCAGAGCCATCTTTTCTGGAAGCCTCTATTTCCCTGCTTTAATCTTATCTGCTTGCTTTTTGGACCTGTTACCTGATGCCAACATTTTCAATAAGTTGGGACGGATTTACACAGCTTGATAAATAACACCTTCTAAATCATAAGAAATATATTGGGAGGAGAGACTTAAACATATATCACTTACAATGAGAACGCTCTTAGGATCTGATACCAAAAGGTATCTATCTTCTCTCCTCGGGTGTGAACGGAGCCAGAAAAAGCCCACCTTTGCCCCTCTTGGTTTTGGCTACTTCTCAATGGGTTTTATAACTTGGAACCACCTAGTCACTCTTTCTAATGCTGATAATCACGTGTGAAATAAAGCACAGACTCCTGTTCTGCCTTTTGTGTCACCAGCGCAGAGCCACGCGTGGGGCTGTCTGTTTTTCTAGCACACAGCACCAGAGGAATCGTGTTCAGTCATTTGTTCAGCAGGACTGATTGAGTTCCCACCGCGTGCTGGCACCAGGCAAAGCCCCAGGAAGACAATTGCGGACAAAATGCAGATTCAGTTGCTGTTCTCCTGGTGCTCCTGGTCTAGGAAGATGTCAGATGTTAATTGAACATTTACACGTGGATGTATTGTTATAAAAAAGCAGGGTCCTGTTTGGGCACGTGGTATGCATAAGCGCTAAACGTAAACGCTGCTATTACCTGCCTCCCCTGGGGTTGTGGTACCACCACCCCAGAGGAGCTTTGGAAATTTGTGGGAGCATTTTTTTTTGCCCCCACAAATGACTGGAGGCATTTACTGGGAGAGGAACAGAGTATTAGACACACCATGGCTCACAGGACCGTCTTCTACACCAAGTGTTGTCTCAACTTCACGCATGGCTTTCAAATATCTCTTTGGATGCTTATGTGTTTAATTATCCGAGTTTCGAACCGAACTGCATTTTCCATAGAAATACAAAGCGTTTTGGCATGATTTCAATGTGCATAGAATTTTCCAAGAATGTAACCTCAGTGTGCACTGAGGGGAGATTGTATTTTATTTTCTCTGCAACTTCCATAAGCGTTGCTCACCAGTTTGGAAAATCACGTAGCTGGTGGCAGAGCTGCAGATGGCTTTTGAGTCACCAACACCACAAATGAGTGTTGGCCTGCGTTTGGAACTCTTTCATTCCACGTGTGGAACCATATGCAAACACGTGAGTACTTTACGGGATCCTTTTATATGGCCGCGACTAATCATTTCCATACTGAAATAAAGAGGACTTTTTATCATAAATTACTTCCCTTTAATTTCTGCTTTATATTATAGTTTGCCTACTGCATTGACTGTTTTAAAAATTATATGTATGGGGCGCCTGGGTGGCGCAGTCGGTTAAGCGTCCGACTTCAGCTCAGGTCACGATCTCGCAGTCCGTGAGTTCGAGCCCCGCGTCGGGCTCTGGGCTGATGGCTCAGAGCCTGGAGCCTGCTTCTGATTCTGTGTCTCCCTCTCTCTCTGCCCCTCCCCCATTCATGCTCTGTCTCTCTCTGTCCCAAAAATAAATAAACGTTGAAAAAAAATAAAAAAAAAATTATATGTATGGGGAGGTTATATGATTTGTAAATTTAATTTTAAGACCCTAAAGGAGACATGACAAAATATTTGTCATAAAGTATCGGGTCTTACGGAGTTGAGGAGGACAAGTTTGCGACAAAAGACTTTTCAGGACAAGTGACGTCGCGCCTGAAGGCTGAATAATGAGCCAGGGCTAACTAGGCAAAGGGTGAGGAGAGGGAAGGAGTGGTGTGTATCAGGCAGCTGGTAAGGTGTCCTTGCAGAATGGAGCCAGGACCGTTCAAGGAACCGAAAAAACCCTCAGGTGGCTGGTGCTCAGAGCAAGGAAGACGGGTAGCATGAAGTAAGGATGGTAAGGTGGGTGGAAGCTGGTGCCTTCCAGGACTTGTAAACCAAGTTAAATTAGGTTTTGGATTTTAATCTTAAATTCGATGGAAAGCTGCGGAAGGGAAGAGAATGTTATAATCATAATTTTACTAAAACCCAAACCAAAGAACCAAAATAACTCCCTGTGGTGTGGAGAAACAAATTAGAGGGGGTGGGATACAGGATGAATGTAGGGGAATGATGGTCCAGGTGAGGGATGACTATATTCTGGGTTGGAGTGAAGGTAGCGGTTATGAAAAATATTTAGGAGGTCAAACAGGTAAACTTTGGAATGAACTGCTTAAGAAAGGCACCGAGTTAGAGGATGGTGTCCATGGTGAATCATAGGAGTTTGGCTTGTGCAATTGGGAGGTGACGCCATTCACTGGGTTATAGAACCTTGGAAGAGGAAGAGGAGCTCATTTGAGTAGGGTCGAGATCACAAATCTGGCCTTGAAATGTTGCAATGGTGATGCCGTTGAGACCACGAGGTGGAGATGTTGAATAGGCAACTGAAGCTTAGAGGAAGCTTACCAGAGGTCTGGCCAGAGCTGGAAACTTGGGGTCATTTGTGTAGTGTAAGGGACAGTCTTGGATGTGATTGTACAAAAAAAGTATAAAATAGAGAGTCCAAGTTGGAGCCCTGGAGGAACTTCAATAGGTAGAATAAGAGGGTGGTTCCTAACATATGGTCCCAGACCAGTAGCTGCAGCATTGCTTGGGAACTTGTTATTTAAAAATGAGTGATGAATGAATGAATGAATGAACAAATGATCTCACCAATTTTACAACTCCAAAGTTTCTCTGTGCATCATAGCTTTTATAATTTCTGTGAACATGAGATTTTAAAATTTATAATTGGCTGTAACCCAACATATTAAGTAGTGGGTAAGAGTTTATTGGCTGTGTTACAATCTCGCATGTAATTACAAGAAGGAGAAATAACAGAGGTGGGGGAATGTGGGTGTAGAAAGTGACCCTTGATCGTCCGGCCTCAGCCACAAGCAGACAGGAGAGTAGTCTGATAGCCCTGCTCAGAGCCCTAGGGAATAGCGTGGTGGTTCAAAGACTTGGCTATTCTTAAAATGTCACCGGGAGCTTTTACAGAATATCCATGTCTGGGTCTTACTCCAAGTCAAGTAAATCATTATCTCCGGAAGTAGGGTGGCCTCCTCATTTTAAAAACACTCCCCAGTTGATTATAATGTTCAGCCAAGATTGAGCACCTTTGAGCAAGTTCTTTGGTGAATTCAGGTTCTACTAATCGGGCCGTCCACCTTTCAGGTAGATTTAGAAAAGTGGCTTATTAGATCAATCTCACATGGCTAGGTAGAGAATTCCAGATTTAATAGGCCATGGAGAAGCTCCTTTTTTGGGTTGTAGGTCCTGGTAAAGATCGCTTATATATTCCTTTCCATTTTGTTAAATCCACCACTTTTAGTAACATACTGATACTTAAAAGATTTAAGCCAACAGTAATTCATTTGCCAGTGCGGAGAATAAGTAAATAAATAGATTTCATACAGATTCGTGAGTTTGTATTGTATGACACTAACCACAGTGTTGTACAATATGCTTCTGGATGAAATTATCTGATGAGGGAGACAGAAATGGTTATTTGTGTCAAGGCATTAAATGTTCTTTTTTTTTTTTTTTTTTTTTTTTTTTAAGTCGCAGGGGATTGAGAGGTAAGAAAAAGCTTTTTTTTTTTTTTTTTCTTTTTTTTTCTTTTTTGCAGGAGAGTAATCCTAGAGAGATTGAATCAACTGTGGTTGAGATGGACAAACTGTGCACACGGGAAATGCTAAGAATCATGTCGAGGAGATATTGGTTTGTAGAACCTGGTCTTGGGGCTGGCTGCTTTAGCTTATTTGATTCATGGTCATTTTTATCTTGATGGCCAAGGTCTATAAATTACCACCAGGGGGCCCTGAAAGCATTTCTATCTGATTTCAAGGACGGAAGTGTCTTTTAGTGAATACAGCTGATGAAACAGCCCTAGTGCAAATTGGAGGGGTGCCTTGGTCCCTATTTAAAGTTTGGCTTTCTCCCATGGACATTTTCACCCAGAACCGAGGAGCAGCTGCTGAAATGGCTTTGATATAGTGTGGGTTTTATCCATTTTTTATTGTAATGTTGAATAATCTATTATGCCTTGCCTTCTTTTTGATGAGCTAAGGTTTTGTATAAATTTGATATTCATTGTGGTGGGGGAAAAAAACGTTCATTTCTACTTAAATTAAAGGCAAAAAAAAAGTTAACTTTGTTTCTCTACCTTTTTACTGAGCTAGAATAGCTGGGGATTTGCAAGGTCTGTGCTGAGTGTGTGGTGGGCTTTCTTAACATCCCATTCTTTGTACAAGATCTGTCTTGAATTTTCCTTTAGATCTTCTACTTCAAGAACCCTGAATTATTTTCAAGTGAATAATTAATTGTGACACCTACAAGGCAGCTTGTAATTGCTCAAAAGGGACAAGATTTGTAACCATAGAATACTTTTATTAACCTGAGTAAATGCGTTTAAATTTTTGAAGAAATATTTCTCATACCAACAGATACTAACAGATTAGGCATCAATTTCAATTTTTTATTAATTTTATTTAAATTGTCTATTTTAGGAGGGAGGGATTTACACTACTTAAATGAGATACAGGTAGTAAGGCTCTATTATTTTGAAGAAGTGGAAGATCATCGGTTTATTCTGCTTATGCTTAACATTGATTTCTGTAGGTTTAACATTATTTATCCGAAATATGATTATTCTCAAGTGTCAGGAAGAATTTTATAGTTTTGTTGAAACCTACATTGAAATTGAAGTTGCACTAAATGCAAGTACTTAATAACACATGAATATATCCTGGTAAGATTGAATAAATATAGAACTGATCCAGAAAGTTCTCTGATCTTGTATTCAATGATAAGCAGATAAGCACTTGGTGGGAACTGGCAGGAGAGATTCAAGCATCACAAGTCTGGTGAAGAGACTTGCCCTTTAAGATACCACCCACATTTCCGATTTTATATATATGTGAAATCACATACTACATTCAGTTCTATTAAAACTGTGTTTTCCCCAGACTCCATGGTTTCTTTACAGACAGAATGTTTTTGCTATATGAAATAACTTGAGGTTTAATTTGAAGGTTGTTTAAGGCCCCTGGAGGAATGAAGTCAGAAGTAACTTATTCAACTGACTTTGTCATTGGGTGCAACTGAGTCCGTGTGCCTCTATGTTTTATTTGTGCCATGTCTATGTGTATGTCTTAGGTTTTCTCTTATAAATGCATTTGATGCATTCTTTTACCCAATGACTTCATACTGTCAGCAAATGATGTCAATTTGCTAAAATGACTGCCATCAGCAGGGCTCTGAAATGAGAGGGGTGACCATATTATCTTAGAACAGATTTAACAGTTTATTCTGGAGATAACTTCTTTCACTTGGTGAACTCCATCCAAGACCATTGGATTAAGTGACAGACATAGGTTTTGTATTTATGTATGTGTACAGGGTGGGGGATATTTTCTTCACCGGCACTTATGGATATGTATTTTATATTACTTTAAGTTTAAACACAAGGAAGTCAATACAAATATTTGCATTTGAAAGTTACTAGTAGATGCGGTTTTTGATTTTTAATTTTTTAATTTGAGACAGAGAGAGAGAAAGAGAGAGCATGAGCAGGGGAGAGGGGCAAAGGGAGAGAGAGAGATTCCCAAGCAGGCTCTGAGTTGTCAGCATAGAGCCAGGTCGATCCCACAAACCCTGAGATCATGACCTGAGCTGAAATCGAGAGTCTGACGCTTAACCGACTGAACCACCCCGGCGCCTCTTGATGTGGTTTTTAGATTGAGAGATTCTAGAAATATTTCCTCAGTTGGGAAAATGGAATCACCATCAACCGTGCTAATTCATTCTTATTTTGATGGTAGAGAATTTCTTTACCTATCTAGAGTTCACGTAGCTTCTAATATACATTTGGCAATCTGGAAATTAGACAGAAAAAGGTGTTTGTTAAAATAGATCACTCAACGTGTAGAATGTAAAGCACATGTCCTTTATTCAAGAAAGAGCCACTCATGTCGCTGGTAGTCTCTGGACTCTTGATTCACCCACACTTCTGTGAAGCCTGGTAACTTGGATCTCTCAGTCTACAGAAACCATAGATGTTGGGGTTGAGTGGGTAGAAGAGAGAGCAGATACTGGGGGCTACACTGATCAGCCACAAGAAATGATGGCTGATGTTGAGAAGGACACATAAAACACATTCAAATTTTAAAAAATGATGGCAATTTTGGATCATAATTTAGGATTATCGAGCATAAAGCAATCTTCTCTCTCTCAGCAGCCCTTGAGAATGTTTCTATATGGCACCAGTATTTTCTTCTTTTTTTTTAAGTTTATTTATTTTTGAGAAAAGAGAGAGAGACAGAGAGACAGAGAGAGGCTGAGTGGGGGAGGGGAAGAGAGAGAGAGGAGACTGAGAATATCAAGTAGGCTTTGCAATGTCAGCATAGAGTCCCATGTGGGGCTCAATCCCAAGAACTGTGAGATCGTGACCTGAGCCAAAATCAAGAGTTGGGTGCTTAACTGACTGAGCCCTGACACCAGTATTTTTTTTTTAATTTTTAATTTTTTTTTTTGTTTTTGAGAGAGAGAGAGAGAGAGAGAGCGAGCGAGCACATAAGTAGAGGAGGGTCAGAGAGAGAGGGAGACAGAATCTGAAGCAGGTTCCAGGCTCTGAGCTGTCAGTACAGAGCCCGATGAGGGGCTCAAACCCATGAACCCTGATGTCATGACCTGAGCTGAAGTCAGACGCTCAACTGACTGAGCCACCCAGGTGCCCCATGACACTAGTATTATCTAATGATGATCCCATTGTTAGGGTTTTGTATTGTCCCAAGGATACCAAGTGAGTGGGACTCCGCTGAGCCCCGATCTCTCATTTCAACTCTTCTTTTTATTTATGTTGTATGTTAAGATTCTATAAAGGGCTTTTCAGCTAAAATGTATATTTGAAAACCAACATTTTCAAAGATGGTTTGGTTCCATAATGAGCTTGAATAATAAAGAAAAATTTAAATTATTTTCAACATTCTTTGTGTAAAAGGCAGGGAAAGATACAAAGTATTTCAGAAATATTTGCATTAAAATGGTGAAAATAAAAGTTTTGGCACCGTAGGCTCTAAGTAAATATTTGCTGAATGGATGAATTACAAAATGCAAAGAGAGAAACTCAGTGTATCAGAAAACTCGCCTTCCCCCACATCACTGAATAAATAAGACATTACTGAATGTGGCTCCTTTGTTGAATTTTGTTGTGTTTATAGATACCTTGGTTCAATCTTGTAAGAACAACTCAAATAGAGAAGTGACAACATTTGGCAAGGCACTTGTCGAAAGTGCCTTCAAGTATCATCTTGCAGTCTTTAAAACATCTTTAAGAAATATATCATCAATGTATTTGGAGCAAAAGTTGATGATCTATTCTCTTACAAATGTGGAAATTGAGACTAAAATCAGTTCTGGAGGCAAGTACAATTTATTTTGCCTATAAAATTAACATATTTAATTAAAGGAAAAGTACTTACATTTTTTTAAAGTTTATTTATTTATTTATTTTTTAAAGTTTTATGCGGAAGAGATAAGAGAGGATAATTTTTTTTTCAACGTTTATTTATTTTTGGGACAGAGAGAGACAGAGCATGAACGGGGGAGGGGCAGAGAGAGAGAGGGAAACACAGAATCGGAAACAGGCTCCAGGCTCTGAGCCATCAGCCCAGAGCCCGACGCGGGGCTCGAACTCCCGGACCGCGAGATCGTGACCTGGCTGAAGTCGGACGCTTAACCGACTGCGCCACCCAGGCGCCCCTAAAGTTTATTTTTGAGAGAGAGAGAGAGAGCATGAGTGGGGGGGGGGGAAGAGGGACAGAGAGGGAGAGGGAGAGAGAGAGGAGAGAGAGAACCCCAAGCAGGTGCCACAATCCACACAAAGCCCAATGGGGAACTCAAACTCAAGAACCCTGAGATCATGACCTGAGTTGAAATCAAGAGTTGGACGCTTAACTGACTGAGCCACCCAGGCGCCCCAAGAATGCTTACTTTTTTTTAAAGGCATTTGATTTAACTGCTGTGTTGTGCATTGAAGATCTTTGCCAAAAACGAGGCAGAGCTAAACATAGAATTTCATACATATGTGTATATATATATATATATATATATATATATATAGTTAAAATTGTAAAATACAACAGGTATGTATATAAATACAACACACACACACATACTACATATAAACAAAATAGAAATGTACAACTCAGTGAGTTATTACAGGGTTGGCAAACTTCTGTGTAAGAGGCCAGATGGTAAATATATTAGGCTTTGTGGGCCATATGGTCTCTGTCATTAGTTCTCAGCTCTGCTGTTGTTATTGTAAAGGCAGACACAGACAACATGTAAACTACTGTGTGACTGTGTTTCAATAAAACTTTATTTACCAAAACAGGTGGTGGAGTTGGGATCTGAATGTCCCTTGGGCAGAGAGTAACTGACCAAGATGGCCGCCCCCCATCTTCCTGCCCACCAGCTCCTCCGCTGGTGTCTCCAGCCAACCACAACTGGGGGCAAAGCCTGCCTACCTCCTAGGATGGCCCACTCCGATCAAATGTGGTGGCGCGTGGGGCATGATGTAGAAGGAAACGAGAATTTTCTCTTGTTAGAGAAGTTCCTGCATAGATAATATCCCCCGTTTTGCCTTTTGACCAAAAAGCCTAAAAAATTTGCTATCTAGCCATTTACAGGAAAAGTTTACCAACTCCTGTTCTACAGTCTCACCCACACTTGGGTGTTGCTAGTCTTTTTTAATCTATTCTGATTGGTCTGTAATTATATGGTATTGTACTTTTAATTTGTACTTCTCTAATTTCTAAAGACATTGGGTACTGCATCGTGTTGATTGGCCATTTGAATGTAATCTAAGGAGTAGCTGTTCAGGTCTCTTGCCCATTTTTCTTTTGGGCTTTTTCCTATTGATATGTAGGAGTTCCTTACATATTCTGGATATGAACTTTGTCAGTTATGTGTCACCAGTTTCTTCTTCTGCTGAGTGATTTGTCCTTGTATTTCATGGTACCATTTGATGAACAGAAGTTCTATATTTTTATTTTCCACCTTTTTCTTTATACTTATGCTTTGTTTAGGAAGCCTTCCCTTCCTTTGATCATGCAAATATTCCCCTAGGTTGGCCTCTAAAACTGTGACTCTCAGACTTCAGTGTGTGTGAGAGAATCATTTGGAGGGCTTGTCAGGGCACAGCTTGTGGGGTGGGGGAACAATGCCAAACTTTCCCACCCAGCAGGTGTCTGTGGGGCGGGGAGGCTAGAGAATTTGCATTTTGCATTTCTAACAAGTTCCTAGGTGGTGCTGATGCTGCTGGTCTGGGGACTGCACTTGAAGAGTCAGTGATTCAGAAGGTTCTGTTGCTTTGCCTTTCCCACTTATATTTATAATCCACCAGTAATTATGAGACATGAGGGTCAGTGTTTATTCCTTGGAATAAACTCCTATGGAAATCCAAGTGCCACTTGTTGAAAAGACTCTTCTCTCCACTGCTCTGCAACCCAAGTGTCCAAATGTGCATGAATCTTTTTCTGGGCTTCTCCAGTCGATTCCACCGGTCTGTTTGCTCACTTAGGGCCAGTACCACACTATCTTCATTACAGTAGCACTATCGTAAGTCTTACTATTTGGTGGAGCAAGCTCCCTCCTTTCCTTTACCGTCAATATACATTTATGATCAGCGTGTCGGTTCTCTCTCTCTCTCTCACACACACACACACACACGCATGCACACACATACTCGCACAGAGACATGCACCCTATCAGAATTTTGTTAAGAAGGGCATTGAATCTATGAATCAGTATGGAAGAACTGACTTATTAACAATATTGAATCTTCTAACCCAGGGCTTCTCAACCTTCTCCCACTGAAATTCCCCCTAAATTGTCTTTTTAAGACTTTTCCCCCTAAACACTCCCGACTCCCATGAAATTTTAATGCCACAGATATACTGTGTATCTGTGCCTTATACATAAAAACAGATTTTTTTCATCCCCTGAAGAACCAATTTTTACTTCTTTTGAGGGAGATTTCACCCCCACTGCAAATATGAGTCCCAACCACAGTATGGCCTTCCATTTGTTTAGACATTCTTTGGTTTCCCTTAATAATGTTATTATTTTCTGCACAGTATTTATACACATACACATCTATTTTTGGGTTGGTTCCTAGGTCATTAGTATTTTGGAACGTAGGGGTCATTCCTTCTGGATCGGCTGTGCAGCTCCCTATTGGGCTCAGGTGAACAGGTGTGGTCACTGCTGTGAGGGCACGTTGACCTCTTGACTCAACACCTAAGGGCCTGCCCCTTGGCTGCCCCACCTCATCAAGTCCTAATCTGTAGGATCCATTTTTCAAGGCACAATACTTGACAGTCTTAGTGTAATTCCCAACTCCTTTGTCATTTGTGGCTATAAAAGAAAATCATTTTTTGGTTTTAAGAGCAGAACAGACACTGGAAAGAAGGGCCACGTCTTGGAACACGTTCGCAATTCAAGGCATAAGCAACAGCAATTCTTTTTCTCCTGGTTCACAGGAGAACGGTGTGAAGATGTACCAGTAGATGGCACTGTTTCTCAATAGACAGGGACAGCTCTAAACTGGTGGAGTAGGTTTGAGGAGAGTATTTTTCTGCTACGTTGGAATTAAGAATAATATAGACAACACTAGCAAAAGCTCTACGGAGTCCCTTGCCATCTACTTCTCTGGTGAGTTTAATTAAAGTCAATGAAGAAGCTTCAGTTCTCCCACCGGCATCCCTTTGCTTTTGGTGGGCCGGGGCTCCGACTGTGTCTTTCCTGAGACCAGGCTGAAGGCGGCGACAGCAGAAGCGTGCAGTTGGTGTGGCCAGAGTACAGTCGCCCGACCTGCAGCCCTAGGTGCCTTCCCGCGCACGGCCCTGCGCTCTGCCCAGAGGGCAGCGCTCGTTTTCATCTTCGGGACCGTCTGGGTGGGAGACGGCGCGGCGCGTTGTAAAGGAGAAAACAGAAAGCCTCCCCTCAGCGTGTTTCCTGTACAGCGGAGAGGAAGATCCAGCCACAAAGGCTGCCTCTCCCACGTACTTGATCTTGGCAAACTGTTCGATCTCTCTGACCTCGGTTTTGTTACCTGAAAACCGGAGATGTTGCCTACGTGATGCAGGGTGTTGTGAGATTAAGTGGGGCCATGCCTGCATAGCATTTAGCCTGGCGCCAAGCAGTGACAACATGGCATTGTGATTAGGCTGTGCCCTTTGGAGCTTTGAAACTGGCCTAGAAAGTAGAGTTCATGGGTTGTGAGTGGTAACTCGTGTACCGAGGTGACAAACGTCACCGAACCTGGCTAGTTGCATTGCTCTTGGGTTTGAACCCTGCAGCCAGGCATATGGCCTTACACAGCAAAACCCAGATCTCTTTGCTTCCTGGTTCCCCTGAGGAGCTGGCAAAAAATAGCAACGCCTAGCCGTAGAGATTTTTTATTTAATTGGTCTGGGGTGGGTCAGGTCCAAGGTGACTCTAGTGTTGAGCTGTCCTGCCTACAGGATGCCATCTTTACACAGTGTCAATAGATGTGAGAATAGATCTCAGGCTTGGGGTGTGGTTGCAGGTTAGCATCTGAGTGTCTGTGGGGTATTGGAGCTGATTCTTTCCTCCTAGGCACTGTGCAGGTCCCTGACAGGTATCTTTGACAGCTGATTCTGACTGGGCAGAGGTGTAGTTCCTCAGAGTATTTCCTGAAACAGAGAAATAAAGTTCCATGAACAAATTATACAGAGCATCAGGAGATACTGTATTTTTTTCTCACCTTCCTAAGTTTGTGTTTCTGCCTGTTTGTATGTCTGTGTGTCTGCCTGTCTGTTCTCTTTCTGTCTTGTCTGCTTCTGTTTGTTCTGCTTCTTTCTATGTGCCTGTGTGTGTGAGTGTGTGTGTCTGCTCTGTACCCATCTGTCTGCATATTTTTCTGTCTCTGTCTCTCTATGTGTCTGTCTCTCTCTTGACTCCTTTGTTTTGGTGGAGTCTGATTTATACACCCCAGGGACATCAAATGTATAGGTCAGGGTTATCCAGAGAAAAAGAAAACAATAGATCATATCTATCTATCTATCTATCTATCTATCTATCTATCTATTATCTATCTATCTATCTATCTATCTATCTATCTATCTAATCATCCATATGAAGAAAATTATTACCAGGAGTTGGCTCACATGATTATGGAGGCTGACAAGTCCTAAGATCTACAGTCAGCAAGCTGGAGACCCAGGAGAGCTTATGGTTTAAGTTCTAGTTTGGTCCAAGTCCAAAGGCAGGAGAAAACTGATGTCCTGGCTCAAATCAGTAAGGCAGAGAGCAAATTCTTCCACACTCCACCTTTTTTTCTATTCAGACCTTCAATGGATAGGATGAGGCCCACCCCCAAATGTTTGTCTCCTCCGGGAACACTCACAGACACACCCAGAATAATGTTTGAGCAGGTATCTGGGCATTCTGTGGTCCAGTCAAGTTGACACATAAAATTAACCACCACACCATAGAAATCCCTATGTTCACCATCCTACAACTTCTGGGTCATAGAACTCTTTAACTGGATAATGGAGGACCCAGTTTGGCTTTCAGGGATGTCCTTGTGTTCTGCCTCCCTCATGCTTATATTACATGCAGTGATATTACATGTCGTAAGTAGGCAAATATTTCCTGCCTGACCACTTTTTCTAGGTCATGACCGCGTATGAGGTCACAAAATCTGTGACCCTTTTTCTGTCTATTGTAATACATCAAAGCACATCTAGGTTAAACAGGATTTCTTTATGTCACTATTTCTTTATGTCATTTTGATTCTGAGAAAATCAACCCCTACTTCCAGCTTCTAGTGGCGATATTACTGAGGCGTTTGTACCCTGTTTGCCAAGGTGAAGTCCAGGGCATTTTTGCTGTTTATTGTTGTCCATCAGGAAGAGGGTTCCCCCCAACTCACTGTCTCCCCGATCCCGATTCTTCTTTTTTAAGGTCACCTCATGCTCCTTCCTTATGGGAATTTTACCTGACATCCCCTGGCAGTTAAATCCTTTTTCAACCCGGACACACACCACTGGGCTGCTCTGGGTGTAAACGGTCTTCTGGAGAAATAGCTTGGAGTTTGAAAATAGAAGTTTGTCAGGACATAAATTTTATGATTTTAAAACAGAACTTAAAAGGTTTTAAAACAAACTGCTCAATCCAACAGGAAAACAAGAAAAAGCAGACTTATAACTATATAATAGGACTATAACACCTTGAGCCAAAGACTATGTAATTATCCAGTGTTTTGCATTCTTTTCTGAAAGTCTTTGTGACAAATTATTACAATTCCCCTGTTTTTATATGGTACATTGAAATGTTTCCAATAGTGTAATGTTTTGGAAACTGCAGGGCAAGAAGCAGTCTCAAATATTTAAAATTAAAAAAAAATATGTAGTAGTTTCTATGCTGTTGCTGCCTGGCCGGTGGGAACTGGAGGAGAGGGATCTGGGGAGACAGAGGAGTGTGCGGGGCTGGCTGGGGAGAAAGCCAGAGAAGACGAAGCATGGCCAGATTCGTCCCAGTGTTTCTTCCCTCAGGCTCTCAGCAGCCTCCTCTTGGCAACACTGGTCAATACCTAAACCATCCCAGAAAACCCTCTACTCTCTGGGAGCAAGTTCAGAATCAATCCGGGCCAATCAATATGGCAGTATATCCAGGTCTGTAGTGAGAACTGGGTATAAACTGTGACCATCAACTGTGTTTTTTTTTTTTTTTTTAATTCATCATTATGTTTTTCAGATTTACCTATGTTGATGCATGTATATTTCAGTCATTTTAACCTGTTTATAGAATTCCATTTTGTAAATATACCCCAGTTTATTTTTCCATTCTCTGGTTGCAGTGAACATTTTAGTGTATGTCTTTTTGTTTACAAAGGTGCAAAACTTTCTGTAGTGTTGTGGATGGAATGTTTGTGTCTCTTCAAAATTCAGATGTTAAAGTCCCAGTCCCTACTGGGATGTTATTTGGAGGTGGGGCCTTTGGGATGTGATTAGGTTTAGATGAAGTTGTAAGGGTAGAGTCCCCAATACGGGATTAGTTCTCTTCATAAGAAGTGAAGAGACCATCCCTTTCTGTCTCTCTCCCATGTGAAAATATAACAAGAAGAAGGAAGAGGGCCTTCACCAGACATTGAATCTGTTGACACCTTGATCTTGGACTTCCCGATTTCCAGAATTGTGAGAAATTAATGTTGGTTAGTCTCCAGTCTGTGATATTTTGTTATAGCAACCAGAGAAGCCTCTGGTCATCAGCGTATGAGGAACTGAGGCCTTCAACCCAACATTTCCTTGGACTTTCTTGGTGTTCTCAATTGTGCTGGATTTTTTGAAGCCTTCCAGTCTAATTTAGAGGCAGATGGTTTTTCGTAATTCAAAGAAATCCAGCTTTGAAAGTAAAAATTGAAGCAGGAAGCATGGATGGTCCCCTACCATTCGGTGTTTTGGGGTTGGCTGAGCACAAGTCAGGGAATTTGGTTAGTGGCACCAAGGAAATGGATGAGAGGGAAAACAAAGGCTGTGTCGTGAAGAAATGTTTGCTTGATTGGCTCTGAGGAAACCTGTGTAGGAGGCCCCTAGGGATAAATTGCTTGGCTAGTGGTGGGCCAGAAGGTATTTGCTGTTTCAGAGCTATTGTGTACCAAAAATAAGCAGAGTCCAATCTATGGTCGGATCATTTCCAGGGGCCCCCAGCACTCTCTGAAGCATTGTGCCACCACCATGGCATTCCTGGCTCATCTTCAGCAATGATACCCACAGCTCCTCCTGGACGTTCCTCTGCCCCGTTCAAAACCAGAGAACGTAGGCACAGAGACTTGTGTGGGAAAGCCAACTTAGCACTGCAGTTGTTGACTGCCATCTCTCTCTTTGTTGAACTGCAAGCTCCTCATAAGCACGGTGACAAAGACGTTCTCCTTGACCAAATCAGTCAGCCTTCTCTGAGCAGTCTTCTTGGCTGGGTCTTGACCTTGAGCTCTGCCCTTGGTCCACTTAGTTCAGTTTAAGAAGAATTCTGCTTGGACCAGTTGAGTGGAAACCTCCTACCCTCGATATCGAATCAGATTTCTCATCCCCCAGCCTCAATGTCTTGTTACCTTGTCCTGCTTTCAGTGAGAATCCTGTTGAATTGATCTAGCAAGAATTCCCTCCAAAAAATTTCCTCCCAAAAAACAAGTGATGTTTTTTGTTTTTTGTTTTTCTCTTAGAGCAAAAGTTTAAAAATTTTGTTTTTTAATGTTTGTTTTTGTTTTTATTCAGGTATAATTAACATACAGTGTTATATTAATTTCAGGTGTACAGTATAGTTATTCAACAATTCCATACATGACCCAGTGCTCATCAAGATAACTGTACTTTTAGTCTCTTTCACATATTTCACTCATCCCCCCCCCCCCCCCATATCCCCTCTGGAAACCATCAGTTTGTTCTCTGTATTGAAGAGTTTTGTCTTTGTGTTTTCCTCTATTTGTTTTGTTTCTTAAATTCCACATATGAGTGAAATTATATGGTATTTATCTTTCTTTGATTTATTTCACTTAGCATTATACCCTTTGAGTCTGTCCATGTTGTTGCAAATGGCAAGATATCATTCTTTTTAATGGCCATATACTATTCCATTATATACATACATATATATATATATATATATATATATATATATATATATATATATATCACATCTTCCTGATGTCTTTTTCTTAGTAATTTTCTGTTCACCAACCCTCACCCTGTTCTTTGGCTGCAAGTCCCCACTTGTCATTGTTGTATTCAAACCCTTCATTGCAGGGGTCCCTTGAATAAAGTCTTCCTTATTCTCTTAACAAGTGACTGGACCATTTTTTCTTTGACAAGGGTCAGGTTGACTTTGCATCCTCAAGGTCTAACACAGGGCCCGAACCATAGTGGGTGTTCAATCAATACTTTTTGAAATGACAAAGGAATGAAAGGTAGAAAAAAAAGGAGCTTGATTTTGAATTACAAAAATCAATTGTGTGTCCACAGACTGTGTTCAAATTCCTGTTCTCATATTTATAAGCCATGAGATCATGGATAAGCTACTGAACTTTCTTAAGTTGCAAACAATAAGGATAATATAACTTAGCTTTTAGAGTTGTTCTGAGGAGCAAATGTGATAATGTGAAATGTTAGGCACTTCATATTTGACCAATAAGTGGTTATCGTTGTTGTTATTAGTAACAACAATGACAAAATGACCACCTAGTCTGGTGGTAAGAAAGGCATAATTCCATGTAGAATTCCACTTGTTCTAAGACTTTCCCATTCTGTTATGGACTGAATTGTGTCCCCCAACCATTCGTATGTCAAAGCCTTCATCCCCAATGTGACTATTTTTGGAGATAAAGCCTTTGGGGGGAGTAATTAAGGTTAAATGAGCTCATCAGGGTGGGGCCTAATCTGGCAGGAATTGTGTTCTTATAAGAAGAGGAAGAGACATGGGAGATCTCTCCCCACACTCCTATAGAAGAAAGGCCATATGAGTGAGACATGGCTGTCAATAAGACAAGAAGAGAGGCCTCACCAGAAACCAACCTTGGCACCTTGATCTTGGTTCCAGAACTGTGAGAAAATAAATGTTTACACCACCCGGTTGGTGGTATTTGTTAGGGCAGCAGAACTGACTGAGACACATTTTGAGCCCCCCAGCTGACACTGAGCTCTCCACTGTGTAAAACATCCATTTCCCTCACACCGTAATTTCTCCACTCGTCCTTGTATCCTTACTCATTCAATCTGATTTTTATCAATTCAAGCCGTTACTTCCAAAATTTGGCTCTTTAAAGACTATGATTATCTTCTCATCAGACTATCTTCCAAATGAAAATTGGTATTCAATATTTTGAGTTTATAATCTTACGTGACAAAGGCACTAATTCATTTTGTAAACAAGGCTTGGAAAAGTTAGAAAAATTACAGAGAATTGACACAGACTTGGAAGGCTTCATGGAGGAGCAATATCATGTGTTAAGAAGGGAGGAGAGTTCCATTATTTTGTCCAAAGAGAAGGTGGAAAGCTGCGTTTTTTGAGGCACTAAACCTATTAATGCTTATAATTCAACTCTTAAAATAGTAAATCCCTTTCCATGACACCATTTGGGTAAGCAGATGTTCCAGTTATGTATTGCCTAACAAACCACCACATAATTTAATGCTTAAAATAACAATGATGATTTATTTTGCCCATGAATCTGAAGTCTGGCCAAGGCTTGGCAGGAACAGCATGTCTCGGTTTTATGTGATAAGAGCTGGGGCAGATCTACTGGGGGCTGGAGGGATCACTTCCAATGTGGCTCATTCACGTGGTTGACGAGTCTGATTGCTCAACCAGACTCTGGGTCAGGACCTCAATCTCTTTCCATATGGGCCTCCCACAGGCTGCTTGGGCTTCCTCTCAGCATGGTAGCTGGGTTCTAAGAATGAGGTCTTGGGAGACGGAAGAAAGTGGAAGCTTCCAGTTGTTAAGGACTTGACCTAAAAACTGGCACGGTGTTGCTTTCCCCTTATAACCTATCAGTCAAGTTGTCATGAAGCCCAGATTGTCGGGAAGGGTCTCTGGACCCCACCTCTTAATGGGAGGCATATCAAAGAATTTTGAGTCCATATTTTAAATCTGGCATAGCAGATGGTATAAATCAGAGGTTCTAATACCCTGGTTATATTTTAGAAACATTTTGAAGTTAAAAATAACTTGACCACCTCAAGAGACTTTGGCTTGACTAGATGGTGAAAAGCCTGGAGGTAAGTATTTGAAAAAATTTCTAGGTGATTCGGACACGCAAACTGGTCTCTGGGCCAACGTTCCTATGTCTAAGGATTAGTAAAAATGGGCCATGGGTCTAGGGGTGAGAATGAGAGTCCTCCTGCCATCCAGTGCCCCACTGAAGGAAACACAGCTCAAGAAGTTGACTCAGGAGTTGTCCTAACACCACTGCCTACCAGATAAATTGCTTCAAATGAGTCTAAGGAACAAACTTTCAAGTAAATGGACCTTCCGTCACCACACATGCTTTTTCTCGTATTACATTTTACCTGTCGTTTGTAAATATTATGAACAAAAATCAATAATGCTGCCATATTGCCATAATCTAATTTGTCTTTTCTGATTGCGTAAAGCATGAGTAGGCGTTTGGCACCACATTTCCAGACCTCAGAGAGCGATGTTAAACATTTATAGTGCATTTAATCATCTGTCAGAAATGTATAAAGGCATAATGTCTCATTAATAATTATTAAATCATTGAGTCGCACAGAAGGAGATGTTTCCCTCCTTACTTGCATAATGACCAGTAACCACTAAAACGTAGGTCATTTGTGATGCGCGACCAGCACCCCTGATAGTGGAAATCTGCTTGAGGAAATTAATAAAAAATCTTATTAAGAGACAGATAGGCTTTTAGAAAGGAAGAAAACATGCATACGGATTGCTGCAATATATTCAGCCCGGACAAGCTGATGTTCCCTCCCCGTGCAGAGTCAGGTTGAAATTCAGCCAGGTAATTGCTAGGAATGAAGAGATGTGAAAGGAAATGATCTTATTTGCTTTCGGAGGTTAGATAACTCATTTCAAAATGCCCGGCTTTGGGCCTTTATTCATAAGTATATGTATCATTTTATGAATAAAAGAGATACATAGTTTGATTTTGAATGAGCCCGGGATGGAAGGTACAATCTGAATTTTTTAGGGCTTGCATTTTATTTCCGATGCTGTTTGTGAGGATTTTTTTTTATTTTATGAGAACTTTTAATATCTAGCAATGTCATTTTAGCTACATATAAAACAAGAATTGAATTACATCTGTTGCAGATTCAACCCCCATCACCCAAGATTCAGCCTAGAGAATTTGAAGTGTTAGCCTTTAAAAAAAATTGCAACCTGTGTTTGCCTTTATATAGCAGCTGATGTGACAACAACTCCCCTTATTTTTCACGTTTAACTTTAAACTTTCTTCATTCAGGGTGAAAGTGAAGCTTCTCAATCGAAGCAGGTGACAACTGCATGATCCAATCCACCAAGGCGGTGGTTCAAGATGGTGTGGAATTGTTATGCGTGTCCCACGCACTTGGTTTTGCTGTGGCGTGATATTCTGTGCCACGAGTAGTCCTTAAGTCAAGCCTTTGGAGTCTTTGACCCTTTGTTCCTGACTGTGCTCGGTCTGGTCTCTGGAAAAAGTATTAAACGCTCAGTATTTGTGTTTGTCGCTCATGCTTTCAGTTCTGGGTCAACAGTCAGTAACCGCATCCTTCCTTGCCAGTTGTCTCCCTGCACAGTTCTTGAACACAGCATTGCCCATTGACCTTAGAGCCGTTGTGGGTTGAAATACTTCTAGTTAAGACTTACGGGGAAAATCACCAGAATATGTTGTTTGTGTTACTGCGTCTCACAAAGATTTTGGGGAAAGCGGACCACGTTTCAAATGCCTCTTAATATTTGGTGAGATCGGATTTCATGTTAATGTGTCTGAATGAATTAATACATTTATGCCCTTCCCTTGTCCCTAGATCATTTAAAGCACTTATAAGAACGTATTCAATTTTTCAAAACTCCGTAAAGAGAAGTTGGTGAGAAATAAGAGGAAGAATTACTGGTGGAGATATAAAAAGGAGCCAGGAAAGAAGCAAAACAAAAATGCAGACCATACTCTCTGTTACTCTTGGAGCAGACCGGCCTCAAATTGCTCTGTAAGTATTCTAGAAACTAAATGGAAAGGGATATTTGATTGGTTATACTACAGAGTTCATGAGATTAAAGACAAACCCATCTGTAAGGAATGCATCATTCATTTTGATACCATGGCAAGACTTACATTCCTTCTGGAATTTTCCCTAATGAGAACACTGTGTGATGCAACAGTATCCTCAACCCCTCAGTGTAGATACATGGAGCTCCTCTGGGGTGTCTCATTGTGTTTCTCAATGTAGACTGACGGTGTCACACCATATCCCAAGTCAGTGGAGGACTTTCAGTGGGAGGATGATAGAGAAGGGAAAAGGGTCAAAGACTTTCTTCGTCCACAAATTTCTGCTTGTCCAGCTTAAATCAGGAGTGGACTTTAGAATATCTGGATGGAAGGATAAAACATTTCACATATCCTCCGAAAAATTTTTTTTTCTCTAAACTGAGCTTCTGATAAATACCAAAAGGCAGCAACATATTTAAAGCTATGCTTCCATGCAAATGCTTAGGATGTGTGCACTTTGTTTAGACAGTTAAGTGTGGAACCAGATGCCCTAAATGATCAGCTGGAGGGAGGCTGACATACCGTGTGAACCCAAGCTGCTGGGAGGGCATTTGCCTGAATCAACCTCCACTCCGCTCTTGCTAGGAGGTGTGCCTAAAGAACAGCTGTGTGCAAGGGCAGAGGGCTGAGTTGTGCTTTACTGTCTCTGAGCATTTTTGCAATTACTGTCTCAGGAACACGAGAATCAAAGATGAGCTGACAAATAACAGTAGTCAAGGTGAATCATGGCCAATGGCAGAAGGAGTGAAGAAGTAAGGTGGGTGATTTGTGCAGATTCCAGGGTACATCTAAATGGAAGTTTGTGGCAGAGCAAAGGGTTCCCTTGTCCTTTTCACTGTGTGATGCTTATCCTTTGGGCACTGAGAACCACTGTGCTGGATGCTGGGCAATCTGATAGAAAAAGCACATGGTTTAATTATCTCTCGCCATTTTTTTTTTCCATTCTCATCTTCCACAGAGAGATTGGTGTTCCTGTGTCTCCCACCAGAGGTTTTGGAGTCTTTGAGCTTCTCAGTGCCAATGGCCTTCTGAGAGCAGAGGGCCAAGCCTACTCATATGCTCACATAAAGACTTCCATTCTGTGTTCTGGTAATGACCGAGGTCGTGGGGGTCAAGGAGAACATTGTTTTCATTCTCTTGATCTTAAATCAAGTAATAAGATGATGGCTAGGAATTACTGTCAGCAACACAAATATGGGAAGGCCATTCTAGCTTCCTCACTGGAATAGTTTTGGGAAACCATAGCCTTGTACGGAATGATTTTGAGATCTAATTACGGAATCTGAATGGCTGTGTTTTAAATGTCAGTTATGGTAGAAAAAGATCCTTTATTCTTAAGGGCCAGCAGGGAATGAGCAGTACAAAGTGTTCTCATTAAAATTTCCCTTCCCTTTTTAAGATAGAAGATCAAAGACTTCCCAGTGTTCCCATCATTTAAAGGAAATGTATACATAGACAAGGAGTGACACATGGGAAGACTAAGATCTTTACCATGACACGCAGAAGTCCATGGAATAAAAGAAAATTCAAGCTGGAAGGCAACATCTAGCCCAGCCTCCTCGTTTCGCAGATGAGGAAACTGCTCTAGAATGGGGCATGACTTACTAATGTCACAAAGTCAATGGCAGAGCAAGTACTGGGTTCAGTGCTCCCCTTTCTGAATCTAGTGGCCTGTCAACAGTGTTTAGTACATTCTGATTGTCTCATTCCCCTTGCCCCCAGGGCATCCACTTTGTTGTTGTCATAACGTACCCAGTCCTCAGAGCACAGATGGCGATTGTCATGGTGATCGTGTTCCCCACAGGGGACATGCTGTGGAATATGATATATAAGAGGAGCTTTACCGGTGTCCTTTGGAAACGTTTTGTCTCTTGGCAGGGAGGCACTTGAGAATAGAGCCCTTTGGGTAATACTTCCCTTACTTTTTCCTTTGGACGTTGTCATGGGAGGACATAGGTTTAGAGCTGTGGCAACTCCCCTTGTGACCATAAGAAGAGACAGTTGACATTTCCTTGAAGTCGGCAGATATCCGTCTTGATATTACTGATCTGAGCAAGCCTGTGGCTGACTACTTCTTCCCATTGGATTAGCAGAACTCTTCTTTGATTTAAGCCAGGCAGGAGGGTGCCTGGTATGTTCAAGAATAAACGAGGGGCCAGTGTGCTTGGAGAGCAGTGAATGAGAGAGAATATAGGAGAGGAGGTTAGGATGTAAGCGGAAACCAAATCACTGACATGATCCGGGGAAGAGATGCTTGTAGCTTAGACCAGGAGAGTAGTGGTAAAAGTGGAGAGAAGTCATCAGTCTGCAGACATTCTGGAGGTAAAGAACATTTCTCTTCTCTTCTCTTCTCTTCTCTTCTCTTCTCTTCTCTTCTCTTCTCTTCTCAATCTTCTCTTCTCTTCTGTTTTTTCTTTTCCTTTCTTTCTCTTTTCTAAGAAAGACAGACTGCCACACACAGTGTCTCATTTGGAAGAGTCTAGAGTCTTGGAAACTTGACTACCATATGTTTTCCTATGGATGGACCCTGAGAGTTTGGAGCTTCCAGCAAGGGAGCACAACCACTCAGATACCTCTGGCCGAAGAACAGTCTTTTGATTGTCCTCTTTGACCAAGTGTGCAGGTATAGGAGGGATGCACATAGAGTGGCGAGGGAGGAAGGGATACCTGCCCAACCAGATAGATCAACCCAGTGAACCCGGGAGATTCATGGGGTGACAGATGTTGCTGTCAGATTGCCCTCAGATCCAAAAGATTTCTTGACACAATAAGAGGATATATTTCTATCAATTGCTCAATTGCTTGATCTATCTATCTATCTATCTATCTATCTATCTATCAATCATATCTCTATATCTGTCAATCTATTATCTATCTCTCTATGTATCTCTCTATGTATCTCTCTATGTATGTATGTATCTATCTATCTATCTATCTATCTATCTATCTATCTATCTATCTCTATGTCTATCAATCTATTATCTATCATCTATCTATATCTATCTATCTATCTATCTATCTATCTATCTATCTATCTATCATCTCTTTATCTATTATCTATCTATCTATCTATCTATATCAATCTATCTATCATCTCTCTATTTCTCTCTCTCTCTCTCTCTCTCTCTCTCTCTCATCTATCTACAAGAGAAAGGAAGATCTAAAATGACTACAAGATTTGTGGCCTCAGCAGTGGGAGGATGAATATGCCATGTAGTAGGTGGGGAAGACTGCAAGAGGAACAGCTTCAGGAGAAAATCAGGAATTCTGGACATGTTAAGCTTGAGGTGCCCATTAAACTTATAAGTAGAGATGTTAAGTTGGCTGTCAGGTCTCGAAGTCTGGAGTTCAGGGGGAGAAGTCGCGCTAAAAAAGTAAATCTGGGAATTTTAATCGTGCTGCTTGTATTTAAAGTCATAGCATTGGATGTGATCTGCAGGGGAATGGGGGTACAGAGGGAAGGGGAGAGACCCAGAGACTGAACTCTGGAGTACTCTAACACATAGAAGTAAAGTGAAACTGGAGACAGAATGAGCAACCAGGAAGTTAAGAGGAAACGCAGGAGAGAAGGTGATCCTGGAGGCCAAATGAAGACTATTCAAGGAGGAAGGAATAATAGCCTGTGCCAATAAATTCAGGTCAGATTGGCTCAAATCCCTATTCCACAGCATAAAGAGATACCCAGGGTTTCCCTCTACTATTTCCCAGTGGTCTTGGAAGGGGGAGATGCTTGCATGCCTCCAACTTGCCTCTGACTTCAAGGTCTGCTTGTGTAGAGTTCTTAATCTCTATTCTTCATTTTGACTCCTCTGTGTACTGCTCCACTCTCTACTATACTGGAGACCAATATACCACCCCTTTCCTACAGTCCACTGTCTCTAAGCCGTGGCGGTGGACTGAATGGTAGATTTAGGGAAAGCTAGCATGCTGACATCACAGGACAGCACAACCTCAATGGAGTTAATCAACTGGGATAGGCTAGGTTATGCTGTGGTCACAAATAACCCTAAACATTAGTGGCTTAAACCAGTAAGTAGAACTTATCAAATGTGCATATGGATTTGTGCATGTCACTTCTTACATTCATACATTTCATGTTTTTAAAAGTTTATTTATTTTTGGGGGGAAACAGAGAGAGAGGGAGAGAGCGAGAGAGAGAGAGCAGGGAAGGGACAAGGAGAGAGGGAGAGAGAGAAAATCCTAAGCAGGCTCCATAGTGCTAGTGCGAAGCCTGACGCGGGGCTTGAACTCACGAACCGTGAGATCATGACCTGAACTGAAACCAAGAATCAGATGCTTAACTGAATGGGCCACCAGATGTCCCTGTACATTTCAAAAAATATATGTACCTTTTGCCAAAAAAAGAAGTACAAACAAATACTGGGCTGTATGTAGCAATATGCATTTGGAAGTATTTAGGAATGGCATTATATTGACGTCTGCAACTTTGAGATGTATCCAAAAAATAAAGTGGATAGTAGATAGAGGGATGGAAGAATGGATAGAAATGAGCTAAAGCAACTATTGCAAAATGTTAACTGTGGGATCCAAGTGGTGGGTACAGAGAGAGAGGGTCGCTGCAAAATTCTTTCAATTTCTGAGTGTTTGAGAATTTCCATAAAAGAATGTTGGAGACACAACTATAGCTCATGTTATGCGCTATCAAGGGTCAGCAGGGGGTTCTGCTCATTATGGGCAGTCAGTGTCCTAGGGTGGAGTAGCCACCATCTCAAATATTTTGAATCACTATGGCAGAGGGGGAGAGAATTTTGGAGGCAACAAAATGTACTAGATGGGAAGCAATTCATGTCCTTTTAGAGAGAACTGGTGTAAGGCTCCAGTCAATTATAGGGTCTGGGAAGTGCACCTCAGCCATGTGTCCAGAAATGGAAATACTAGAAATACTGGTTGATGATCACTAATGACTTCTACATAAATGGCTAGATGTCTTCGTTCCTTAAAGCCCCTTAGCCATTTCCGCCTTCGGGGAATTGTCACTGGCAGTATTTCCTAGCCAGATTCCGTTTCTTGCTGTGTTGGCTGGGCCCCCATTTTCCCCTTCCACCTAGCACATTTCTTACTTTCTTGTTAATTTCTTGTGTGAAACAGTGAGCTCTCTGTCGCTTTAACCCCCCAGGCTCTGCCTACAGGGCTTCAAGTCCCTATCAAGAAGGTCCCCGAGCTTGTTTTACTTACTTCACTTTCCCTGAGAGGAATTTTACATTATCCTCAGAGTAATTCACCACTTCCCCCGTCTCCCTGCTGGACCACGTTGCCTGCCTTTGGGAGAAACTGACTGGATCCTACTTCTGTAACGTGTGGCGGCAGCGTGTGGTGAGTTGAAATGATGGTCAGGAGCCTGAAGTCTGCAGACAGATCTGGTTTAAGCTTCATCTCCCCCCGTTCCCGGCCTCTGTGACTTGGGCACGTTGCTTCTCTGTACATCAGAGTCCTCAACTTTAAAATGGAGATGCTAACGATATTAACCTCAGGGTCATCGTGAGCATTACATGAATTAATCCACTAACGTGTTAATCTTAGTAAGCAGCACCTATTATTAGTACTAGCAGTGAATAAGTTCAGGCAGACTAACTCTTCAGAATGGTTTTGTTTTTTTCCATATGTAATAAAACTCCCGATGACACTAGCCACTTCATCAAACTCCTCCTTCATGATAAGTTCTTCTGCTCATGCACTGCTGGGAGCGTTATGTGCACAATACATTGCGGGGATTCTGTCCAGACTGTTACCCTAGAAGGCAGGGATTCCACTATCTGACAGCTCATAGTTGGGGCAGAATGCTGCTGGATAAAGATTCGATAATGAGGAAAACTTCACGTGTTGGGCGTAGGCTCTCCCTTTTTCCAAATGTCTTCTGGATTTAATTTGAAATGATGAACAACTAAAACGTTTGAAAGTGTTAAAAAGGTGACAATTACATAGTTGAGGAGACTATCCTACTTAGAGAGACCTGTATTGAATTGTGATTTACTTTTCCTTCTGCCTTTTTCTTCCTCCGCCTCTAACAACTAAAATCTATGTCAGGCACTGTGCTAGGCTCTAAGGGTAGAGTGGTAAACAAAATAAAATGGTTCTGGCTTCCATGGGACTTACAACTAATGGAGATGCAGATAAGCAATCAAGTAATTGTAGCCCAGTTTAGCTGGATCAGAGTAGAATGAGTGAAAGTTACCGAGTTTATCACCCAGAAAATGTTGATTATAAGCCTCACTAACCCTATCAAACCCATCTTAAGATAAGTAACAGACATCATTTTGGAACAGACAATCTTTACGGAGGATACTGTGACAACCATATCCTTCAATTCATATTATCCCACAGCCTCCCTGGGAGGTGTTTATTGAATTATCTCTCCTTCCTTCCTTCCTTCCTTCCTTCCTTCCTTCCTTCCTTCCTTCCTTCCTTCCTTCTTACCTTCCTTCCTTCCTTCCTTCCTTCCTTCCTTCCTTCCTTCTTTCCTTACTTCCTTCCAAACTTATTAAACACTTCATATGTTTTATCTAGGACTTGCACTAGATATTGAGTATGATAATAGGTGGTTCTAGACCAAGAGAATCTTGCTATCAAATAGGGGATGATAACAGATAAACACATAGTTATCTTATGAAGACAGGCATGGCATAGGTATAGGTTTTCCAGGGGTGGGATTGTTCCGGCTATTTATTGCTATGTAACAATTCATTCCAAAACTTAGTGGCTGGAAACAAGAATAGTTGGGTATTACCAGTAAAGGTTTCTGTGGGTCAGGAATTCGGGAGCAATTTGGTCAAGCGGTTCTGGACCAGAGTCTCTATGAGGTTGTGATCAGGTGGTGGTTGGGGCAGGCACCACTGCCAAGATTTATTCATTCACATATCTGGTACCTGTGCTGAGATGACACAGCAGTTGGGGGCAGTTGGTGACCTTTGGGTATCTTTCTGTATTGGTTTGGTTTTGGTTTCTCTACATACTCTCCCCTCCTTGGTGGCTTCAGGGTAGGTGCACTTCTTACGCGGTGGCTCAGGGATCTGAAGGTGCATGTCTCCAAAGAGGGCACGAAACATAATTTTTCACCATTGTCACCTTTTGTAACCTAGACTTGAATCTTATGTAGCATGGCGTTCATGCATTCTGTTTGTGGAAGCTGTCACGTAGACTCGCTTAAGGTCAAGGGAAGAGGAAGTAGATTCCACCTCTTGATGGGAGAAATGGCAGGTTACTAGAAGAGCATGTGAGACTACAGATATTGCTGTGGTTATTTTTAGAATATGTCTGCCTCTGCAAATATTCTTTTTTTTTTTTAAATATTTGTTTATTTTGAGAGAGAGAGAGAGAGAGACAGACAGAGCACAAGCAGCGGAGGGGCAGAGAGAGGGAGACACAGAATCCGAAGCCAGATCCAGGCTCTGAGCTGTCAGCATAGAGTCCGATGTGGGGCTTGAACTCACGAACTGCGAGTTCATGACCTGAGCCAAAGTCGGACACCTAACCGACTGAGCTACCCAGGCGCCCCACCATCTTAACCATTTTTGAGCGGCCAGTTCACAGCAACATTGAGTACATCCACATTTTTGTACAACCACCACCATTCATCCCCAGAACTTTTTTGTCCCAGAAAACGGAAACTCTATACCTGTGAAACAAGAGCTCGCCAACCTCGCCTCTCACCACCTCTGGCAACCACCATTATACTTTCTGTTTTTACGATTTTTAACTACCCTGAATACCTTACATAAGTTCAGTCATACAGTATTTGTCTTTCTGTGACTGGCTTAAGTTTCACTTAGTATAATATCCTCAAGTTTCATCCGTGCTGTAGCACATTGCAGAATTCCCTTCCTTTTTAGGGCCGAGTAATATTCCATGATAGATATATACCCCATTTGGCTTATTCAGTCATCTGTCTGATGCTTGGGCTACAGCCAGGTTTTAGCTCCCATGAATAATAATGCTGCTATGAACATGGGTATACAAATATCTCTTTGAGACTCCGCTTTCAATTCTTTTGGGTACATACTGAACAGTGGAATTGCTGGATTATATGGTAATTCTATCTTTAATTTTTTGAGGAGCCATCGTGCTGTTTTCTATACTGGCTCTTTCATTTTACATCAACTACACCTATAAATATGTGTTTTGTTTTGTTTTGTTTTGTTTTAATTTGTGGTCTCTTGTTTAAACTGGAAGGCTGTGTCTTGCTTTAATGGTAACTTCTCGGTTTCCAACAAATTTGATTTGTGGCCACTGGGAAAAGCAGGATCAAGGGTCCTGAAGCCATCACCCCAGAACCCCAAGCTTCAGTTGCAGGCTTCACATCTCTCTCTCTCCCCTGGGATGCTTTCTCAGATAATTCTTGGAGGTCTGCCTATTTCGATCCTTAAATGTACCTGGGTCATGACCACATGTCATGGCAAGACTGATACATAAAAAAAGCCAGTCACAACTTAAATGTCCGACAATGGGGGAATGTCTACATAAGTCACCGCACCGCCAGACTATTGAATGCCTTGCTGTGGTTAAAACAAACGAGGTCGCTCTCGGTGCTCTATCAGAGAAGGATCTCTAAGATGTATTGTGGAGTAAAAAACAAAAACAAAACAAAACAAAAAACCCAACAAGGTGCAGAGCAATACACGACACCATTTATGTGAAAGTTGCTCCCATAAAGCAGTACTATATATTTTCATGGGTACACCTGTCTGAATAGAAATGCAAGGAAAAGTTCTGGTAGGAGACAAGCAGAAGGGTAGCAGTGTTCATCTGTTTAGAAGACAGGGTGGGAGACGGTGGTCCAGTAGAAGTTGGACTTTATTTGTAATAGTTGAGAGTTCTTGTCACTCACGATTTTGTTTGTTACAAGGAAGAGACCATATTCATGTGTTACCTACGTGATTTAAAAACTAAAGAGGAGCCATGTAGAGGTGACTGTTCCAGGCAATGGTTCTGGGCCATGGGGAGATGGCTGCCATAGGGGTGTTACATTAATTAAACAAGAAGACCATTTGCCTGCAGTGGCTCTGATGCCATGGTGGCCTACATGAGCAGACCCAAATCTACAGCTGTGAATGCCTCAAGGTTATAAAACAAAAACGCTAAGGACAACCAGTCACAAACAGCCAACTAGGCTCTAAGCTATAACCAACCAAATAGTTCCCTTTCTTTCTTTCTGCACCTTCTCTTGTAAGCGTTTCCCTTGGCTCCTGTCCATGCAGCACTCCTAACTACCTCTGGTCTGGCACTGCCCGATTCAGATTGATTTTTGCTCAAATAACCTCTTAAAAAGTTTAACATGCCTCGGTTTATCTTTTAACAGGGGAAAGGCCACGGGTCCCTCAAATGCAGAACCATGCTGATTTAGTGGGTCACTTACGTCCCCAGCCCCGTAACAACTACCTTGCAGGGTGGGGTGGGGGGGGGGGTTGTCAGGAGAATTATGTTTGGTAATTGATAAAAAGCACCAGACTCTTCTTCCTGCTCTTGGATTTGGGCCCCTGGCTTCTGGGCCCCAGTCTCACTACTGGCTGCGGAACTTTCAGGGGTAAACACCCACTTGGAGCCTCCTGCTGTTCTTTTGTTTGGAGCTCCCCTGCAGACACCCGGCATTGGCATTCTACCTGCAGGGAGGGTGGAGGGGTGCTCACTCTTTATCATTCATATTCTCATCCAATTAGCACAAGGAGGACTGTTTTCAATTCCTAGCACATTCTGGGGCTTTATTCTCCTCTGGCAGGTCTCCTCCAGATATTGTTCCTTGTGTGGGAAGTGGGCATTTGTAAATCAGTGGGAGTTTTGCCTGAGAGCAAACAGCGAAAGGAGAGCCGGCAGAGTCTGTGGATTTACTGGGATCCGATACAAAGAAGGCAGGCTCTTCTGGGGCGAGTTGGCCGCTCTGGCTTCCCGCAGGAGTAGGGCCTCCGCCTCCCTCTGCCAGAGAGAGGGGAGACTCCCAACTTATTACATTTGCAGGTCAGCAGAGGACCTGCATGGGACACAAAAGCTTTAGTTCCCTCCTTTATATGTATTTTGTTGTTTTACAAAAATAAGTGCCTTCTGAGCTTTCCAGGGCGGTGGGAAATGTGGCTTTTAATTCCTTTTGTTCTGCCCCCAAGAACACGATGCCAATTCAGAGATGCTTATTGATTTACAGAGTATGGTTGAGACCCAAATTTCTTGTAGTCCTTTTTTTAAAAGTTCATTTATTTATTTGGAGAGAGAGAGAGAGAGAGAGAGAGAGAGAGAAAGCACGAGAAAGGTAGGGGCAGAGAGAGGGAGATAGAATCCCAAACAGGTTCCACGCTGTCAGCAAGAAGCCCCATGTGGGGCTCAAACTCACAAACCATGAAATCATGACCTGAGTCGAGATCAAAAGTTGAATGCCTACCCAGCTGAGCCACCCAGGCGCCCCTGTAGTCCATCTTTCTTGTTAATAGTATGACCAATGTGGGATTTCTTGTTGTTGATGGAGATGAGACTTTGTTGTAGATGTCCTTGGAGAAATGAACACTCAGCCCAAGGAGGTGCCCACACCGATTGCTGGAAGGATTGGTTCTACCCACAAATTGTTCAACAACTGCAGAATGGTGAGGGTGTAGAGAATCTGGCCTCTTTGCCCAGAAACCATTCCTTCTTCCTGGTCCTCTTGCACTGTTGCTGGAAACTTCCACTGTAAGAGTCTCCTCCCCCCAGGGGGGTGGTTGCAGTAAAATGAAAATTGTTTAGAAAAGGTTGCTGATCAAGTCAGGGATTCTTAGATGTTTTTTGTGTAATACCAGCCCCCCAAATATTCTTGAAAAAAAAACCATCATGCCTAAGGAGACATGGCCTTAACTATCACTTGTCAGATATTAACAGTGTAAATTGGCATAGTAATTGTTAAGAGGTTTTCACGTAAATAAAGTTGTTTACATTGTTTATGCAGGTATCTTCCACAGAACACAATTTTCAGGCAGACGCTCTTATTGCTTTGAGGAACCAGTGTTCTCAGAGCATACGGTTAGGATATTTTGGGTTGTCCGTGAACTTAGCAACAACCTGGTGAAAATAGACTATTATTTTTCCTAGTCACCCCAGCTGGGTGAGAGCTCAGGCCCAGAGAAGGGAAGGCATGGAGAAAGCAGGAAGTTGGCTCCAGGGGCAGTAAGTGTTCAGTGACATCTAAAGGCCATAGAGAGCCCTGGTTAACTGATTAGCAGGAAGAGGACCTCGTAACATTTCATCTTTTATGTATTGGCCCAAATTGTATTGATTTTAAGAAAATACACTCAACCACTGACAACTATTAAGTTGTTTCAGAGATCTGTAGTAAGCTGTGTATCCTTGTATGACTTATATGGAGTAAACCCTAAGTAGGATCATAGAGTAAACCAAACTTTTTCTTCCTCCCTTCCTCCCTCCCTCCCTCCCTCCCCTCTCTTTTTTGTCTCTTTCTGATTTTCTTTTTCTTTCTTTCTCCATCTCAGGTCTAGACTCCCACTTGACTCCTTACAAAGTTTCTCAATTAACGAGTTTTAATAGTCTACTCATTTCTGAACTTCACTCTCGTAACTTAGACTTCACTCCTGTATAAAGCTGCATTGGTTGACGCAGCAGAGTCTGTGGCAGTAATGACTAGGAGAGTAAGTCTCAGGTCCAAACGCTGGCTCTGCAGCCTGGTTTATCCCATCCTGATCCCAACCTCCTACCCTTTGTCTAACTGTTAGGGAGGCTGTAAATGCTAATGGACAGAGTGGTTGGGATTGCATACGTGACATTATTCCAGTAAATGAGTTATTACTGATATTATATAAAAATATGATGGGAGTAAAGGGGGAGAGAGCATGGGGGGGTCAGGTGCATTGCTATTTTCCATTGGGACTCTTCCTTCTATTTCCATGAGTGCTCCCGTATAGAATCTGTGATCTTTTTTTCCTGACATGTTGCTGAAACCTTACTCCCCACATAGAAATTAGTATAAGTTGAGGTCCACATACCTCCCCCAGTGAGTCCTTGGGACTGAGAGTCAAAAGGGTCTTAGAAGATTCTCAGCCATCCGCCTACAGCTGTGTGCTGCCTGCTTCCAGGGCACAGGGCCCCAGAGCAAGCTGGCTGAGCTGAGGAGCAGTCCCAGCTGAAGGTGTGCATTATCAGGGTCAGTGTCTAGAGGAACGAAGGTTATGCCTGGAGAAACAGGCAAAGCAGCCAAGTCTGAAGAATAAGATGAGGGTGGAGACTAGCAAGTTCAGCACAGCTGAGAGTGAATGCACCGAGAGGGCCAAGAAACAATGTATAAGCGGCACCGGGACACCGCGCTTTGGTTCTGACATGGCCCTTGTGCGCTGTGCTGAGTGTGAACAATGCATTAGCTCACGGGAGGGGTGTTGGAGCCTACAAAAGCCTGATTCTGATAACCCTGTTTCATCGAGGTGGATTGTTACCATGGGGCATCCACCAAAAGATTGTTCCTATAGGTCTCAGTTCACCGACGGCAAAAAGATGTATTGTAGGTTCTCTTTGACTGTTTCCCTGGATTCCTTTTTCCAGCTCTGCGGAAGCTGGCATGATTGAATGTACCTTGGCTTCATCATACACGCCCCCTCCAGGCATTTGAATGATCTTTTCATCATCCCAGTTCTCAGAGCCTGGCTTCTTAACACCGTGCCAAAGATCACTCGGTGAATGAAGCCAAATGCGCTGGTTGGAGAGCTATGTTGACTCCTAGTTTTGGAACAACTGCCTGAGCACAATGTATAGAGTGTTTTTCTTGTCACTGGGCCATGGAGACAGCTTGTCCCTGGCTTTAGTGCAAAGCTGCCATTGGAGGGTTGATGACTGGCTTCTGGGGTCTTTTCTCCCCATAAGGTAAGATCCTAGATGCTATTAAGGATTAAGAGAAAAGGTGCTCTTTTTCTTCTTCTCTCCCCCCCCCCCCCATACTGGAGGCCTGTGGTCCGCATGCTGCATAAATGTATCTCAGAGAAGACTGCTTGATGCGTAATTCAAATTTGGAAACAGGCACTGTGTGAAAGCCGTACTGGATGCATGCAGTCTCTAAATGGGTTAGAATACTCAGTATCCTTGTTCTTTTGTACTGGCCTTTCTTTTGTACCCTGCCTTTGCAGTTTGCTCTCTGCTTTCAGAGCCTCCACATACAGTTGTAAAGAAGGTTTATAAGAGGCAGGAAGGCAGCTCTTCTAAGGGCTCTATTATACTATATACGTCATGACCTTGTGTACTTATTATAAAAAAAAATCTGGCAGATGGCACTACGTGTTTTGTCCTAACAAACTATGGAAAAATTTCTGACAGATGGCAGTAATGTGTCTTGAGGAAGGTGGCCATTTTCTTTATTGGCACAGGGGCTCCTGGAGGAGCCAGCTTTAGCAAACTTGGAAGACGAAGAGGTTTTCCTTCTCCCCTTGCTTCATTATGTGAAGGGGCCAAGTGTCTGCGTGGCCCCACCTAGATGTTATCTGGGAGGTGGAAACTCATCCAGAGGATGGGGAGAGGGGCTTTTGCTGGGACTGAGGAGGCAGCACGGCTGTCTTGTTTCCCAGAAACTGGGATGGCTTCCTTGGAGCGGTCTCTGTGAGCAGCCGAGACCCAGGCCATGCTTGTCCACAGCACCCTGGATGAATGGTGGTTTCACAGAGCCCAAGGAGAATGGATCTGCCTGGCAGTCTGGTTCAAAGATCCTTGAGGCATAGTTTGGTTTGAGGCCAGGGATCTCACCTTCTAACCTTGCCAACTTGGGCGCTGAGCATCTGAGCAGGACACCTATAGGGATGTAAGGGCATGGATCCCATCCTGAAATTTTCCGGTCTGTATAAGCCATTCCTCCCTCCCTAGAACTTCTGGATGAATTTATATGATGTTAAGTGTCTCACCAAATTAAATCTCACATAAAAGTAAAGCAATGTGACGTTTCTTGTACTCCAGTCGGATAGACAAGTTTATATGCTCTACACCCGAACACGCATGGTATATTTAACTCAGAATCACCATATTTGCAAAGCACGCCTCTAGTGCCGTTCCTGGAAACAGGTGCGACTCAGGTCAAGTTTGTCTTTGGCATTTTGTCTCTTTCTTTCAAAAGCACTCTTTCTTGGGGCGCCTGGGTGGCTCAGCCGGTTGTGTCCAACTTCGGTTCAGGTCATGATCTCATGTTTCGCGGGTTCGAGCCCCGCATTGGGGTCTGTGCTGACAGCTCAGAGCCTGGAGACTGCTTCAGATTCTGTGTCTCCCTCTTTCTCTGACCCTCCCCTGCCTGTAGTCTGCCTGTCTGTCTCTCTCAAAAATAAATAAACATTGAAAAAAATTTAGAAAACACCCTTTCTCATTCAGCTTCGTCCACTTCTTCACCCCAGAAACCCAGCATGTATCTGGTGCACGTTTGCTGCCCTAGGCCCCTCTTCTTGCAGGAGGCATCCCTTTCTCCATGCCTCACTCCTGTCCCTACCTAACCATAGATGTCCGGTGACACATCTGTCCCTTTGAAGCAGACCCTCTGGTAACAAATCAGGGGTGACACATCATCGACCTATGGCGAATTAATAGGTTACCCTACTGTCAAAGACAAAAACAAGTCAGAGACCCAATTAGCCAAGGCTATTAATCCATAAGCTTGCAGCTACATGGGAACCGTCCGCAAACACTTTCCTTTCAGCAGGGGTTTGAAGGAACTGAGAAGGTGTCATTGAATAAAAAGGGTCCTGAAGATCATCTCTGGTGAACATTGTGTTCAAGTAGGTTTCTGATTGGTCTTTAGGTATATTTGGTAGTCTTTAAGCAATTCACCACACATTTTCACATGGCTGTTAAATTTTCAGGCCGGGCAGAACTGGAAGGGCTTTTCTGCCTTGTCAGACAAGGGCTATGTTAAGATATTTCTTCACTCCAGAGGGCAGAGTGGGGTATCTGGACCTGGCAGAGACCAAGCACGACTTCTTTCCTTTGTGCGAGAACGTGCCGTTCTTGCTTCCAAAAATGCAATTCCTCAAGAAATAGCTTCTCGCTGGTGGGATTCTCTTCTTCCTCCTGTCTTATTTCAACAGCAGCAGAAGCAGCAACAATAACAAAAGAAAAAAAATCTGTTTGCTGAGTACTTACTAAGTACAGACTCTACAAGGTAAGTAGAATTCCTATTTTATTTTATTGTTTAAAAGTTTATTTATTTTGAGAAGGAGAGACAGAGAGAGAGAGAGAGAGAGAGCGAGAACGAGAGAGGGAGAATATTCCAAGCAGGCTCCGCACCATCAACGCGGAGCTCGATGCGGGACTTGAACTCCCAACTGAGAGATCATGACCTGAGCCGAAATCAAGAATCCGACACTTACCTGACTGAGCCACCCAGGCGCCCCTGGCATTCCCATTTTAAAAAAGAGAAACTGAGGCTCAGAGAGTGAGCTAACTAAGGCCCTTCAGCTATTCAGCTTGTTAAGAGTCAAAACTGAGACCGGGGCCTGTTTGGTCCTGAATATTATGATCTTTCAACTGTACATCTCTTCATTGGGTAAAACGGAGGCGGGGAGTGACGGCAGCCATTCAGGCCTTTAGGCAGGGCTGGGGGTGGGATCAGTTTTGGGTAAAGAAGCTCACTAGTGCCTTCTGGTTCAAACCTCCTGTTTGGGCCAAGCTTCACCAGCCTACATGTAGCTCCAGCTTGGCCTAAGGAAACTGTCTATTCTGAAGTTCAACACTTTTCAATGTCAGCGGTGGTTGCATTGGAGAAAATGGCCCAGGAGGAGGCGGAGGGAGCCAGAGGGCTGTAGGGTCTGGAAAGGACAAGTAGACTGTGGCAACCCAATTGTTACTAAGTGCATTTGCTATTGGCCTCTGCCACTCAAACCTTACATCTTTAGGCAGAGGGTAGACAAAAAGTTGGTATTAAACTCTCAGAAGGAAAAATCAAACGTAGTAGAGAGGAGGCCAATTGTGTGATTTTCTTCTGAAATGTTCAGCTCGGTCATGTGACTCCACACACTCTTTTTATGGACTCATTGCCTCAGTAATCTGACATTAAGGTAGGATGATTGGGCACGGTGTTGAAACAGCCTCCCTGGAGTGGAGAGGAGTGATAGCAACCGTCCAAGAGAAGATAATGTTCTCTTTAAGTGTATGTCTGATGGGACTTTACTGTGTTTTGTGACGTGTCATAAAAATCTCTCCTTCTGTCACTCGCACATCTTTAGGGACCCGATACCCTTGGATCCCAGCTGTGAAAGCCTTACCTAAAGCTCCCTTCCCCACGTGTGTGTGCATACTTGGCAGGGAGGAAGAGGTAGACACTGGGGATATTTCTAGGACCTCACTGGCTTTCCATTCACCACCAGGATGATTCCATCTGCAAATGGGGTACACCATTAGTCCTGGAAAACCACCCAAGGAAACTGGTTTTAGTTACAGCTTAGTAAGGGGCCCCTCTGGGCGTAACAAAGGAACTGGAATCAGATGTTGTCAGGGGAGGCGTGGAGGAGTTAGAAGTTTCTGCCACCCCCACCCAGATGCCTAATGAATGCAGATGGGAGACAGGAGACCCATAAACAGATGTGTCTGTTGTTTGTGAATTTAATTGTGGAGGAGAAAAAAGGTTACCATGTAAATCAGAGCAGAAAGCCAGTATGAATTACTCATTACTTCTTAACTGCCAACAATTAATGTCCTTTTCCCAAACAGTGTTTTGCTCTGTCTTCATTACTTAAAGACTTGTACTTTCTTTCCCCAGAGCTGTTGAGTCATACTGGAAAGGTGTAAAGGTATTCCTTCTAGAAGCGGGATAACTCCCAAAGTCTTGGGTGTGAGTCGTATCTTAAAGGGTGTTAAGCGTACAGAGCCAGAAGCCACCATGTTTCTTGGGCCACCTGTGAAAAAAAGGTAAGGCAGAAAAGAGAGTGCATAGTTCCATCCAAAACTATCTGGAGGTTCCCAACCCAGAAAGTCGAACTCTGCCTGTGCCTGCAAACTAATGGTTTGTAGTTAACCAGATGTCAGCTGAGGTCTCCTGACCACTGAGATATAAATGAATCTCATTCCGATCCCCTTCTAAATTCGGTAGGACTTCTGAATCATGACCATTCTCTCCAGGGATTCTGGAAGGGGGTGGCTCACATTTCTGCTGGTTGCCTATGGCTGCGAACCTGTGTTTCTGAGTCACTCTGTTCAGAGAGTGCCGCTGTCCTCACCGGCGCATCTCAGATGTGATGTGAGATGCATTACTCAGGCTCTGCCCTTGCTTTATCACCTGTATCACCTCTTCCCTGCACCCCCACCACAAGGCATCCATGTGATGTTGACTTTGGTGCAGATAGAGAGGACTGGGATAAAAATGCGAACAGTCTAAAACTGAACCATATTCTTTATTATCCCTTCACCGTCTTTACCAACCCAGGCTCCAGCTTCCCTCACGTTGCTCAACGACACTCCTCGCTCCATCTTCTGTTTTCATTCTGTTTATCTTCCTTCCCTCGTCCACTCCTGGCCCCTTCCCATTAAGGAACAACGACAATAAAAAGCTCAAATCACTGAGTTCAGCTCCGGGGGTACTTCTCCATCCAGGGGCTCACCCAAAGTGTTCTGTGGCTCAGTGGACCATGACAGTGGCCTCTGCCTTTTCGCCCTCCACACCAGTGTCTGCTGAAAAGGAAAAGTCATAGTGGAGAGATTTTAGTCCTCACTGATGTGGTTTATGACACTCCTCCTTGCCCCCTCCTTAGAAGGCAGAGGCCTGGGGAGCCAATTTTGGGTTTAGTCGTTTCTCCCTTTTCACTGCTAATGTTTCACTGCATTACAGGTCTTACATAGTCGAGTGAAACAGACTTATGTTCAAAGACATGTCTATGATTGTGGTTCTCCAAGTATTGTCCCTGGCCCAACAATACCATTTGGGAACTTGTTGGAGATGCATATTTCCAGGCCATACCCTAGACCTACCAAGTCAGAGATTCTGCGGGTGAGACACAGCAGTCTGGTTTAACATGCCTTCCCGATGATTCCATACACCCTCAAATTTGAGAGCTGCTCAGCTAACAGATGGGCCCTAAAAGACATCTGGGCAGACAACACTGGCCACAAATGCCAACAAATCAGTAACTAATTAAAGTACATGCAAGATGCTACGTTCTTCCTACGGGGTTGGCGGTTGTAGAGGGGCTGAGGGCCTTGTGGGTTGCACCAACTGAGGCCAAGGATGAGAGTTAATGGAAGTTAACATTTACTGGGAACTTACGTACGGACACTGCTCTAAACTGGGACACAGTAACTCACTTATCCCTCCCAATAATCCTGTGAGGTAAGTATTATTATTGTCCTCATCTTACAGATGGCGACAGCGAGGCACAGAGGATAGGTAGCTTGTTCAAAGACACACAGCCAGGAAGTGACAGGGCCCACACTAGAGTTTTGGTGGCCCCAGTCCCTTCCCTTCTCTATTGACACTTCACCATACCCTTTTCTTTGCACCAATCTTTTTTGAAAGGACACGTTTAACCTCCCGATTAGCCTCTTGCCATTGGTAGTGGAAGAAATGCATTAAAAAGACCTGTTGGCTACTCTGCTTGGAAAGAAAGGAAACCAAGAAAACAGAGAGTCATTTCTATGGCTCTCTCTTCTTATTTGTAAACAGGGAAAAGAACTTGGAGAGGCAATATATCACTAAAGGGAACCCAAACTTTGAAATCAGGTGGACATGGGCTCACAGCACTGCTCACTGCCGGCAGAGCCTGTGGGCCAGTTAGTTACCTCATCTATGGGATGGATATGATAATGTACACCGCGGGGTGGTTGTGAGAACCCAAAAAGCCAACATAGGTAAAGCTCCAGGATGAACAACCCAAGAATGTGAGCCCCTTGCTTGCTCTTTCCTTTCTTCTGCATAGAATGATTTCCATAGAAAAGTAGAGTTTAGGAATAGCTTATAATTTTACGGAGGATCCTTAGACATAAGCAAATAAAAATGGAGTGTTTCTTTCTAGATTTTTTTTCCTTTCTCTGCAAGGGGATTTCAAAGCTTCTGATTGCTGAAACAATGGGAAAAACCACTGGTCTTGAGAATGGGTTACCAGGAAGTGGGGAGAGTTACTTACCTATACCCTGGGTGTGTGGGGGCTGCTGCTTCCTTCTGTGACTAGAACATGGAACTGCTCTTGGGATCAGCTGGATCCTGGATAAAATCTTCCCCAGAAGACCCAATATCGCCTGCCTCTCTGGGGTCTCCTCCTTGGTTACTTAGAATCTGTGCTTTCCAAACATCTTAAGACCTCTCAGCAGCAAAGAGCAGGGAGAAGTATTCTTGAGATGAAATGTGTGAGGGAGATAAATGCGCCATACAATGTTTAATTTTCTTCAATAATCTCCTTTCCAAATCCCTTCTGACCTTAAAATGATTAAGAGAATAAAAAAGCTTTGTCATGTCTTTGACCTCCCATTGGCCCTCATAAAAAAGTCATCATGAACTTCAAACATTAGTGTGTGGTTACTAATATCATTTTAACTTTCCATATTCTTTACTTTCTCTAGTAATTATGTTCCTTCAAGTAATTTTTTCTCAATGACTATCCAGCATACGTTATATGCAATTCCAAAGTTTCAAAGAAACTTTCTGCTGGCCTGAAAGATTATTATACTGTTATGGGGAAGGTGTGCGGCTTCTGTGCCCAACATAAATATTCTTTTTTCGTGGCAAGTATGCCCTGATCCTCCATTGTCATCACATGAGCTTTGAGGAAATGCGTCCACCCCCCCCCCCCCCCCAGGTCCCGGGGCATATCATGTGATGCAAGTTAGCCAATCAGTGCATTCTGTCTTTCTGGCTGTGGTGACCAGGTCAGCAATAGGCCCAAGATCCAAGTCAGGTCTTATTGGGTTCAGTAAGGTCTTACTCAAGGATTGTGGGTACAGTATTATGGGGAATGGAGTCTCTCTCTCTCTTCCTCTGGACTTTTTCATATTATATAAATAGGAATATAAGATGCTCGGCTCAATCCTGAGGATCTTGAGGAGGAAGCCATCAAGGAGAACACTGAGTTGAGAGCTGGTTCCTGATGATATTATAGGATGTCTTAGTCTGCTTGGGCCACTGTAACAAATGACCACAGACTCGGTGGCTCGAACAACAAATATTTATTTCTCTTAGCTCTGGAGGCTGGGGAGTCAAAGATCAAGGTGCTAGCAGATCCGGTGTCTGGTGAGAAATTGCTTCATGGATTGCAGATGATCATATCGCTGTATCTTCACCTGTCAGAGAGCAGAGAGGAAGCAAACTCTCTTAAAGCGACTCTTATAAAAGCATTAATGCCATCATGAGGTCTCCACCCTCATGACCTCATTTTCTCCTAATTACAAATCCCAGAGGCTCTGCCTCCTATGCCATCATATTGGAACATGGTGTTTTAACATATTTCACATTTATGGAGGGTACAGTTATTCAGTCCAGAATATTTGGACTCTGAAGTAGGCCCCAAATTAGCTTAGTTTTACCTATAGACTTTTCAGCTTATATAAACAATGACTTTTTTTTTTTTTGCTTAAACTCACTGGGTCAAATTACCTGCAATTTGTAGTCGCTAAGAGTACTGACTTGTACTATTATTAGTTTACATTAGAAAGCAACCATATACAATATGGAAACAAATGGGCATGGCTTGTCCCAATAAAACTTTACTTACAACAATCTAAGTTGATCTAGTTGAATCCTTCTCACTTAACTGGTGAGGAAGGAACCAAGGCTTGTAGAAGTCAAGTGGTCTACCAACAGTGGACCATTCAGCTCTTGGTCAAGCTGAGAGAAGATACTTATCTTCTGACATTTCTGGCACTCCATGTTACCAGCCCTTAATAGAGTCTGGCTTGATGTAAGTTTGTGGTTAAATGAGCTTCGGGATAACGCATTCTCGACTTGCATTCTCGGCACTTCTGCCCATGAGGCTGGATGGGATAAAACTTGGGCTATGTGTAGTCAGTGTGAACCAGTTGGATCTGACTCTCAGACATTTCTGGGTCTTCTCTGCTTACCAGAGAGGTTTTTGTTCTTCTTCTTTCCAGTTTGTGTTCAAAACTTTTATTTTTTTTCGGCTTTATTGAGCTATCATTGACAATGAAATTGTATATAGTGAATTGTGGTGTTTTAACATATTTAACATATTGACAATGAATTGTCAATAGCTTTATTGAGCTATTCATTGACAAATGAAATCATATATCCGAAGTATACAATGTGCTGATTTGGTATATGTATACATTGTAAAAAGAGCAAGTTAATGAACACATCCATCACCCTCTGATATTTGCTATTTGTGTGCGTGTGAGAACATTCAAGTTCTACTCTCCTAGCAAATTTCAGTATCCAACACAGTATTACCAACGGTAGCCGTCACGTTATGCATGAGCTCTTTAGAAATTATTCATTTTATAACTGGAAATTTGTACCTATGAGCAGCCTCTCTCTACTTCTCCCTCTCCCCAGTCCCTGGCGACTGCCGTTCTGTTCTCTGTTTCTAGGTGTTCAACTCTGCTTGTTTTTCATAGTTAAGTGATACCATGTAAGATCTCTCTTTCTCTGTGTGTCTCTGGCCTATTTCACATACCATAATGCTCTCCCGGTTCATTTATGTTGTTGCAAATGGAAGGATTTCCTTCTTTTCTAACACGGAGGAGTGTTCGTACACACACCCACACCCACACCACACTTTTTTTTTTTTTTACACTTGCTTTATCCATTCATCTATTGACAGACACCTAAGTTGTTTCCATACTTTGTCTATCGTGAATAATAGTGCAATAAATGTGGGAGTATAGATATCTCTCTGAGATAGTGATTTCATCTTCTTTAAATACATACCCAGAAGTGGGATCCTTGGGTCATATGGTACTTCCATTTTAAATTTCCTGAGGACCCTCCATACTATCTTCCAGAGGCGCTGTACCAGTTTGCATTCCCACCAACAGTGCATAAGGGTTCCCTTTACTTCACATCTTTGCCAACGCTTATCTCCTGTCTTTTTGATGACAGACATCCTAACAGATGTTAAATGATATCTCATTGTGGTTTTGATTTGCCCTTTCCTGATGATTAGTGATGTTGAGTACCTTTTCATGTTCCTGTTGGAAATTCATATATCTTCTTTGGAAAAAAGTCTATCTAGTTCCTTTGCCCATTTTCTAATTGGGTTATTTAGTTTTTTGCTATTGAGTTACAGGAGTTCCTTGTACATTTTAGATACTAACCCTTCGTTGTATATTTGATTTGCAAATATCTCCTATTCAATTGATTGCCTTTTCATTTTGTTGATGGTTTCCTTTGCTGGGAAGAAGTTTTTTTAATTTATTTTTTTATTTTTTAAAGTTTATTTATTTATTTTGAGAAGACAGGGGGTGAGGAGGGGCAGAGAGAGAGAGAGAGAGAGAGAATCCCAAGCAGGCTCTGTATTGTCAGTGCAGAGCCCCATGTGGGGCTAGAACTCATGAACCATGAGATCATGACCTGAACTGATGTTGGACACTTAATCGACTGAGCCACCCAGGCGTCCCTGGGCAGAAGCTAATTAGTGTGATGAGGTCCCACTTGTTTATTTATACTTTTGTTGCCTTTTCTTGGTGTCAAATCCAAAAAACAATTGCCAAGACTGATGTTAAGGAGTTTACCCCTTATGTTTTCTTCCGGGAGTTTTATGATTTCAGGTCCTATGTTCAAGTGTTTAATCCATGTTGAATTGATTTTTGTGTACAGCAAGATAGGGGTCCAGTTTCATCCTTTTGCATGTGGCTGATTTTCCTGCACAATTTATTGGACACTTGCTCATGTTTAAAAACTGCTTCTTTGTTTGCTATAGTCCTTTGGGACTCATGAGTGTAAATCCCACAGCCTATGAGAGCGGGGTGATTTGAGGACCTATGTCTTGAATAGCAGCCATAAAAGTTGGGACACTAGAGGCGTGGGTACTCTTTTTCCAGGGTGATACTCGTGACTTGGTTTTATTGGTGGTGTGAACTATAGGGAGAAGGCAGGAGAAACGCCCATCAGCTCCCGAAAGATTGAAATCAGTACCTAGCCGTGTGCCAATTAGAAGCCCAGCCCTCAGGCAGCAGTTTGTAGAGTGTGCAGCCCAACCTCTTCCAGGAGAGACTTGTAGATGGGTATTTTTGCCTGTTTCCTCTGCATCAGGCCCTGGGGATAGCTGCAGTGAATGCTCACGTGTTTGCCTGTTAACAACTGCTTCTCCTCTGTTAAGTTCCTGTGGGACTTACAAACACAAGCTCTGCTGGCTTCAGAGCCAGTGGATCTGGGCCCTGTTCCTCCTGTGGCAACTGCAAAAGCTGGGGCGCTAGGTGTGGCTTTCAGGGAGAAGGCAGCTGGGCGTTGGGTGTCCCCTCCGTACCGTGTAGTGCTGTGCTGGGGGTGTGGTTTATGGTGGGGTGCGTCTCAGTCGTTCCTCCGTGATCTTATGTGGATATTTTCTCATTTGCTCCATGTGTGGGAGTCGCTCAGCTAGTTTCTGGATTTCTCTCAGAGGGAACTGCTCTGTGTAGAGCTGTGCATTTGGTGAATCTGTGAGAGGAGAGAAATTCAAGAACCTTTGTCATTGTCATCTCGGTCCATGGTTTCCAGAGAAGTTTCTAGAGAAAGACAGAATTTTTTAAAGGTCGGGTTAGACCCCAAGCATTTTTCCGGGGTAAAGTTATTTTGATATGGTGAGATTTGAATCTCCTCGTCAACTTTGTATTGTTGAAGGACTGAAGGAAGGCTACCATCTAGCTCATCAGTTCCAAGCATTTACCATTTTTTATGCCTATTTTTCTCCCAAATATTCTCTTCCAATTCCTGTTCTTCACTCTCTTTGCTATTGGACTCACAGTTCACATTTTCCATGAAATCTTCCATTGTTGATATAGGTAATTCTCCAGTTGTCTCTAATTAGGTATGTACCTGGGATATACCATAAGAATTTGCACTTATTGAGATGTTCTTTCATACCCTTTCCTTCGTGTGTGGGTATGTGCGTACTTGCAAGAAGGATCTCTCTATCTCCCAACGTGAATCAGGTTGGCTTCTATTTCTTTATCTCCCCTAGATCCAGGCTCTAGTTACAGCAGTGAGTCTGTAAAGTGTGTCTGATAACCCAGTGGTTCTTGGTGTGCTGTGAAGCCCACACACTACTGAGTGTGAAGTGATGACTGAGAAACATGCCACTGGGATCATTGTGGTCCTAAGCATCGGAACATCAGCTTTATGATGGATTCCAAATAGAAAGTACCCATCTCATTACCACAGTCTGTGGAGAAGCACACATTTCAGACAAAATGCAGCTTCTAAGGAGAATGAAGTTTCATGTAGTTTAGAAAGACAGAGAGCTGTAATATTGTACAGCTATTCCCGAGACACGCAAACAAGACAGGCTGCCAAATGTTTGCAGATATGTGGGGTGAGAGTTGGTAATTTTGAACATGGCTGAACAAATTCTCAGAGTGCCTCATGGTTACTCAAAAGGAACGAGGGCAAGAAGTCAACCCCTACACAGAGGGTCTAGGTGGTCAATGCAAGACTCAAAAAAAGGATCCCTAGGACCTGGAAGAATATAATCCAGATCAGAATTATCCCTTTAGCCACATTGGCTTTGTTAAATAGTTGACAAATGATTATTACTGATGGACTACTGTGTCCCAGAATCACTGAGTTTCTTGGTAAGAATGAAATGAGGAGAGGTGGGGGAGGAGGGACTAAATGGGGGATGGGCATTAAGGAAGGCACTTGTGATGAGCACTGGGTGTTGTGTGTAAGTGATGAATTACTAATTCTGCTCCTGAAACCAAGACTACACTATATGTTAACTAACTTGAATTTAAATAATATCTTGGGGGAAAAAATGAAATGGGGATAAGGTCTCATTCCTCTTTGTGGTCTATTATATATTTCAGTGTAGAGTATATTGTATTTGTTTTCACTATAGAGTGTTGGATCAGCCATTCGACAGATTCTTTTATAGTGTTCATTATATTATTTATCTATGAGGATCTCTAGGCATTATATATGTGGCTATCTCCAGGTGCTTTGATTAGGTGGCCTGAGCCTGATTTTTTATAGTCATGATTTTGGTGTCTAGAGTGCAGATAAGCAAGCTTCTTACAGGATTCTATCTTAGCAAGACTTATTTCTGCCTGGGCCTGCTATACGTTACACTAGCACATGAACAAACCACTATCTTGACAAATATTTTCATGCCTTTCTATGGAGAAACTCCTGTTGACAATCTTTACTGCTGAAGAGTTATATCTTATGTCTATGGAAGGCAAGAGGACGATCCTTCCAGCTCCAGTCATTCCCTAAATAACACCATCCAGTTCTTTACTTTTCACAAAACCTTCTTTTTTCCCCGCTGATTTTGAGAAAGTGAGATCCACTTCTGCCATGAATTTAGCCCTCTCTGTGCATTAATCCAGATTATGAATTTCCCCAATAGGCAGACCCTGAGTAAAGCACAGTTTTTATATCCCTCACTCCTTTCTAAGCTGCTATGACCCCCATGGTGAAGGTAGACACTCCATGGTCTTCCAGATGTCCCTGATCACCATTGTGACATCACATCCAAGGTCACCTTCTTTGGAAAGAACACTTTTTGGGAGACCAACATTAATTGGGTGTGGCTACGATGGGCCAGATGCTGTGGAGTCTCTGTATTTGGCATTCACGACAAGTCCATTAGGTAGGTTTCCTTCAGTCCAATAAAAAAAAAAGAAAGAAAAAAAGGAAATCAATTGGGCACCTGGATGGCTCAGTCAGTTAAGCATCTGACTTTGGCTCAGGCCATGATCTCATGGTTTGTGGGTTAGAGCCCTGCATCTGGCTCTGCACGGGTGTGGAGCTTGCTTGGGATTCTCACTCTCTCCTCTCTCTCTGCCTCTCCCCCACTCATGCTTTCTCTTTCTCTCTCAAAATAAATAAATAAACTTGAAAAAAAAAAGAAATTGAGGCTCAGAGTTTGGAAAACTAGTTCAACTCAATCTGATTCCTAAGTCTTTATTTCGTCTGGTATGCCCAAGAGCTCTCTACACTTTCCTCTTCACTAAACGCAATAAAATTGGCCTTGATCTTACCAGTTACTTTCTATCCCCCAAGCTCATACTGCTGGGGTGTTAGTGCTAAGGTTTTTGCTAAGGTATCAATGACTAGCTTTACCTTTCTCAGGTGTATTTCATGTTAAGAGTTTACCTAACCAAAAAATATTTGCCAATATTTAATGTTTAAATATTTATAAAGAGAGGACACATAGCCTAGCTAAGTGTGGGCTCTGCAGTGCCAAACTGAGTTTCAGCCCTCACTTGCTGTGTGACTTGGTCAAGTTGCTTAGCCACTATGCCTCATTTTAACAATATGATTATGAGAATACAATAATGAAAATTCCATCAAGCTCTTAGAGCAGCGTAATCACTCAGAGTAAGTGCTCAAAATATTCTTGAGGGAAGGCTTGGGTGGCTCAATTGGTTAAGTGTCCGACTCCGGGTTTCGGCTCAGGTCAGGATCTCACGGTTGATGAGTTCAAGCCCTGCCTTGGGCTGTGCGCTGACAGGAGCCTGCTTAGAATTTTCTCTCTCCCTCTTTCTCTGCCCTTCTGCTCTCTCTGTCTCTCAAAACAAACAAACAAACAAACAAACAAACAAACAAACTTTAAAAATATTCTTTTTTTTTTTAATGTTTATTTATTTTTGAGACAGAGAGAGACAGAGCATGAACGGGGGAGGGTCAGAGAGAGGGAGACACAGAATCTGAAACAAGCTCCAGGCTCTGAGCCGTCAGCACAGAGCCTGATGTGGGGCTGGAACTCACGGACCTCGAGATCATGACCTGAGCTGAAGTTGGCCGCTTAACCGACTGAGCCACGCAGGCTCCCAAAAAATATTCTTGAGAGACAGGGAGCAGCCCAGCAGCATATACTCTACCAGGCACAGGGGATGCCCGGAGTCACATGAGCTCAACTCAGCTAACACAACTGTAATGAAATAGCTGAAAGGGACTGAGCATTTATTATATGCCAGACTCTAAACTAAGGATGTTACCTGGATTATCTCATATAATCTGCAACGGCTCGATGAGGAGCCCTGATCTCCGTTTTACAAGGAGGATGTCTGCGGGGCTGAGCTGGGAGCTGACCCCACCAGTCTGACTGCATGCAGAACCCACCTACCCAAAACCTCCACTCCTTACGGGGCTGCTTACACTTGATGCTGGTTTGATGTGGTCTCTCGCTTGTCTCTGTTAGAATCCCTCAGACTCCCGGATGTGCCATAGCCTTGTTTCTCATATTAGTTCGCAATGATGTACTGCCAACTAGAAATAGAGTTTTTCTTTCTTTCTTTTTTTTTTTTTTTTTTACCCATGGGGGTCTGTGTTTAAGAGCTTTGTGCAGGTAAGCAGAGAAACACTCGGCTGGGGCTGCTGTTTACAGAAGAGACAGAGCGGGAGCAGGTACGAGGAATTTGGCCAAATGTGAATATTTATATTTTTCCAGATAATTAACTATGGCAGCTTGTAAGTGAAATATTTGCCGGTGTTCATGAACATTACCCAGCATAATGTTATCTTTTGATTAAACAACATATGTTCTCTAATAACGCATACGTAGGAAGGATAAAGAGAAAAGTGCCAAGATGCTTGGAATTCTGGATTTCTTAGGTTTGGTGGGAGTCAGCCAGAGTCGTATGCAGTTCAGGACTTTCCAGGGAGAGAGGAAGGCCAGGATTCTGTTGATTATGCATTGTTCTTTTTCTAATCCACCTACAAACAATATTGTCAGTGCAATAATGTGAGTCAGACTGCGTGCAAAGGGCATTGGATTAAGTCTGGTAGTGGGAAAGAAAATGAGCAATTTCATGAATTAGGCTTTCTAATTTCTCACCAAAGCTCATTTTCTGGGTCTCACACTTCACCTGCATCAGCATTACCAGGTGGCTTTGTGAAATAGATTTCTGCGCTCCAACAGAGTCTGCTTCAGTAGGTCCTGGGTGGGGCCTGGGAATCTTCATTTCTAGCAAGCTCCCAGGTGCCGCTTGTGCGCTGGTCTGAGGACCACACCTTGAGAACCACCCACCTAGGTTGAGGTTTAGATTGTGTGAAGCTGTACACGAGCATGTTGACTGACAGGAGGTCCCACTGTGGTATATTCAAGATGTGTTTGTTCTAACACGCTCTGAGAGGTTGGATTCACAGCCATTTTTCCCTTCTCAAGGTGCCAGGGGTTGGGTGAAATGGGTTCTGGCATGAAATCGACTTGTGATTAGCCAAAATGATAAACTGGGCCGTAATTATAAACTTGTAAGTTACTTGTCTTGCTGTAGCCATCAGCAGATCTTCAGAGACACGGGCACGAAAAAGTATCGTGATGGAAAAGTGCCCATCCGCAGGCATCACAGTGCCCAACGGGTGCTCCAGCCCCTAGTCACTGGTTGGTCCATTGGTTGGTGCTATGTCTCCATTCAGGGCTTTTCTCAGCACTTTCTCCTTTCCTGGTAAGCTTACATTCTCAGGACATACACTTCAGAAGGATGGGAACTTTGTATGATATTTTGGGTTATTTTGACTGTTATTAATATCCCAGCACAGTTATAAATATTGGAAAATACATAACTGAAACCAGACCAAATGTGAAACTATGGCAACCAGATTGTCTGTACCATGGCTCATTGCGTGGCATTCCACGATCAACAAATATTATTTGTAGAATAAGGAGACTCAGACCCCAATTTTAAGTGGGTGTTAGAAATATAGTATGTGAGATCCAGCATGGTCAGAGAAAGAACTCCTTTAGAATTCAGGGTGTCTTTCTTTTATTTCAATCTCAGGTGGGTGACTCAGTCATTCTCCTGGCCTCTCACATTCCATCATGACCTTGAGGCCCCTTTTCTGGTCTAGAGCACCGTGAAGAATATGTTAACTTTAATCAGCAGGTGAATCGTCCAGGTTGTTGGATTCTGAAGTGAGGATTTTGAACAGCTGTGGAACAACACAGACACCGAGGTAGAAAATTAACATATTTGTCCGGGCCAGAGGTCCTCCCCCAGGGACACTTGGCAATGTCTGGAGACACTTTTGGTTATTACAACTGGGGAATTGCTACCGGTATCTAGTGGAGAGAGGCCGCACATGCTGCTAAATATTCCATAATGCATGGGACAGCCCCTCACAACAAAGAATTGTCCAGATCCAAATGACCATTGGGCCGAGGTTGGGGAAACTCTGGCCTGGGGTATAGCGGAGAGAGCTGAGAGTTCATGGGGTGTCTTGGAAAGGGTAAGTGGTTGTGGAGAGGGTAAGTGGTTGTGGAACCTGTGGTATCTCAGGTTCCAGGTGAAGGATCCAAGAAGGTCATGCAGTGACTCAGGAGGGCCTGGTACTCTCAGGCCAGCCAGGAGGAGGGTGCGGACAGATAGGAGGGTTTGTTTGAGGCCACTCGGGAAACAAAGCTACGGGTCACATCCCTCGGTGTGAAATCCAGCTCTTGTGAGAACGTGGCATTCACTTCAAGTCCAAGAAACAAATAGGCCCTTTCCTGTTATCCTTACGGGGGGCTGCAGAAGTCATTAAATGGCATTTTGAAGGGAGAATGATGATTTCTTTCCCTTCAAACACAACATTCAATTGATTTATTCTGGCTGGATGTGGAGCGAGCCAGTGCTGGACAGTGTGTGGAAATACATGCCTATACCTCATTATCTCTGATGGGAGTTTCAAAGGCGCTCGCAGATTTACTGTCCTATTTGGTCTGACTTGTATAACACCTGTCAGTAGGCTGCTTTCCTGCTATGTCATTAATATTTAAATAATGCGATTTAAAGGTCAAACTGTGCCTACAGCAATATTAAAATACATCATTTAGTTTTTCTAGATGGTAATGCAAAAGACTAGGAGAGAAAGCTCGCAGGAGACAGTAAGGAGGTAATAGCCCTACCTGGGAGACAGGAGCAGCCACATATATTTTCATTGTATTAATATAATTAATAAGTTATGGAGGTGGCTTTTTAAAAAAAAACACAAAAAACAAAACTCTGGCCAGAAATCTATAGCGTTCAGGTGAATGGTCGCGAAGCCATGAGTTCTACCTGGACTAACCCGGGGTGAACAGGAGAGGTTGGGAGACTTGCCTTCCCTTTGTTGTCTTTCTTCTGAGGCTTTGATTTCCCTCACCTCAGTGGTCTACCCAGGTCCCCTTCCTGGAAATGCCTTGGCCGGATCTCTCCACCTATATTTGTCTGCTGTGCACTCATTCTCTGAGGAGGGAGCTAGTCTCACCATTGCCGCTTTGGGAAGGAGCCCTTAACAAAGTTACAATTAAAAAAAAAAAAGATTTATTTATTTTTGGGAGAGCGCAAGTGGGAGAGGGGCAGAGAGAGGGGGAACAGAGGATCCAAAGTGGGCTTTGCGCTGACAGGCTGACAGGAGCATGCCTGCTGTGGGGCTTGAACTCATGAACCCCGAGATCACGACCTGACCTGAAGTTGGAGGCTCAACAGACTGAGCCACGCAGGCGCCCCATATTTACAATGTTAATAAGGAAGTAGCAGTAAACACCTGCCAGTTTGGGGCCACTCACCATGCCCCTCTTTCTATCTGGTGTTGGTGTGACAGTAAATCCAGGTGCCTGGCTCCCACCACGGGTGACAGAAAACTCGAGTTCCTCCCCATTTGAGGAGACTTAGGTACGATAAATTGACTGCAGCGCCCTCACACTGAACTGAATGTTCCTGCTCTGTAGCTTTCTCAGTTCTCTCTGTGCCCAGCCCAGGTTCCAGAGCGGTCACTGGACTCTCTGAGCTTCCTGATGCTGTCCTCCCACGAACTTCCTTTTATAGAATGAGAAAGAACTTCAAAGAGACTTTCCCTGAAGACCAGTGCGGAGACGCGCTATTTGACAAACCCACTGCAAAGCCAAACTAGTTTTGTGAGCTCGAGCCCTTCGACATCTTCTTGCCCTGATAAGAATGGCTGTATTCGTTTCCTGTTGCTGCTGTATCAAATCAGCACAAACCAGGTAGCTTAAGACGACACAAATTTATTATTTTACAGTGCTGGAGATCAAAAGTCCAAAATAGGTCTCTTTGGGGCCAAAGCCAACGTATCAGGCCCGCGGTATTCCTTCCTGAGGTTCTAAAAGAGACTCTGTTTCAAGGGGCGCCTGGGTGGCTCAGTGGGTTAGGTGACCGACTTCGGCTCAGGTCATGATCTCACAGTTTGTGAATTTGAGCTCCGCGTCTGGCTCTGTGCTGACAGCTCAGAGCCTGGAGCCTGCTTCAGATTCTTTGTCTCTTCCTCTCTCAACCTCTCCCCTGCTCATGCTCTGTGTCTCTCTGTCTCTCAATAATAAATAAACATTTAAAAAAATTGAAAAGAGAATCTGTTTCTGCATTCTGCTCATATTCCTTGGGTCACAGCTCCTTCTGCCTTCAAAGCCAGCAACCACATCACTCCAGCCTCTGCTTCTGTCCTTACACCACATGTGACTCTGGCTTTATGGCCTTCCCCTTTCGCTTATAAGGACTCTGTGATTAGATTAGATTAGATTAGATTAGATCCACCTGAATAATCAAGGATGATCTCCCTCTGACAAGATCCATAACTCATCTCTTTTGCTATGTAAAGTAACATATTCAGAGGTTCTGGGTTTTATGATGTAAACATCTTTGGGGCCATTATTCTGTATACCACAAAAGGGGGAGGGCTTTTGTTTTTTCAGATTTTTTTCCTAAATAATATTTCTTTTCTCCTTTTTTTTTTTTTGGCATACATTTTGTTATAAAATAAAGCACATAGGTGTTTTATTTTAGGTGAAGGGGATTAAGAGTACACTTGCCGTGATGAGCACTGGGTCATGTAAAAACAAAAACAAGTACAACACAGACCCAGAAACCCAAAACTTTAGCTTAGTGAATTATTATGAGGGAAATACCCATTTAACCACCATCTAGATTCAGAAATAGGGCTTTACCAGCTGCCCCACAAGTTTTTCATACGTCCCATCCCAAATGCTGTCCCTTGCCTGTAAAGACAGACTAGCTTTGTAGTAATCAGTGCTTCGCACTTTTTATGGTTTTATGAGCTAAGTGTGCATCTCCGGACACTGTGGTCTAGTCTTGCCCATTAAAATTTAATGCATCTTTTAAATCTCTTAATGTACAATTTTCCTCTCCGTCCCTTTCTTTTTCTTACAATTTATTTGTTGGGCTATTTGACCTGTAGGAGCTTTTCATAGTCTGGGTTTTGTTGATTGCACCTTCAAGGCACAGTTCTACATATTCCTTTATCCCCTTGTATTTCCTGCAAGCTTGCAGCTGGATCCAGAGGCTTGATCAGCTTGGCTGTGATCCCTTTGGAAAGACTGTAGGTGATGCTGTGTTCTTTCACCAAGAGCCACATGAGGTCTGTTTTTTGCTCTTTTTGGATGTCAGCACTGTTTTTGCTCCATCCTCAGACTAATTAGTTCAGTGAGGGTTGCAGGATGGTGACATTCTAAGGACATCATTCAAAAAACATATATATAGTAAAGCTTTGGTTTGCAAGCATAATTCATTCCAGAACCATGCTTGTAATCCAAAGCACTTGTATACAAAAGTGAATTTCAAGAACCCTTGGCTCAGTTGTGATTATGTGATGTTTGGCATCACATACGACTCGTATCGCAAGACATCCCTCCTTTCTCAAGTTAAAATTGATTAGAAATGTTTGCTCGTCTTGCGGAACACTCACAGAACAAGTTACTCGCAATCCAAGGTTTTACTGTATATAGTTTTGGGGAGGGAAGGATTTGTGGATTATGGGCATTTGTGGATATGGGGCTTCCTGACCGCTGCTCCCCCTGTCTGCTGAGTCACAGAAGGACAGCTACAGGAAAACCCTTTTGGCTGCATCCAGAGTAAAATGTGTCCTAAGCCTTTCTCTTGCTACTACAGAGGACGTGGCAGAGTCCTTAGAAGGACCCGAGGCATCCCTCTGAATTTGGGGTGTAAGTGATAAAGATAGAGGCTAGTTGGAGCTGCGCTGTCAGCAGGGTGAGGAGAGAAGGCTCTATGGGGCAGCAAGTCAGGGTTCCATCTGGACCAGCCATTCTGGAGTTTCTCTACCTCAGAGGGCTGCCTGCTTGGACCCAACAAAATCACACTTTGTAGGGAGGCTGGCTGGAATAGGAGCTGAGGGGTTGCCCCTAGGGATCAGGCCAGCAGGGGTCGCCTGTGTCACAGGACTGTGTTACTTGGAGGTACCTGCGAGGGGGTCATCCAAGGCACCCTGAAGAGACCTTCACAAAAAAGAGCCACATTTAGATATGTGCCACACAGCACTTTGCTGCTTTACTTTTTGTCCTTCCTTGCTGTGTTGGCCTGGAGAACCAGCAGCAGAAAAGTGGTGGAGAGGAGGCGTGTAAAATTTTATTTTTAATGTTTATTCAGTTTTGAGAGAGAGAGACAGAGTGCCAACAGGGGAGGGGCAGAGAGAGAGAGGGAGACACAGAATCCGAAGCAGGCTCCAGGCTCTGAGCTGTCAGCACAGAGCCCGACGCAGGGCTCAAACTCACAAACTGTGAGATCATGACCTGAGCTGAAGTCGGACACTTAACTGACTGAGCTTCGTGGTGCCCCAGGAGGAGGAATGTAAAAGCAGGTGGCAGGACGACGGAAGAGCAGAGTGCACCCACCTTTGCACCCCCACTGCCCCCTGTAGCTTGGGTAAGGTTTGAGCCTAAGGTAAGGCCAGGAGCTAAAGCAGGGAGGAGAGATTAAAGTCTTTATGCTAGCAAATAGGACTGGAATGTTTATGCCTGAAAATGACACTGTCCCTTAATACCAGAAAAGACAGGAAAGGTATCGAATCTGATCTGCCCAAGTTGTTGCCAGGGACCAGGAAAGGAGCCCTGTTAGAGGATGTTTGTAGGTAGCAGTAAGAGGGGGGGAAGAAAGAAGCTTTCTCTCTCTTCTTTTTTTCTGATTGTACCCTACCAATTATTACACTGGTTTCACTTAAGTGACTTAAGTGACCAGAGTTAGCTTCTGACACTTGAAACCAAAGCTCTGTACACGATACGTGTGTCATGCTTCTCAGAGGCATTTGCATTGTGAAGCAAGACACCTGTTTAAATTCAAGGTAAGATTTTCCCGGTATCCTTCACAGGGTGGGGGTGTGGGAGGAAGAGACTATTAGACTCCCCCACAAAATGAAACCCAGTGAGCTCCCCCTGTGCTCTCTCTGGCTGCCGTGTTGCATGCTGTCGGGTGGAGGAACTGGGGGACAGGCTCTGCCGTGCCCCTGTCTTTATAGCTTTTACAGGTGATCCCATCCCAGGTCACTTCATGACTCCAAGACTAGTTTCCTTACCTTAAAGTGGGAATAATAACAATGTGTAGGATTGTAAGGATTCAGTGAGATGATGCACGTGAAATAGGATGTTACTCTGAGGGGTCCTCAGACGGGAGAGAGTTTTCTTTCCAAGTTAATTTTTGAATACATAACACATTTGCATGGCTTACAATATTTAAAAAGGTAAAAAGAGAAAGTTCCTGCTCACTCCTGCCTCTCAAGCACCCTGTTCATCTTCAGGAGGAATTGTTCTATAAGTAGGTGTACATCGGTGTATTCTGTGGGGGAGATGAGTTTGGGAATCTTCCTATGACACCATCTTGGACTGGAACCAAACTGGGGCACCCAATTCTCATCCTAGCCTCCTACGGGCATTGCCTGTGGTTGGTTTCTTTATGCATATACAAATAACAACATGTATTCTCATTCTTTTCCCTCTTCTTATTCAAAGGTATTATACGAATACACTATAGAATATATTCTTCTTCTTCAACTTGCCTTTTTCCCTTTTACTTCATAATATGTCTTGAATATGCTTCTATGTCAATATATAGCTCATTCTTTTTAAAAAATGGCTTGTTTAATAAGTCCTCTGTTGACATACAGCTAGATTGTTTCCAATATTTTTCTATTCAGATAAATCTGCCAAGAAGCATTGTTTGTGTGTGCGCCTGTGTGTTTGCATCCTGAAATTTCTCTCTCAAAGGGGGAAGAGTTTATCTTTCTTTTTTAGTACAGGTGCCCTGGTTGGAATGCGAGATATTAGGCAGCTTGTCCTTTCTGAAGCTTTCACCAAGTTATGATTATTTTTCCCTGGATAGGACTGGCCCATGCCAGAGGACAATTCTTTGTAACTTTTAATTATTTATTTATCTAAAAATGTTTTTTAATGTTTATTTTTGAGAGAGAGAGTGTGTGTGTGGGGGAGCGGCAGAAAGGGGGGGGGTGGACAGAGGATTCAAAAAGGGCTCCTGCGCCGACAGAAGCAAGCTTGATGTGGGGCTTGAACTCACAAAGTGTGAGATCATGACCTGAGCTGAAGTCGGACGCTTAACCGATTTAGCCACCCAGGTGCCCCCTTTGTAACTTTTATACTTAACGAAAGAGAAAGCAAGCAGGACGTCTTGGTCTAGAGTTGGATTTCTCTCCTTGGGATGCAATGAGCCTGCCTCTAGGGAAAAGGGACCACTCTCGCTTCCTTTCCATATTTTAGAGCATTTTTCTCATCCAAGGAATGGGGATAATAACGCTCACCCACAGAGTAGCTCTGAGTCTGAAACAAGCCCCCAGCACACATGCACACTATATATGCTGGATACACAGTTGTTATCTTAGCAGGGATATCTAATGGCCCCTCGTTCAACTCAGTTTGCTGTGACAAAGTGAAATATGACAGGCACCAGAGGAGGAGTGGCTGAACCATGGGCGGCCGTTCATAGCTTGTGGTCTCAGGGGCCTGAAGACCCCCCTTCTCAGTTCTCTCAGTGGGTGGCATGTGAACATGCCTGATGTGGGGACGGCTCCTCCTCCCCTCTACAGTTGACACAACCTGAACAGACACTGGCAGTTATGCTGGTTGTAGAAAGGCAGCCACCTGAGACAGCAGAGCATGTTGAGGCCCCCGAAGCAGTCACTGTGCGGGAGGAGAGAGGCTTACAGAGGGACAGAGGTTGTGGCTGAGAAGCGAGGATGGTGAGCCAGGCAGGGATTGCACCATGACGGTCTCAATCACAAAGTTCAAGCTTTTTTTTTTTTTTTTAATTTTTTTTTAACGTTTTATTTATTTTTGAGACAGAGAGAGACAGAGCATGAACGGGGGAGGGGCAGAGAGAGAGGGAGACACAGAATCGGAAGCAGGCTCCAGGCTCTGAGCCATCAGCCCAGAGCCCGACGCGGGTCTCGAACTCATGGACCGCGAGATCGTGACCTGGCTGAAGTCGGACGCTTAACCGACTGCGCCACCCAGGCGCCCCACAAAGTTCAAGCTTTTAAGTGGTTCCAAGAGCTATGGGTTCCACTGGAGATTTTTGGTAAGAGTGCAGATTGCAGTGTGCTTGCAATTGTAGGTAGAAAAAGTGCTCTGACAATGTGTGGAACAGGGTGGAAGGGGAAGATGCTGGGGCGAGGATCTGTGGGGATGGAGGTCAGGACCCATTAAGGGGGCAGAGAGATGGGGTGCCTGGGTGTCTCAGTCGATTAATTGTCTGACTCTTGATTTTGGTTTGGGTCATGATCCCACAGTTCGTGGGATCGAGCCCTACATTGGGCTCTGCTCTGGGCGCAGAGCCTACTTGGGACTCTCTCTCCCTCTCTCTCTGCCCTTCCCCTGCTCTCTCTCAAAAATAAATAAACACTTAAAAAAAGAGAGAGAGAATACAGAATGGGAGACCGGGTAACAGGTGGGGAGAGGGCCAAGGCCAGAGTCTGGGATGACTTCTGGGATTCTGGTCCCATTGGCCACGTGGATGGTGGTGTCATTTCTTGAGCTGTATGCACAGAAGTTGGTGCTGAATGAGGCCTGGAGGGTTCTGTTTGGCGGTAAGCTTGAGTGGGGACATCTAGGTGGAGATGTCCCGCAGGCAGCTGGTGTGTGAACAGGTCAGGCCAGGCAATGGCATAGACCAGTCTCTACCTCCTTGTGCCATTACTATTTAATCTTTGGGGAATGTACTTTTCTTTCCTGCAAGTCTGCATCCTCTCCCACCCTCTCAAAGCTGCCTTTCCCCTGCAGCAGAGATCATGCCACACTCTGACACCCCTGGGATGCGGGGCCGCTGCTCGTCGGCCCTTCGTGACTATTGCCACCTGCCTGCTGAAACAGAGTCTGGCCCGCGCATCTGAATGTAAGAACTTAGCATTTGTAGGCTCTGATGGACGCTGCGTCCACTGGCTATAATAACATTTAATGAAAAGATAGATTAAATGTTTCCTCCTTTGATTACAGGAATAATGATCAATTATCCAGAGGTTTGTTTTATCAGCATATCAGCAGGTCTCTTTACTGAAATTCTTCAACTGCGTCCATTCCAAACATCAATGGCAGCTTGCCGCCTCCCCCTCTCTCACACACGCCCCTGTTTCTTCATCTAATGGAATTAATTAACCGTTGTTCCTTCCCTTCCGGACGGATGTCTACCCGCTTACAGGCAGATGGTGTAGGAAGAAACCAGTTGTCGAGAAGAAGGTGGAAGCCCCTTCTATGTATCTCTTTGAATGCTGCAGAACAGCATTGCAACATAAGTCACCCCAAGTTCATCAGCTCTGGCATATCATCAAAGAAGAAGAAAGGCTTCTAATGGGATGAGTGGATCTTTGTAAATCCAGTAGCTCCTTTGAAAAAAACCCCTCACATTTCCTGCTGCCATAGAAACCAACTTTTTCGAGAGGATTGTAAATAAAAACTGGGCCCTCCGGCTTCATGTTTATATTATATGTGCATTCTCTTTTAAATACGGAGGTGTCTGGTCTGTTGATCTTATTCTCCTTGTGCCTGGTTATAGTCATTGGGAAAACTTAAGTCCGTCTTTCTGGGGTAAGAGATAAGAAATGCATGTCGCCGAAAGGCGCCAATGTTCACTTCAGTGCAGTCAGGGGTGTCGTGTTCTTGAGAGCGGATGAATCATGGAAAGGGATTTTTAAAAATCTCTCCCTCGGCATGGCTAAAAATGTCACAGATCTGTGGGGAATCGCTCCCGGAACGCCTGTGACATGAGGGCCGTGGCTGTCTTGAGACATTTCATGTGTTTATCAGCATTCACTTTGTGAGGAGGAAGATTCCAGCCTTTCATTAGGGCCGCGGAGGGTAGCGTTCACTGGAGGTTTTCCCTTTGTGCCCCCTTCTCTGGTCTTGATTGGCGGTCCTGTTGCACAGCACATCAGAGAGTCTGAATCTGGATGGGAGCAGGGTGGCCGCGAGTCGCTCCTGCCGTCGGCTACACCTGCCGAACACCGATAGCGGCAGTGGGGCATTCTGGGAGAATGAGGGCTCGAAAGCTTTCTCAGCTAATCTTGAATTAAAGCATAACTGATTTTACACATTTAGAATGCACGCCAAGAGAAGTGTCCTCAAAAAAGCTGCCTGTTTACCCTTGATTTAGTTTAATGTTCTTTGGCATTCCCATAGCCTCTATCTTATCACCCAAAGAATATTGAAATTATGTGTTTATGTTTCTGTGGTCCCCACCAAACTGTTCACTTTTAAAGGTAGGGAGGAGGCCTTATTCATTCTTATACTACAGTGTTCAGTCCAGCGCCCCACACATAGTAGGTTCTCAATAAATATCTTTCAAACAGAGCTGAAATGAGTGAAAAGCCCCATCCTGTAACTGGGAGTGAACTTCCCAGGTTACACAAGGCAGGTACCACATCTCCTTTATCTTTGGAATAATAATGAAGAGCCTAGCTTAATGCTATCATTTCTAATCATCTAATCAATTCTGTAAGATGCCTTCTATTATTGTCCCCATTTTTCAGATAATGAAACTGAGTCAGAAAGTGACTTTGAGCTTGTGCTGCTGGTAAGCGGTAGATCTGGGATTCTAACACATCCCCTCTAATTCCAGAGCCTGTGGCCAGTGCCATAATGTTATACTGCCTCTCAGACCTAAGTATAATTTCTTGTTTAGAGAAGATATCAATAGATGTATGTTGAATGAATAAATCTCATAGAAACTCTGGTAGCTCAGAGTCATTAAATTATGTCTGGCTTGCTTTGTAGAAGTAGCCAACACCTAATTTCTCAGGGTCCTGCTGGAGACTATTCTGGTGATCAATAAGGAGAGTTGTTCATAAATATTTTGGTTCTCATTCTTTTAGGCATGTAGTACAATTTTTTTCCCTGTTACTTTCTGTTAGTCACAGACACGTGACTTACCTCATACCATTAAATATGAACACAAGTGCTATGTGTCACTTACAGGAAGAAACTTTGAAGGCCAGTGTGTGCTTCACTCAGGTTCACTCTTTTCCCTATAGTGGTGAATGTGGACATAAAGGCCAGGATGGTCCATGTCTTAGCCTGAATCCCTGAGTGACCTTGACAGTCCATGGTGGCTATGTGTAGTGTGAGGAAGAAATAGACCATTTTGTTGTTGTTAGTCATTGTGACTGTAGCATAATCTCATACATCTTGCCTGGTCCTAATATCAAAAGGTTGTTTTTCTCTCATTTTGACCATCTGGACATCCCTGGCAGTGGTGAGGGGTCAAGGTACTAGAGGTCCTGGGGAGATCCCTGGTCATTCAATAAACATTAAATTATTTCTCCTATCATCCCCTTTAGACATCAAGGGCAAACAGTCTTGTCTTCATTTGGAAGCTCTTGGTGGTATCTACTAGGTATAACTTCTTTTGAGAGTATAGTTAGTACGATTCCATTTCTGGTTTTGGCTTAAGTTTGGTTCCCCAGAAAGAGTCAGAGATGAGAATGTATGTGCATGTGTTTTATTCAAGAAGGGCTCTCAGAGGGGACTAGGGAGGGAGTTGGGGAGGCAGGACAGTGAAGGGGAGGAAGCCAAACCAGTAGGTGGCCTCAGGCCAGGTCTTCAGCGGGATCCCTGGGGGGCTCTGGAAGGTAAGTTGCACTTGTGTTTTCTCACCTGGAGCAAAGGAGTTAGGCTTCCTTGCTCTCTTTAAGAGCTTTGAGAGTTTAAGAGCTATTGGCTATTGGTTGCCCCATGGAGGGTTGGATATAAATTCCCACGAACTGGCCTCCTGGTAGGCCAAGGGCATCCCTAAAGAAGATATGAAGGGGCTGCTTGTGGAAAGCACATTGAAGGAGGTAAGAAGGGTTGCATGGAAGGTGTTAATTTGGAGACATTTAAGAGTTTTGGCCTATTTTAAACTATCTTTGCTTAGGTATCTGCCAAGGAAAAATCAAAGACTGGCCTCCCCATTTCCATGTGACAGTGAAAGACAGGGAGACGTATAAGCACAAAATGACCCTCCTGTCATCAGAGAGGTTGTTGTGATGAAAGATGAAGTTGGCACTTAGGCCTCCTGAGTCTGGCATCAGAGAATAATCCGCCAACTTTTGGGCGCTCTTGGTATGAGCCCTGGATGTGTCAGACTGTAAGTGGGTTCTTCTTTATTAAAATCCGACGTGCAGAAATCTAAGTGGACCACCAAGACCGATTACGGCGTGTCTACTCACATTACAAAAGCATTTGCTGAAGCTGAATGGGCAAACCCCACACTCCTGTGAACAGTTTCTAAGATATCAAACATAAGAATCTTACTGTGTGGACTGTTAAAAAAAAAAAGAAGGTTTACTAAAAGAGGTAGGAGACTTTCTTCTTTCTTTTTCTTTTTTTTTTTTTTTTAGGTTTTTACTATGACTTATGTGGGGGCCTGGGATGATTATCCCAGGGTGTGAAGGAAATGACCTTTCAAGGTCGCTCCGATATTGTAGTCACACTGCTGCAAAATTGGGATTCCAATCCGAGTTGTTGATGCATGACACCAGGCAATGTATGAGCATATGGAGGGAACACAGACACTGACAAATGTATAGATTGCGTCGTTATGTTTGTGTGACTTCTGTTTTACGCATCTGTCACAAGGAAAGAACGGAGCCTGTGATTATCTCTATCTTAGACCGGCAAATGAATGTGTAAAAGTTGGAGACAAGATAGACATTGTATTTCCCAGAAACTCATAAACTACCGGAAGCTGTAAGTAAATGTGTGAGAATCAATTTCTTGGTGCTCGAGAATGTTATCAACATTTCAGGACTAACTGCAAATAATGTGCGATGTAAAAACAAATACCGAATATGTTCCTGTTTGGCAATGTTTTAAACCTTGGTCTTTATTGATAGATCTGAATCTCTTCGTTCCATGAAAAGCCCTGACATTTTATTTTCAAGATGTCGTTTCTTCCTTCTGGTGCACGACTCTTCCACTCCCTTACCCCTTCTATAATGAACAATCGCACCAACAAACAGACAAAAGTCATCCCAGACCTTTAGAGTTCATTGTGTAGGGCTCCAACTTAAAAGTTGTCTGAACTTCTTAGAATCATTTTCAACTTGTTTTGTTTCACTATTATACCTATCTTTTGTTTTTCTTTTTGAGAAAGAGGAGTAGCAGAAATAAAATATACCTTTTGTTGTAATTTTTTCTCACCAGTAGGAAAACACGGCCATGCAAATGGTATGGGCTAGACATGGTGACCTGCTTATAAAGGATAGAATAAGGCAGGAGGGGTAGCGGCAGAATACAGCTCCAGAAACTAGGTCGTAAAAGGTACCGTGGCTTTGTCTTCGCTCTCAGTCTGTCCCTCTCAAACTGCTCCCCCTGGAGGGTGCCAGCTGATATATCACACCAGGATTTCCAAGGGGCCCTATGGCGAAGGGTCCACTGCCAACAGTCGTGTGAACAAGCCATTTTGGAAGTAGGTTCTCCAGCCTCATCAAGTCCTCAGATGACTACAGTTCTGGCTGACACCTTAATGCCAACCTCATGACAGACTCTGAGCCAGAACTACCCCTCCAAACTGTTTCCAAATTCCTGACCCCTGGAAACTTTTAGATAATAAATGGGTGCTGTTCACTGCTGCTAATTTGGGGGGCAATTTGTGATGCAGCAATAAATATCTACTATAGTGAATATTCAGGGGATCAGGAGAAGGAGTGTGAGTCCTGGTTTCTACCGCCCTGCCGCCACCAGGCTTGGAGACTTCACGGGCGATGTCGGCATAGCG